>NC_137543.1:25264246-25729246 GCF_963082525.1 Nesoenas mayeri
GGCCAATAATTCAAGGTGTGATTGAGAACACTTGGCCCAAAGTACCAGGGAACATAACAAAACACTGAACCTCAACGTGGCAGTTAAGTGGGTGATGAGTTGGTGTTGGATGTAGCTGACATTCGTCGTATGAATGATCGATGGCTCTATTTGTACCCAGGATGGAACAGCCTTGGCATCACATTCAAAAGTCATAAGAGGTGGCAAAATTTCCCAAATAACTTATCAAAAGATGAGCAGAACCTCCTTGGAAAGCAAGGAAGCAGGTGGCATTAAATCTGTCTGAACCCATACCAGCAATGATCTGAAATAAGCTTACTAAAATATGTCAGTAGGACAGTTCAAAGTGAGATTTATTACTACCTCCCCAAACTCCCAAACGTTATGCCTCTAATTTAAGAACAACAGAACTACGCATCTCTTCTATAAAAATGTCTTACTAAATATTTGCAAGTGCAGTCATGTTCATTCCTGTATTATAACCTGAATTCAGGGATGTGGTGAAATGGTACTGGTGCTCGTGGGACCATTGAACCACAGGAGAGGTGGTGGCAATATTTGGTAGCAAATCACTGAATGGTTCTTTTCTGCATTGGTTCTTAGCAGTGTGATTAAATGAACACGCATCCTTCTTCAACAGGCTCTTGTTCCAAGGGTGCTTCTTCTAAGCATCCCCAAAATACCCTGGGACATCTTTGTTTCTCTTTGATTCAAAGGCCTCTTCTGCTATGCAGCTTCTGAATCATAGACATAGGCAGGGTATTTATTTTTTATTTCATCTATCTGTTTAATTTGGTTAGATATGAAATACAAAATATGTCTGCTCAGAACCGGGTGCTCCCTGATAGCTAAAACAACAGCATGGTAGGAGCTAAGGGCACCATTAAGCAACCAGTGCTTGTTGTGTCTGCTGGGGCACCACCGGGGTCATATAGTTGGACTGTATGTGGTTTATAAGGTGATTTATATGGGTTTTATATGAATGTAACAGAATGTAACAGAAAGTCTGAGCTTGGCTTGCAACTTAGCTGGGTAATAACTGACAACAGATAACTTTCAGCAAACAAAATATTTTTGATCATTTTCTGTGGAAAAGAATACTGGGGTGGGGGGGAAGGTGAAGTATGGTGAAGACTGCACGTTCCTTCCCCGTGTAAGGAGCGGTCTGGAAGAAAACAAAATGGAAGAGAAAGGCTGGCATTACAGGTAGAGCACAACAGCAACCTCCTCAGAGATGGTGGGCAGGGTGAAGCAGGCCAGGAGCAGCTGGAGAATGAAGCCGGTTTGTGTTTGTCATTGTGGAACAAAAGGAGTGTTGAGGCAAAAGGACATCTGGGGGCATCACTCCAGCAATAGCTGCAGGGAGGGATCTGGAGTTATCTCCTGTTCCGCTTTCCAGAAAAGTTGCATTCAGAAAGTAGTGACCTTTGCCTAGATGGGGACGTCTCAACCAGTCACTCATCCAGTTTCAAAGATGGCCTTAACATCTGGCATTAAAGCCCAGCTTTGGCAGCACCCCTAGAGCAGGTCACATCCCCTGCTATTCAGCAAGATGCTGAAACTTTTCGAGTTTAAAAAATGTGCCTTGAGTGCCTTGATGATTTGGGGGTCTCTTTTTTCAGGGAAGATGCCTACCAAGCACTAAAAGCAAAACAAATGACACAATACCGACAGTTAGGGCCACCAAAATATTATGGATCTTGGCCAAAGAAGTGTTATCCAGAGCTTTGGCTCTGGATGTTAACTGCTGTAAGAAATTCAACATCACTTCATGCTGGCCTCCTGAATAGGGTAAAATTTACCATTCTGCCATTCTAGCCATGGTTGTTACACTTTCTTTTTTCATTATTAGGACAAAATATACCTTTAAAATACAAAAGGGAATTCTTTATCTCTGAAAGTTTCATTTAGAGCCATGGTTCAATATTGCCTGAGACATTTGCATACCTGGAAGTGTCTCTTACGTGATGATCCCCGCAAATGAAATGCATTGTTGATTTAGTTTATTATCCCAAAAGATGGTATCGTGGTTAAGGTTTGTATGTGGTACATCAGGAGAAAAATACAGAAGGGCTGAATTGGAGTAGATTTTAATTCTGCCAGGTATACTGCTGAAGTTAATGAAAGTCAGACATACATTTGGCTGCTGTTGCTAACTGAATAATGCAAGTAATAACAGAGGCATCTATTCAATTCCTGATGAACATGAGTAATTTCCATTATCTTAAAACGTGTAGGAGTTTTGAATTATAGGTGCAGAGATTGCCCAACACTTTTTCATTATTATATCTTGTTGTCAGTTTCTTATACATTTGCCAAAGTTTAATGCATCAAGCTGAAATTTCCTATGCTGGGTATCAGCCTCTGACTGACTTGATTTGTTTAGTTTTATTTTTGTTTTGCAAGTTTTATCAAGAATGGTACATCTGTATCCAAGAGCAAGGTTAGGAGAAAGTATGTTATTTTGTCTATGGTAAGACAAATTCCTTCAAACATTTCTCTGAGAAGATGTTTTACCTCCATGTGTGGAAGCAAAGAGAAAAATTTGACAAAGGAAGTCAACCCAACACCAGAAATTTGCTTTTCAACACAATTGGGGAATTATTCCCAAATATGGACCATGTCTAAGCATTACTGTCTTTGCAGCTTGTACATGCTTGGTAGAGACTTGTTAAATTCTGATATCTAAAAATCCCATCTAAGCCAGGCATGTTCCAGCTCAGAGCCACAGAAATCTCTCTGTGGTTGGTCTCCAAATAAAAGGGCTGGCTGCAGATTTCCTCTCGACGCTTGCAAGACAAGGTCTGCTGTGTGTGCCTGCGCCGCAAGGGGAAAGAGAAGGGAATTTGATTTACTCATGGAGGAATAAAGAGAGGGGCACTGGCTGTAAGAGTTGGAGAGTGAGGAGGGAGAGGGGGAGGTTATGGGCAAGAAGGAGCATGGTGGGAGAAGGAGAAGAGTGAGGGTGGAGCGCGGTGGGAGAAGGAGAAGAGAGAGGGTGGAGCGTGGTGTCGGCATAGACGGGTGAGGGCCAGAGCATCAGACCCACGGTAGGTGATACCTGCAGAGGCAGTGAGGAAGGAAGGCAGGGTGATGCAATGCCTGGGGTGGCCAGGAGAAGGGGAAGGAAAGGGTCCTGCAAGAGACAAGGTGATAACTGCCCATCATTGGGCATCTGCCCTCTCCTCCAGACCTCGAAATTACCACCACTGGATGTAAGGCTTCACATTCCTCTGCTGTCAGCAAATAGTGTTGGGAAGATGTCTGTCTGCCCCAACACTCTGCATTGGCTGAACAGCATAAATAATAGGCTGTGTAGTGAGAGATAATGTTGTCAGTAAGATCCATGCAGCATTTTGTTGCAGAAGTTGAAAGCTACGGAGAAAATGACAAAGACGACTGTAATTAAAGATGGTATCATAAGGCATTAGCTGCAAGGACAATGTTAATTCTGATGTTTCTCAACTCTGAGCACTTTGCTTTGTAGCTTAAATGTTTTTATAGCAAAGGTTTTGTAATGTTACTCTTAAAATATAATGCACAACATGTCACATTTGGGTTAACTGATTTCTATTGTCTGGCCCTGGAAATCTCTACCTGTGTGAGTAATGTTTGTGCGCATAAAAAAATCCACTGGAATTAATTGACACCACTTATCACCTCCTGACTTATGGGATTATACAGATACTGTAGAACTTGCCCATATAATATGCCATGCATGCTCAAGTTAGTCCAGATTTGTGTATAATTGATGAAAGTGTTTTAAAACAGTATCTGCTACCTCTTGCCTGCTCATACTTTATTGTTCAGATATAAATATATTTTAAATAAACATATATTCCAAGCGAGCATCTGTCTATGTCAAGTGTTATCACAGCTATTTGGGTTTTTCACATTTATGTCTCTGTCTCTGTTGGTGTTGCTTTTACCTTTTCAGGATGGAACTGGATCCAGAGCCAAAAGAATAAATATGTGTCCAGGTCATACACGTTTCAGCATATTTATTCCAATCTCAGGATATACATCCTGTGAGCATCAAAACAAATTAGTCTGCAGTATAAGGAGAGTCTATGGTTTGACTGTTTCTAAGAGAAAATGCAGCTGGACTTCTTTTTGTGATAGAGAAAAAGCTTCACTTTCATGTTCCAAGTTTTTGTGTGTGGTGTGTTTTGTTTTGGTTTTTGTTTGTTTGTTTTTTAACGTAGTTGCAAACTCATCAGGGATGTTGAAAAGACTGCTTACCAGGGTGAAATGAAATAATGATCAATGTCCCTCAGTGCTGGTAGAGCAGTCCCTGGGGGAAGTTTGACACCCAGGTGAGAAGAGCCACCACCTATCACCATGAGACAATGTGGTGTGGGGCTTCCCCTGGCTGGAGCATCCCTCATTTGGCATTTCAGAAATCAAAGGGTAATACATGCATTATTGATAATGACCAGCTTCCTAATGATAGTAAAATGGGAATTATGCAGGGCTGCAAGCAAAGGACAAATTCTGAATGAGACAAAATGAGTTCAAAGCATGTGATTAAATAGTGGTAGGCTTAAGGTCTTAATTCTCCTCTCACACTATGCAAAGCAGGAGTAACTCATTTGTAGTCAGTGAAGCTACAGAGATGTAAAATGGCATCAGAGGAGAATCAGGCCATTGTTCTCTGCGAAACTCACTGATAAGACATTAATTACTAAAGAGAAAATGCCATCAAAAGGATTTTAAATGCTTTGCAGAACTCAGGAGACAAACTCATTAAATGGTATGTCATACAGGGAATTAGTTCCAAATTTGTGAATGCGGAGAAGGCAAATGCTCCACTACAGATAAATGGGTGATCATTTTGAAAGCCTTCTTCGGAAGGCCTAGTTTTTTTGGGAGGGGGATCCAGCCCCACACATTACATCCAGAGATGTGAAACAATTCCAGATAAAATAAATCACCCTGAACCTTGGTCCATCTCACACACTGAATCCCAGCCAGCTGTGGTTGTTTAAGGTTTGTAAAAGTTCACTGGACTCTGTTTCCTGCCCAGGCTGTCTCCCCTTCCTCCCCTCCACTCCTAGCTCTCGTCTTAGGTCAAGCCAGGCTTGGAAGCAGAAAAACTAAACACCAGTCCGACAGCATCATGTGCGGTCTTTCTAACAGAACACCCAGTTAAAGTGCTAGAAGTCTCACTGCAGGAAATCTTAGCTCCAGGGGTATGATAAAATCTATGGTTAAATTCTCATTTGACCTCTCCAAGGGCAACATTTTACCCTCATCCTCATGATAGTGCTCAGATACTTCTGCAGATCCCAGTTGCTGAGACAGGGTGACCAAGTATTTGAAGCTTCTGGTGTCTTTTTGAACAAAAGCCCCAAGCAGTTATCCTGCCATTAAATCCACCATGGAGGAGATGAAGGTTATTAATATACGAGAAAGAACAGCAGAGGAGTTATCGGTGAGAAGTGAAAACATGACCCCGTCATAGGGGACAGTGCTGCCTGCCACAGCCACTGCAGGTGCTGTGTCCAGCTGGGGGACCCTGGGTGCTGAGGCTCCCAGTCCAACATCCTGGAGATCCTGAAGGCACGTTTTTACACCCAGGATTTGGCAGTAATTAATGTGATGAATAAATACCCCATCTGGGAGCTGGGCTTCTCAGGGCTGAGGTCTGCATTGGGCTGTGTGATGGGACAAGGGAAGGGAGACAAGCAGACCTGCTTGTCACATGAACCAGGGGCAAGCTGGGGTTGCCAGGACAATATGTTCCTAACACGTGACCTGTGTGCAACACTGTCCTGTGGTCTGCTGGGGTGACGACGTTCCTGTCACAGGATCTCTGTGAAGGAGAGAGTCCTTTTGAATATCCCCTACATCCCGCCTTTTTCTTGTCACTGTTGTTAAAACCCAGCCACTTGGAGCAGGAGAAGGTTCAGACTATCTCATTGGCGTCATTGCCCACTGATCACACTTTGGGACTGGTGGCAGGAGCACAAAAGGATTATTCACAGTCCCTCGAGCTGCCAAAGAGGCCGTCCACTGCAGAGCAGCAGGAGTGGTTCCCTGGCTCATGGGAGAACGCGTCTGCCAAGACAGCAATGGCCTTGGCTGCAGGGCTCGTCTTGTCATCTTCATCTAGCCCTGAGTACCCACAGTTCAGATTCCTGGGCACCAGGAAGATTGACAGGTACCTAGCCATGGTCAAAGTGGTCATGATAGCACAGTCTCACTCCTCAGAACAGGGGCAACTTATGCATCGGCCAGAGGCTGCCCTGATTGTGCTTCTCAGTGGATGATGGTGCAGCCTCACAGATGTCATTTCCAGCTTGAATGGCATGATGAGGCAGTTGATGTCACCTTGCACATTGGGCTGGATACTCTTCTGCTACCACATAGTTCAGACTTCTCCTGTCCCATGCAGTCTTGCATCTCCATAGTCTGGCTACAGTTGACTGGAGTGTTTTGGCTATCAATCCTGTGGTATAATTCTGGGCAACAGTGCAGATGATTTGCTCACAGACTTTTTGGATCTTTCCTCCTCCAGACAAGGAGATCAAGTCTGATCAAGTGAATGTGACCACAGAGGCATGTGGGCAGTCATCAGAGCTGCAGTGTCTTAAACACAAAATAGGGCATGACCTGTAGGGTGTTCAGCTGCACAGTTTGAGGAGGGTAGAAGTTTTGACTGTCCTGTTACAGTGGTAGTGGTGGTTGTGACCACCCCTCTGTGTTGCTCACTGGGGTGGCATGTACCCATGCTGGCTGATCGCAGGTGGTTGAGACCCTGGGTGGCAGGGAAGTGTGTACTGTTGGCTAGAGAGATGCCCGTTATGAGGTCCTTCAATAGGGGTACCCACTGGCTACCTGGGGCATGTCTGACCTGCCCCATGCTGTGTGTGATCCCCTAGAGACAGCAAGAATATGCGGTCATGGATCAGGGAAGAACCTGGAGAAGGTGTGAGCCAGATAAACCACCCAATAGTTCTGGACAGGACCAGAAGTCAAGACATATATCAAAGGTCAGGAAAAGGCTTAGAAGCAGCACAGTGGGCTTAATTTAACAGGCAGATTAATTGCATGCACTGCCTGGAGCAGACAATCATCATGCTAACCCTCAGCTCCAAGGCTAGCCAGGAGAATGTCCTTAGCCAGTAGCAGGTCACAAATGGGAGGAGTCCTAGCAGAAAGAGCATCCTTTTTTTGTGAGCAATATATTTTGTATCCAAATCGACATGTGACCTCTTTTAGTAATAAGTTTAGATTAAGTCACTAAGTTGTGCTTGCAAAGACATCTTTTCAAAATGGGCCAAAAAGTGGATTAATAGTACAAAATAAAACAGAATTAAAATAGCCAACATCAAAGTCATGGCTGTGCTACTGTAGTGTCCCATCACTGGGCATCAGCTTGCTGGAACTGTGTCCGTTCCAGTGTTTTGTTAAAACACTGCATTGGGAACAGTAATTAAACAGATTCTGATGATGGTTTTTAACACATGCCAGCTGGCTCGCAGCCAGTGTTGAAGCAGAAACATTGTGCAAACTCATGGTCAATGATGACTTTGATCTTTGAAGGGCTTTGTAGCTGCGGAAGGAAATGGGAGGATAGGAGGGAGGGAGAAGAGTGCCAGCAGTGGGGAGAAAAAAGAGTAATGGGCTCTAGAGCAGGAATTATCTCCTGCACCTTGACCAAGGCAGTGGGTGCTTTATTCCTTCCTCACTTTCTTTATGTGTGGCAGTAGGCACAGTCATAAACACCATCACAGAGGCCCAGTTTTGTTACGGGTAACCCATATGAGCAACAGAAGTCACTTGAATATTCCCATGTGTGTGCCCTCGGGATTGCTCTGTGAGTGACTTGCAGTGCATGCTGGCTCGCAGCAGCTGGCCCTGCCAGCGTATTGATGCACAATGGACACTGCACAGTGTAGTCCTCCAGGACAGAACCTCAGACAAAGGTGAAGAAGAGGTCTTTTGTGGCCAGAAAAAATCAGAAACACATGTGCTATTAAAATTGTCTACTCAGACATTGCCTGAAATGCTACAACAGCTCTTTAGGCAAAAGGAAAATTGTTGCTTCTGTCCCACAAGTTTCTCTGTGCCTTGGTCAGCAAGGAGCTCATGTTCCCAAGCCCAATGGCTCTGAATATTGGTGTGCTTTCTCACAAGTGAACATTCAGAGATCGCAGCTGCTTTTACTCCAATATTTTTATGAAATTCTTCACAGAAGTAGGACTAGCTTGACAGTACAAGCTGCAATGCATCTGTAAAAGCACAGGAAAGAAGGAAAACCATGCAAATATCTTCACAGTGAAAAAAAAGAAATCTTCATTTCCCTTCCAAATTCTTCACTAATGTTAGATGATGACACATGATTTTTCCTTTTTTCTTCTCTTCTGTAATGAATGAAATTTTAAATTCATTAACTTCCAATTCTGGAAGGACACATTCGGCAGCCATGGGGTTTTGCTGTGACTCCTAAGAATTTCAAAGAATAAAGTCCTTAATGAGTTCTCATGTGCTTTTGCATGCACAAAAGTTGTTGTCAGTGAGAATAATCTTTATTTTAGTTCAAGAGCTCCAGGAGACAACTGAGTTAAGTAACTAAACTTGCATCAGCTGAGCTCCCACAGATGCCAATAACCATCTATGTGCACTCCTCACCTGCTCTAATTGCAAGGTGAGGCAACTCAGCATGAACTCTGGTGAGAGAGTTTTAAGCTAAACTGTTTCCTCCACAATGGAATGAGAGTAGTTCAGCTTGGTATCTGAGCCACAAGAAAACAATAAGCTGGAAAAGATAAGCATGTTGTTTACAGGATAGCGACCGGCCTTGCTGCGAGGAGACCTTGAACTGGAATGTAAATACCAACAATCTGTGACTCAGTCTTGCATTTTATACCAGTCAGGTCCTCTACGTGGACATATTTAATTGATTTACAACTGACTAATAGCAAAGAAATTGATGTAAATCAGTTCTAAGTCAATTTAAGTGTGCACAGTGTAGCTCATCCTCTTAATTAAAATCCTATTAATTAATGCAGTTTTTCTGTTTACTCAAAACATATTGCAAAGTTCTTCAGATAGTATACCTTGAGCTCTAACAGCAAAAATGGCCATGGCATTGAACCCTCCAGCAATATGCAGAACTACAAATGCCCAGAAAAAAAAGATCCTGGAAATTATGTCCACCATGGATTTATGGTAAGATAATTTCCCATGCAATTCTCCGATCTAGCTCACATAATTTTAGCATCCTTGCTTCTTGAGTTTGTTTGGACACAGAAGAAGTCTTGAAGAGACAGGCTAAAGGAGGGCAGCAGGAACTCAGAGATTCTCTCTCAGTGTAATGAAGACTGTCCTCCACATATACACTTAGTCTTGCTGTCTGCTTGCTGGAAAGGGGCCCAGAATCACAGCAGGCCTCACTGAAATGCACAGTCCCTCAGTCATTATTTCAGTGCTGTGACACAATCCTTGTTCAAAAAAACTGTGAATGGAGAATGGCTCCTGCTGCGGCAGGAAGGACCAAATCAGGTTGGGCAGCCACTGCTGGAGGAGCAGCCACAGGGGTCCTGGCTCCCCCTATTCCCAAACCGGTGGGTTCTGCTGGGCCCTTGGCACAGGACAACACATCTGAATTGTCCCCACCTGTGGGCACCTGGTATCCAGCCAAGGTCAGCCTACCACCCCACAAGGAGCCAGGGTGGTGGAGCTGCAGCTGGAATATTTGGCATCTACGTTTTGAATTGGATTTTTACCAGATGGATGGGCACGTGCCCACACACAGAGATGATAATGCTAAATAACCACCTTACAGGTCATTGGTTAACCTCACCCTTCACAGATACATATAGAACTTACAGCTTTTACAGTAACAAGAGGAGCTGATAATAAATGCTCCATCCTGTGATAGGCACCTGCTCTAACTGCAGTAGCATGGCTGCTGTCGTCGGTACTTGCTGCACATGCTCTTTTGGGAACGACTCTCCACCTAAAATAAAGGGATCACATCCAACACCTAGGCACCAATAGCAGCTTAATTGGCTTGGGACTGCAAGTTGCTCAGTCACAGAGTAGAGAGGTATTTGTGTGCATTCATCCATCCAGAGGTCCTTTACTACAGCAGGGTGTATTTTTGCTGAGTGAAGGTAGGCAGGAGATCTTGGTTGGAATCAAGGACTTGTTTAAGTGCAAAAGAGAAACAAGGTCAAGATAATTGATCTTCTACAGTCATGTCCAGTCAAAGCTCTCTCACTCCAGCCAGGTCTGGGAGATGGATGGAGAGAGGACCTCATACTTGAGCAGAAGTATGGGCAGAGTTGTGCTGTTCGCAGGTAGCTGAGAGAAGTGTCACCCAGGGAGATGTGCATGGCTCAGGCAGAGGACCAACAGGCACATGGGGTTTAAAATAGCCTTGTTTCAAGACCTCATCACCAGACTGGGAGCTCTGATCTCCCACCTCTGCTCTGCCAGGAGCACCTCGTGTGAGGCTGAGCCTTCAGGTAGCTCAGCTGCAGGTGGAGAGCGCAGGGGTGGGACCACCTCTCTACATGGGAGGAAACTTTGATCAGCTCACTGAAGATTGGGAGGTCATCACATAGCAGGAGCAAGGCAGAGACAGTAAATACACCCATGCTCAGGCTTTGCTATAGGGCCAGTATTCAGGACACTTGAAAATGTCCTGTATAGCTAGAGACCCACCTCTGCATCCCAGTGGAGAGCTAGAGAAAGCCCGTTAAGAGTCGTGTTTCATTATGAGCTTGATGAAACTAGAGTCACCATTTTCCTTGGAAAATTGGACTACTGCTACCCTTAATCTTCTGGGGTTCTGCTCTGTCCATGTGAAATGTGAAAGGGAGTTCCTAGGAGATACTTAGTCACAGCTTAAACAGCCCTTGCTTTTTCAGTTGAGTTTGATGGCTCACAAAAAGTTACTCCTCCCTTAATGAGCCCCTGGGGATCCAGTTGTGTATTTTTTCAAGATCTGTGATGCACATATGTATCTATCTGGCATCCTCCCAAATATTTTCAAAGATAAAATGTGAGATGAACATCTGGTTCACACTATTACAATCTTTATTAAACACTAATTTCTTCTCCAGAAAAGTACCATCTGCCACAGCTCCAGCCCTTGTTTTTTAACATGGATTTTTCTTCAGAAGTACACAATGAAATAAATCTTCACCAGTTACAGTCACAAGAATTTCCTGAGATGAAAAAGCACAGTGACAGTAGTAGGCTCCAAGAGTTTATTTGTGTAAAAAAACCCACGTCATTATTTACCTGGGTAAGAAACCGTATTATCAAGGATAGTAACTTCACATTACAAAGAGTTCACTTAAGCATTTTGATAAATCCATTGCTGAAGGGTTTGATAGTTTTTCAGCAGCTTAGAGCACCGCATCTTCAAGCCTTGATAGTCAAGGTGCGGATTTTGCAAAATCTCCCCTGCTTCTCACAAAATTTTTGGGAAAGAGAGATAGCTTGTTATAGATATGTAGAAAGTTAATTTTTACGCCAGTTCAGTCCCTATATTTATGACTTCTGTTCTTAAGCCCAGTAGTACCCAAAAGCCAGGAGAGAAAACCTCTCGCCTCCTTCAGAGGCAGCAGGATTCCCTGCATTCCCCACGGTCGGGGCACAGTCCTGAGTCGCTCGTGCCTTTTGCATGATATTTGGAGATTCACCTCACTCTGCTTGGGAGCTTGAGTGTCTAAAAGGATTACAGTCTCCTGGGCTATTAGGCCCTTATTCTTGCCCGTTACTAAAGCAAATCTAAATAAATGCTATTAAGAGGCTAAATTCAATTTGCTGTCTCTTGGTGTTCCAGTATCACATCAATAAGAAGCTGCGTGCACATTGCTGTGTGCCCGAGGTGCGCTGTATAACTGATGCTTTCAAAGGGCTTCATAAAGTGCCAAGTCCTTAATGTTGTGGTGTTGGGCAGCGATGGAGCATGACTCCAACCCCTGCAGTCAGTCCTGCCTGGAGAAAATAAGGCTGAATGAGCACATTTAGCCTGATTTCAAACCCCCTCAGGTACTGGCAGCTGAAGAGCTTTGCACAGAATGAGCTGCTGTTGGGATCAAGGTTGGTTTTAGGCTTCAGGAAAGGAGGGAGACCAAGATAGACTCAGCCCCTCTACATGTGGCTAGCTGAGGATCTGATTTGACGTGCAATGTCCAGGCAAGTCCCTGCTGGGAGTCCTTCTCCACTACAGGCTAGTACAGGTCCTTTCTGTCTAAAGAGACTCCCAAACACAAAATGTATACCTGCTGAATGGTTGGTGTCATCAGAGGACAAATGAACTCCATAAACACCACATGGTGATGCTTTCCTCCATAGCAACATCCTAGAGTGGCTCCCCACACCCCGTGCTCTCTGCAACAGCAACATGCAGCTACACATAAATTCTTGCTGTAAAATGTATTTTGCTGCCTCTCTAGCTTCAGTTTTGATGCCCAGACATTGCTCAGTCCATGGTGCAGCAGAATATGAAAAAAGCCATGGAGGTTGACCCTCCTGCCTCTCTCTGCCAGCCTGTTCTTCTGGAGTGCCCTCTCTGCCTTCGTACCTCTCACAACAGTTTGCTGAGCTTTGTGACCACAGCAGCAACAAAAAGCAATAAAGAAAAGTAAGCTCACTGTGATACAACTCCTGGGTGAAACTGTTGAAGGATATTCTACATAATGTCGTTTGGAAGTTATGTATTTCTAGCCTGGACCTGCTCTTTCAAGACTATTAGAAAGATGTACTGAGTAGTGACAATATAAAAGATAAGGAGTGTGCCTTTTTAATGGAAATCTGAAATTGATCTCAAATGTGCTGCTGACATGAGTGCTTCAATAAAAACCCTTGGGAGGTAAAAACAGTGTAGCGATTTTCATCAGAGTTGTGACCTAGTGGGTGGAGGTTCACATCTCTATCAGCTTCACAATCATCTTCCCCAAAGTGAGGGATAAACAGGTAGAAACTGAGATTAGAGAGAGTGGGCCAGCACCACTGGGAGTCAGAAATGCCTGCTCATACTACAGTGGACATGAGGTAAGGTAAGAGTGATGGCACGCTGATTTAGGGGGAAATTGGAAGATTTCCTGCAGAGGTTCATGAAATCTGTACACCTGGGGGGAGAGAAAGGTTCAGCCTCACAAGGAAATGGATGCCAGCAAAGAGGATTCAAAGGAGACCCAGGCAACCCACGGCCACAGTTATCCCAGGGAAGAATGAGGTTTTTTTAGTGATTTAGGGATTTCAGTGATGTTCCAGCTTAGATAGTCCTCATTTGCCCTCTAGTCCCAAAACCAGACCCTGAGTATCTTCAAAAAGGTGGCTGAAACCACCGTACTTCTCCTGTTGGACATTTTCCCTTGCTGCTGCCCCTTCAGACACTGTGCAGGTACAGAACATTCCCAGAAGCTCTGTTATTTACCCCAGCTGGAAACTGGGCCAAAACCACAGTGAGCACAGTGCAAGGGTATCTTTTTCAACTCTGCTCATTGCATGAAAATCCTCCCATTTCTCCTGTGGCAATATATCCTGACCAAACTGCTGGGGACCTCTGGCAGCTCCAGGGGGAAGGGCTGGCTTGCACCAGTATATCTGCTGCTAAAACTGAAGTATAGGCAAGTGGGAAAATTTGTTTCAAGATCACCGTTCTTGAGGGCAGCACTTTCAGAGCAGCCCAGGGCTGGAGGGCTGCTGCTCTGAACATTGCCCTGCTGGGTCCTTTAGAGGAAGCGAGGTCAGAGGTGGAGGTCGCCTCTGTGTCGCCCTCCAGGTCAGAGATCAATCCTGTGGCATTCCTTAAAAAAAGAAGAGTAAATGTGTAAACCCAGTGATGTCACTAAAATTCCTTCTGACCATTAAACAAGCTGAAATAGGCATCCAGAGTGAACAGAGCTGCTGTGCCTGAGAATTACCTATGTGATGTGGTTGTATAGTTGCTACCAGCTGATGAATTTCCACTACAGTTTTCCATACCCCACGTGTGAAAAATGCAATAAAAGTCAAATTCCTCAGGACTTATTTAACAGTAATTTTGATTGTAAATGGCTCCTGCACACAGGCAGGGCAGGTACAGAAGGGGAACTCAAGACACAGGTTGTGCAGTCACATAAACAAGACTTCCAACGAGCAGCGTTTGCCCAGAACAGATACCTATTGCCAAGCACATGCACAGGCTGATGAAACCTGAAGTGACAAACTCTGAACGTGTCCACTGAGTTGGCTGTGTGAGCCGCTTCCATGCACTGAGCCAGGAGATTACGAGAACTTGCTGCACTGGATAATTCCAGAGGGGTACGAGGAGTTTCATCCTGTTGCCCGAGGGCGGTTTGATTACCCCGTACAGCGTGTTGCAATCCTCAATCAAAACGTTTCACTACGTTCGGTACACCAGCATGGGAACATCTGGCAATTTACAGCAGAATGTCTTGTAGCATTTAGTGCCCGAGTATCTCTTTCCTACAACCTATTTTCATTTTACTGAATAGAGACCCAATTTCCTGAATTTTTAAACAGTCTTGCTAACATAATCAAATTACCATGATTACTCGGCAACAATTTCAAAAAGTCCTAAAAGCACTGTTCCGACTTTGCAGTGAATTCCTATTACATGTAGAAGATTTTGTAAACGCTTTAAATAAAATGCTTTTAATTCAATCAGAAGAGTAAACAGTATTTGTTTTTAGCTATTTAACGTATTTGAGCCACAAGCATTTTTCCAAGTGAGTGGCTATGGGGGTTTGTAATGCAACGCAAAGCAAACACTGAGAATATAAAATCACACTTGTTCAAACAGGATTAGAGAGTTTATTCTAGCAGAATTTCCAAGGATTTCAAAGAGAAAATAGCTTTCTTTTTTTTTTAAGTTAGGTGGAAAATATGTGATGCCTGGTCAGTGATTGTACTTGCTAGGATCTCAGCAGCACCGTGCAGCCCACCCTCCTGCTGGGTAGCAGGGCAGGGATGCCATTCATTTTTCACAGTCTCTCATCCCTCTGCAGCTCAGTCCAGTTCTGCCTTTGCTCAGCAATCACTTTCACTGTGTTTTGTTAACACAAACTGGAAGCCATCAAAGACCTAAAGCCTATTTCTGGCATGCATAGAGCAACTGAGGAAAAACATAACTGCTCCTTGCCTCTTCATGTATGCTTTTTGCAGGCCACGTACAAGACATGATGATAAGAAAGGGGGAAGTTTCCCTGCCTGGCAGTGCGCATTGGGGAGGTATCAGGGCTTCATAGCAGCTGACCACAAAAACTTCGCCCAATTCAAAATATTAGGCAACCCAGAAAGGTCACTACAGACTCCCCCAGAAGTATTTCCTAGGTACCACACACTGACTTTTCCACGATAATAAAGCAGTTGTTGCCGGGGCTGTGAATACTTCATACCAGATAGTGGCTAGCAAGTCAGTTTGTGAGCCCCCACCAGTTTCTTCAAATGTATTTGTTATTCATAAGCACTCACAGAATTGCTTGGACAAATGATTTGCAGATTACGAGTTGTGCATAACTTTTTTTGTTTCAGCTGCTCCCTATTCAGGACTTGTTTTGTGTGATTGGCAATTTAAGTGACACGGTGTCGTTTCTGATCCTGGATTAGATGGCTGAAGTATTTTAAAGAGAAGAGGTGAGAACAGCAGACAGAAAACAATGCTGTTCTGCTGTGAAGACACATTTCTTCTACAGTTCATCAAACTTTCACAGGATTATTTTAGGCATCGACAGTGGTTGAAACACTGTCAAAATGTCAGTAAGATAATCTCTTTGTAATTTACTCTTTGTAGTAAACTGAACCTAGTATATTAAAAAATATATATTTAAAATGTAGATTTTGTTTACTAGTTAGCCTTGTGCATATACATGTGTACATTTGTGCATGTGGAGGCACAAACATTAAAAGAAAATATTAACCTTGTGCAAATACTGTATGCACAAACAGTTTCTAGCTTTGACTGTGAAAACATATCACTTTGCAGCCTTTTCACAAAGTTTTAAGAAATGTTTAGTGTCACCCATTACGGTACAAAAGTCTCTAAATGCTGCCTTGATTTAGTGTTCTGTTAGCAGCCCAAGAGCCAAGAGCACAACAAGGCAGAGTGCTGAATATTTGTCATTGATTTCCTTACAGTTGTTGGTCAAAATCAAGTAACATTTAGGTATTGTGGTGTTACCTAATTATTTCTGCTTTAATTCTGGATGTTGTGGTGCCCTAGAGAACCTGGATAATAAGAGTGAAGATTTATGCTGTCATTTGTAGTTTTTACCGCCAACAGAATCCCTGATATAATATGAAACCAGCCATCCACATAGATATTTCCAAAAAAGCGTGATACTGATCCCAGGCATTTTGGGGCAGGGCAGCTGTGGCCCCTCGCTGCTCTGTGACTCTTCCCACCAAAGGCTGGGCAGCTCTGGGGCCCAGCAGGATTTCAAGGTTGTGGAAAAGCAAAGCTTGGGAGTGAGAGTCCTCCCTGTACCACAGGAGCACCCAACACGTTTCAGGGCTAACAAAAAGTGGGAGTTTGGTTGTGTTTCCTTTTGGGGCTTCCTTTTCACCTCAATGATCTAACGATCACATGCATTTGACCAAACTAGGAAGGATGTGTTTAAAATAGGGGAAGTGAACGCCTCCACTGGAAAATTTAGATTCTGAAGAGTTATCAAATATTTTTGTCATATGGGTGGGAGGATTTCCCCATACAGCTTGCAAGATGATATTGCAAAAAAGACTACATATAAGGGTAATATTAAGCAATAGCCATATTTTTAGCAACCTTTTAAGCAATTAATAGCTGGGAGTAAAGAGAGATAATCACTCCCATGTGATTCACGCTGTAGGATCTGCTTTGTAGGCCAGAGTTTGGGATGTTCTCTGCTACCAGTATCTATTTCTGCAACAGGCTGCAGTGTGATGCTGTGAATCCTTCAGCACCAGCATGTAGTGCTTTCTCATCACTGTGTATTGTTGTCATAACTTCCTTAGAAACCCAACCACGATGCCAAAGCTTTCACAATAGGATCTTCAGACATGAGACTGTGTCTCAACCTAGAAAATATCCTTGTCCATAAATCTAGCATTGAGGAACTCCTTAGTGAAAGCTATTTTGCATCTGGCTGTGTGGCATTCCCGTGGTGCTGGGAGGGCACAAGAAAGGCTATTGCCCTGAGCAACAATGATGGAGTGAGTTAAACAGTGTCAGTTGTCTCTCTGAAAGTTCTCTTGCAGTCTTTCAATCCCTCTTGTTTGGCTATTTTTACTTAACTAAGTGCAACCTAAATTATCAAATTACTGAGCATTTTGGAAACAGATTTCAAAACTTTATAACCAGCTGATATAGTCAGTTATTAAAAAATATTGGAGCAATGAAACCCTCTCTGCATTTGTTGAGAAATGGTGGCCAGATACTTTGGCCATGCAGCATGATGAATCCTGCATGTGCCCCTTGTCATGACAGAGCAGCTACCATAGGTTAAATAGATGTGCCAACATGTAAGGAGGCTGGGAGAAGAAGGACCTGTTGGGATCCAGCAGGTGGTTTGGCTGCCCATTCACAAGGTCCAACCTGCTGCTGTGACATGATGAATTACCACCTCAGGTCCTTTTTAATGGGCAAATAGTACACATTTCTCATTCATTTCTCATGAAATCCCTGGTAGGGTAGGAATTGTACCATATCAAGAGTATATAAAATGAATGAAACTCTCGTCTTCCACATCTGGATGTTACAGTGTACATGGCGCCCACTGCTGGGGCCTCCAGCCAAGCCCAGCAATTCACTGACACAATAGATCAGTTGTGGGCACTCACAACTAGTTAGGTACAGCATGAAAGCTTCTAATTCCTCCCTTTTACCATTTTAGCTCGTCACTTTGACGTCATTGAGGCAGCATTTGACTGGTAAGCTTTGGAAGCTGGTAAATAACATCACATAGAAAAGTGGTATGAGTTAAGTGCTGATAATGTGAGTGGGCTGAGATTTCAAATACCTCTGCAGACAGTACGTAGAGGCAGGAAATGGGAACTGGGATGTTTGCTTTTTTTTGTTTGGTTGGTTTTTGGGTTTTTGTGGTTTTTTTTTGTTTGTTTGTTTTTGTTTGTTTGTTTGTTTTGTTTTGTTGTGGTTTTTGTTTTGTTTTGTTTTGTTTTTAAACTGCTGCAGGTTGTGTAGTTAATTTGCAATTAAAATACCAGAGACCAAGTGGCCCCAGGAATACAGTCATTTTCAACTGCAGCAGTGAAAGACAAGAATGTTGAAATTTCAGTGTTATTCACAGTCACTTACTTATCAAAAGAACCATGCTATTTAAAGGTAACTAATGGATAAAATATGAATAAAGATTAAACTACAAAGGCTAAAAAGGATTATTTAGAGCACTTCCATTATGCAGAGTCCTGACATTAATATTTAGACACTCATGAACACTTACATAACCACAGCTTATTTTTAATGGTCTTCTGTCTTGCTTTGTTAACAGGCTGACAAAATGTAATTTAGGACTATAAGCTGTGAGCCCCACATGGAGAAGAAAAGCCTATAATTCACATCATGTTCTGGCTTTTAAGATTTAGGAGACGATGGCGATTATATGGCAGAATGCAGCTTGCAGGGCAATATCCATTTACATGCCATTTGAGACCCTCAGGCTATGTGAAGCACTGCAGAGTGCATCGTAAAAAAAGAAGGAAGAAAAAGAAGCTGGTTTAGTTACAATTGAACTGACATGATGGCAAATTAATTCGTAAGGTAAGGGGATGAAAAGAAGCCCTGGTTCCATCAGCGCAGCCACCTACCCACTGGCTCAGGAATGTCACTGACTTCAGTTTGCATCACTGATTCTTCACTCCAGATTTTCTGTCCCTCCCCTGATGCAAAACCACAGAAAGGGGGTAAAACATCAGATCAGCATTTCCCAGTCAAATAGAAAGCCAAGCAGAGCCAAAGTTAAAAAAAAAAAAAAAAAAAGGTTTTGTGTATACTAGGAAATCAAGGTTATTAGTTAACATTTGTTTTCTCCTCATCCAGCCTGAAGTTAATAATTATTAAGCCTGTTTTGAGAAAGGCAGGGCTGGGGCTTGACCCGTGTTAAGCACAGATGTCACCAGTAATTAGCCAGGACTGTATCTGATGTGCTCCCTGGGGACTCGATGTGGGTGCCAGGCCACAGAGGTGCAGCTGCAGCACCTTAGCGGCTGATCCATCTCTAATTTCCACTGCTGCAGCTATTTTCCACTTGGAGGCACTTCTTGCCCATTAATGTTATTAGCGGTTCCTTGAGGAAGACCCTCATGTCGTGACCTCTGAAGCATGAAGACAAAGTGATGTCCCTGCTGCCCATGCTCAGAGGCAAGGAGCCAGGCACATGGGGATGAGGACACCGGGGTCTGGTGGCTGCTGCAAAGAGAGGAGCCCCAGCCAGCCTGGGGTGAGGGCCGACACTGTCACTGGTCCTGGGGCATGTCCCCGGAGCATGGCTGGAGGGACATGCCACCTCCCTCTTTGTTAGTCGCCTCATGGAACCACTGGCCTCTAAGGAGTTGAGTGAGAGTCTTGTCTCTTTGCTTCCAATGGTTCATCATGTTCATCTTCTCTGCCTGAGAAGGCTTCAGAGACAGCCATGGCTGCTGGTGTCCTTGTGCTTGGGAACGTGATGTGATGTGACATTGCAGAACTGAGCTAACAAAATACTTTCCTGATGACACTGGGGAAACCTCGCAGGTCCAAGCTGTGACTGAGGACTGTGATGGCAGCAGCTGCTGCCTGCCCTTGGACCAGGAGCCTGTGTCCCATCAAAAATGCAGAAGGGGGAAGGAAGAGGCAAGAAACTCCTGAGCCCTGACTGACATCTTGGGCAAATACAGCGAATTATGAAGTTTTTCATGCGTGCTAGGACTTCTGTTGTGTTAACAGCAAAGTTAGTGGCCTTTTGGTTAGGCTGTGAAGGTCAAGGAAGAGGTTGGTGACAGCCCTGCAAGAGCCACACCAGAACTAGTTGCCATCCTGTGTGGTGGCTCGTGTTAGCAGTTGTTAAGTTACAATTCAGACTCAGCAGAAACAGATCTCTGCTGATTCTGTTGCTAAAAAAGGTTTCTAAGCAGCACCTCTACAACCTGCCTATATTTTCATATATGTAAATACCTCAACGTATTGCTCCATCTCAGGACAAACTATGCAGAAGACACAGGCAGAGTGGCTGTTATCCTGGGGTTCCAACAGCAAGTTGGAAAAGGGATGTGATAAGAGATGCTGGGGACACCGTTCATTTTGCATTGGCTCTTACAAAACTTGTTGTCAGTGCTGTTTGTGATCACAAGGTTACTTATTGAAAGCTTGGTATTGCTGTTAGTGGCTAAAACAAAAATTCCTTTACAATCTCTTGATGTCCCAAGAAGCAACGTGGATTAGCTTTTGCAGGGAAGTCATCCTTTTAACATGGCAATACTTGTCCTGGCCAGATAAATTCAATTGAGGAATTCTCTAAGTAACACTGTACAAGATGATATATATTCCTGTTACTGAAGTTGTTGTTGCTTGGGTAGTATTAAACGTGGAAATTGTTTAGGCTTTGGAAGGAAACGGTTATGAAGAACATAAAAAAAGCTTGCTGCGTCTCTTTTGCTGTGGTTCTCAGAGACTCTTGAAATTCATAGTAAATAATAATATTTATTAATAATATTCAACATTTACAACATGGTAAATAATTGCAATGCATTAGGCATGCTCTTCAATAATGTTTTGCTGCTGCCTTGAATTCTTGTAAGAGAGTGTGGCCCCAGAGTTTTGAAGTAATGTCGTTTTAAAGAAACTCCTGCTCATGCCCTGCTGTGGATGGAGGTTTGCTGTGCAGGCTTGAGCCAAAGCCAGCAGATGCTGAAAAAAAACCCCAAATGCTGGCTAATGAACTTTGGAACTGCCAGGACATGGCTAGGATGAGCACCTTTAGTTGGAGCAAAGACTAATTTTGCCCTGGTAGCACATACTGGACAGTGTCATTCATTTAATTTAACTTTTTGTCTCCATATTCTTCATGCGAGG
This sequence comes from Nesoenas mayeri, assembly GCF_963082525.1. NCBI lineage: Eukaryota > Metazoa > Chordata > Aves > Columbiformes > Columbidae > Nesoenas > Nesoenas mayeri. The sequence goes on from NC_137543.1 coordinate 25,285,263, forward strand.
TAGTCCATTAAATATCAGACGACAAATCAATGGTTTGTAAATGCTGTGTGCTGCAGAGAGGCTTCTGCTCATTTCCTGTGTGAAACTGTTTATTTATTTCCTATGAAACCTGTAGACTGGAAATTCAGGCTTTTAAATTGAACATAATTCTTCCAACACAGCAGGATAGCCACCATATTCCACACAAAACCATCTGTAGCAATAAAAATGCAACATAAAACTCAGACCCCATGATGAAAAAGTCCTCTTCTTCTAATTTTTTAAACCTTCTTCTTCACAATAGTGATACTCTTCACTTCCTTCTTGCTTTAGTGGTACTGCAAGCCCAGATGAGTCTGCACAGTGGTTTAATTTTCTTCTTAAAATGTAAAAAAAAAAATCATTACCAGAGATACATAGTTATCAACCTGCCAAAGAAGGACTTTTTCATGGTACAATGGCTGCTGCTTTCTTCTCTCTATTTTTAACCTCTCTATTCATGATGAATTGGTCACCAAGGATGAGGTTTATTTTGGGGTGCTGCAGAATTCAAGGTTTCAAGGTTATTTGTTTTCAAATGTTCATTTCCTTGATGTCTCCTCAGCTCCCAGGCCACAGGGCAACATGAGGAACAAGGAAGCCCCACACGACTCTTGTCCCCGCTGTGGACTGCAAAGTAGCCCAAGCAACCACTCAAAGGTGAAAGCCCATCCCTGCTCACAGGTGGCCCAAATGCCTGAAACCTCCCTCCTTCTGAGGTCCTGAACCCAGCTGGGACATCCTCAGTGCATAGGCTTGAAGCTTCACAGAGTGTCAATGGGAAAAGAGTCCTCTTCAGGGAACAAAAAACTTGGGTTTGGGTCCACGAACATCCTCTGTGTCTCATTCTTTAGGCTTCTGGTAGGCAATTTTGCCTTGGATTTCATCAGGGATTTGTCTCGATGTTCTGTGGATCATTTCCTTGTCTTTACCTGCTGGCGTCAGGACTGTGGCTAGACACAAATTGATTCTCTGATGTCCCTGCAAATGAATTAAAAAATCATTTCAAATACAGTTGAGAAAGGTTTTTCAGGCTCCTGTGAACAGCCACCTTTCAATGTTAGATGGTTCTGGCTCCAGATCTTTTCCTTGAAAATAAACACTCACAATCCCATAAAACTGGTTAACTTGATTAAGACTGAAATAATAGTTGCTGTTCATGATAAATGATCAATCTGATGATGGAAATTTTTGAATTACCTCTGTTTTAATTTCCAAACTAGAAAATTAGATTGAAGAAGAGAATAGAATGGCTTGTCTAACACAGAAATGAAAGGAATGGATTTCCCCCTCCTTTGCACAGACATGCATTCCCCCTGCATGAGTGCAGTGTCAATCAGAGGAGAGCCCAACTTACAGATTTGGGTGCAAGCAAATCCGGAACTGCTGCAGTCAGTAGGACACTCACTTCAGAATTTGTAGGCTCTGATTTTTAGATGAGTATTTTCCTTTAAAGTAAATGCAGACCAGCTTTGTTTGTGTATGTATGTGTATGTGGACCAGATGCACAGATTTGTGAGCCTCAGAGAATTTCAGTGCTTCAAAGGATGTGATGTAAAATTCTGTACACTAAATTTATTTCTTCCCATGCAACTGTGTACAATCAGTTCTAATAGGAATGAGACACTTCCTGCACGTCTGTTTTTTAATGGAATCTGCTAAGTTTTATAAGGGCCATATTTAGCTGTACATCCTCTCAACTCTTAACTGTATTATCCTTTTAAGGAAGTCATTAACTGTTCACTAAACACTCTTCCTATAGTGGTTTTACAATGCATCCACATTGAAATGTGGTTCTCTGTGGGCTGAATAGCTCTTCATAGTAAAAGAACCAGTGCATATGTATGTCCTAGAATAAAGGAGGAGAACCCCTAAAATGTATGGCACAATTAGCAAATCATTTCTTCTCGCTTGCCCTCCAACATCTCCTAACACAAACTTAATTTCTTTAAGCTATTTATTTATTTATTTTTACAACTGATCCAGGGACTATTGCTCATGCTGCCCAGAAATGATATTTTCAGTCACATTTTTGTTTCAGCTTGAAGAAGGGAAATTATTTTCACATTCTGACTGGTTCAGCACTTGCAGTTGAAGCTGTTTTCTTCCTTGCGTCATTCTGGACTAGCTCCTACATTTCACCTCACACTGTTCTGTTATGCTTTCCATGTACAAAGTGGAATCATCAACTTTCAGCCTAAAAGGTCTATTTTAAGATTAAGGGGAAATAAAATGAGGAAGATTGTAAGTGAATTCTCCACAAAGAAGTTCACTGCATTTCCTCTTTATGAAAACAAACTGAAGACTGCCTCTGGCAAATATGGGGTTCATTTTAATGTAAATGTAAGGACCTTAATCCTTGAACCTACCACAGTCCTGCTCTGTAAAGTATACAGAGAGTTTACATGGAGTTATAAATCAGAAAAAGAGAGCACCAAAATAAGTGGTCTGTACTTCCTATGGGATAACAGCTACTCAGCTAAACTGCAGGTTAGTTTTTTGCTGTGCCCCTTATGCATTTGAATAATCAAATGTCAATAAATTAGAAACTGCATTCCTTTTCTCATTTACCTGCATCTGCTTCCTTTGCAAAAGAAAAAAAAAACAACCAAAACCAAACAACAAACACCCCAAACAAAACAACAACAAAACACCCATAGAAATTCTTACTTTCCAATGTTTTCTTCCTGTGGTTGTGGTTCTTTCTCCCCCTAACCCAGACTTGTGGAAGTACATGAGCAGATGCCCAAACAATTTCAGGCATTCCCACGTCAGAAAAACTTCCCTTTCCAACTTTGTGGGATTCTGCAGCCCCTGGAGGTGGGTCAGACATAACAGGAGCAGCACACAGGCTCGCATGATCTCTGCCAGCCTCATCTGTGAGCTTGTCCAACCGCAGCAGTGGTAGACTGGAGACAAAAATAAATGGCAGGAAAATGAATATTCTACCTTATATTTTTGAGAATTTTGATATTCGGGTTCTTTTCTCCTTTCTGATTCTGTCATGGGGAAGGCAAGAATGGATGGAGTCACAACCCCCATGCAGTAGCAAAATGCTGAGGTATGGACACACAAATAAGACCCACTAACCTAGCTGTCCGTCAACGTGTATTTCAAGAGAAAGAAACAACGGGATGGCTGGAGAGGATGGCACCTTGTCAATGTGTGTGCTCTGAACAGGCTAGTAATGAGCCTTGGGAAGGTATTCGTATGTGTCTATATACTGTGGAGGAAGAGCACCATGAGCAACCACATCAGCTGTGACCAGCCCAGCAGGACCGTGTTTTCAGCCAGTTCCCTGGCCCAGGCACGTTAATACTTACAGTCAGTGTCAGGGTTTCTCAGCTCATCCTGGGACGCTGGTGGCATCGTAACCTCAGCCTGACTTGTGGTTGCTCCGCCATGCTCTGCCCAGCAGAGGGGAAGCAGGTGGTAGGTCTTGTCTTCAGTCTGGCAAAAGGACACCTCATGCGCTCCCAGGCTCTTTGAAGCCAAGGGGCCACACCACATCCTTCTTCCTAAAACTGCAAATCCCAGGAGACTGATAAATGCAAAAATGCAGAGTAAAACATGGAGAAACTTCTTAGAGAGTCTTCCATTCATCTGCATTATAGGAAGCGTGACCAAGCTCTCAAGGTTGCTAGCCTAACATTTGGCATCCATTTAAAAAATATTTATTTTCAACATCCACATAAACAGGATCTTTCTTTTTTGTGCCCCTGTGAAAGGAAAAAAACATTCCCTGATATGTTTCTAGGAAGCTAATAGAGCATAAGAGTGTGTACAAAACTATATGTGTCGGCTCCCCATAAAGCTTGGTTGTGCTCAGGTGTTTGGAGGACTTGGTCCTTTATGAATGAAAGCAAAAGAAATTCATTGAACTCAATATGCTTCAAAACAAAGATTCCTGGAGGAATAATGTAAGAACAATGCAAAGAAAATATTTCTATTTTTACAGAAAGTAATGGAAAAAAGTACTTTTCAAAAAAATCCCCAACCTGCTTTTGCATAAATAGTCAGAGCTTAATTTTTCAGAAATTCTCCTGTGTTTTGTTTTGCTAGTTGGGGACTGTATCTCTCAATGGAGCAAAGCAAATGTCAGGATGGCAATGTGTGCAGCAGACATGATCTGAGTCACACAGAAGGGCTGTCATCTGCACGTTAGGCTTTTAGGAGGATTCCAGAGGCCTCATTCACAACTTGGACCCCACCGAACAAGGCCCTGTGTAAACTCCCTGAAACATGCACAGCCAATTTACTTTTAGGAGTAGAAGTATACAACAAGTCATTATTATTATACAATAGGAAATGCATGTGGGTGGTACGGTTTTGATTAAGGACTAGTTTACCTCTATTATGTGCTGGAATAAATGACTACTCAGAGTGTGGGGCAATGGGGAGAACAGTGTTTTTGGTGGAGAATTTCAGTCTAAAAGTAGAACTCTGGTGTTTGAGGTAAAGGCAGATCCCTGCATCATAGACCTGGTGGGGGAATTACTGTGCACTGACTCCTGGAAGACACACAGAATCAGATCACCTTGCAGGGCCTCCTTGACCAAAGGCTTCTGACAAAACTCCTCACCAAAGCCTTGAGGAAACTACAAGATTTGTTACAAGAGGAAACAAAACATTACTTTTTGCAACGGAGAAAGGTCACCAAGAGACTTTTTCAATTTATTTCTGGGACCTTCAATTCAATAGATTCATAAATGACCTAGACAACGAGGTGAACAGCAAGGTGAGAACATTTTCTGGTCATATTCGGTGTATTCAGTATACCAAGGCACTCTGCATTCCCCAGGGCAGAGTTATAAAGTTCAACGTGATGCATAAAACACATGAGATAAACTCCTGAACACATATCTCCTAGTGGCAATGCTTGTAGCTCTAGACTGCCAATGGCATGCTGTATGTATAACTACACTGTAAATAGATTTCTTTCAGTTTATCTTTTAATTAAATGCATGTCTGTAAGCTGCAAAAACCAAACACTTCCTGGGGACTCAGAAGAGCTGTGTTGGATGGAATGACGTTCTTCATCTTTGAAACAGGTCTCACAGCTAGTGAGAAAGTATGATTAAGAAAGACTAAAACATCTGGAAAACAGCTGATGATGACATCCCCCCAAGGGGCATAATCAAAATATCATGAAAGAATATTTTTGTTGCAGAAGCAAGGCCAATATTGCACACAGAGAAGTTTTTCTTGGGAAAATAAAAAAATGTCCTTGTCCAAAAGGCTTTTTATTCCTGTCTCCATTAAAATTTAGGAGAAAAAAATTGGAAGCAGTAATTCCTCCTTTTTCGGACAATGAAAACAAATGCTTACTAATATCCTCATATTTAGACAGGCCAGCATACTTGGGGGATATAGTCATTCATTTGATATCAAGGGCTCCTTTGTTTGTAGAAGCAAAAATAGAATTTGAACAACTCTCATGGACACTTCTGTCTTCAAACATAACGTGGCTGTAATACAAAACTGCAAGTGATTCAAACACCCTTTAAAATCAATGTCAAGATCCACCTCTTTAAAACTTTGCTGGAGAGGTTGACTCCAGAGGGTTTTGCAGGGTGTTTGGGTGAACATCAGCCAAACGCCATCAGGTTCATTCCCAGAGCTGTTCTCCTGGGCTCTGCAGCAGCTCAGGCCACGGCCAGCAGCCTTCCAGCAGGACAGCCCTCATTAGCCTTGGTTCTTAATTGGACAGAGAGACAGCTGCACAACACAGCTCCTTTCCGCAAAGGAAGAGTGACCTGCCGGTGTCATCTTTAAAGCCTGAACTCATTTCCTCCCTGGCAGAGCCGGAGACTTGCTCTCATTCAGCAACACAGGGCTTGGCTCTGCCCTCCATGGCCATGTGCTGCAGGGGGTGGTGCAGAGCCAGGCGTATCAGTCTCCAGCACAGCTCAGCCCACGATGACAATCAGAAGTGGTGGATGCTTGAAGGTGACCTGGGCCAGCTTCTCAGCTGGCCCCATGCCACTCTGACAGAGCTGTGACCTTTCCTACCCACCCTGTCAGAACCATGCCTTGTCTTCTCCCTGCAGTGTGTAGGCATCCCCTCCAAGTTTTGGCCCCAGATGCTCTGTCAATCCACATTTTGCATAATTTAGCCACCTGCACTGTCATCAAACAGTCATGTATCAGGGGAGAAGCCGTACTTGGAGAGCTCAGTCTACTCAAGTTTTCCTCCAAGACCTGCTCTGCAAAAGTGAAGATTTGAAGGTGATGTGTTATTGTAAATCCCTCACATCAGGAATAGCACTGGACAGCTTGAGAATTAAGAAAGTGAAAGCCCTATATTTTAAAAGGGAACAGAGAGCAAAACTGTCTACTTAACAGACTATTTTCCTAATCACCATAAAGTCCAGTTCTGGAAGGCTTTGCACAATTTACAATACATTTTGTGGAGAAAGGTATTTACAAGCATGCAGGTAACTGGTAAAGTGGATAAAATGGTAGATGTAGAAATTTGGCTTTCATAAGGAGCTGATGAGGGAAATTTTATGGGTGAGAGATCTCCTCTCTGGATTGCAGTGAACCAACTGATGGGAGAACATAAGGGGAAGTATTTGTTGAAATGGAGAAGAGGGGATCTCAATGAGAAATCTCAATAAATGGAAAAGTATGAATGGTGAATTAGGAGATTAGACTGAGAAGTTGTGGGGGGTTTTTTTAGTGTCTCCAGGAATGATCTTGACACAAAACACACAAGTGGCTTAAAAAGACGGCTTGTGACATAGAGCTCCAGAGCATTGCCAGCTTGTAACGGGATATTGGATGGGGAGAATGAGGTGACGCCTCTGAAGGCACAGGTAACAGAGGGGACTTAAAAAAGCGGAATGAAAAATAGGAATTCAGGATTTCAGGGATAACAACTTAGGATTCCTACAATAAACCAGGAATTAAAAAGAATAAAGGAAATATGTAGGTGCTTCATTTATTGTCAGGCTATAAATCACCAGTGCAATGTGACAGACAGTGCAATAAGTAGTGAGACATTTCTAGTAGAAATCGGAATCGTTGATACTATTTTTCAAGCTACTGGTAAGATGTAACCCAGAGGTGTGCGTTCAATTCTGGCTACCGGCAGTCAGAAAAGATGAACTGAGACTGGGAAAAATGCAAGGAAGGAGCAGCAAGTCACATCTAACTTGTCCCAACCAGGAGGACATCTGTTCGTGATCTTCGTGCATGTGCTGGGTACATCCCGACCTGCAGCAAGGCAGGAACTGTCAGCACACACCTGGAGAAGTGAAACTTGGGAGCACGGTCAGGAGAGATGCAGCACAGCTGGGCAGCTCCTTGACCTGATTAATGAGGAGAATGGCACCCCAAGTGCTTCTTGGAGAGCATTCCCTACCCTTGGCTTTCTAGCTGCCCCAGTCTTCTCTTACTGGACAGGATCGCATCAGGCCGGCTCCTCCAGCCTACTGAGGCAAGGCCTGGGCAACTGCTATCTATAGGTCCTTCTCTAGCCACTCAAAGTCATGGAGACTGTGATCCAGCTTCCTAGTCAGGGCAGTGGGGACAACAGAATCTGATGAGTTTTAAGATGGAGCTTGATCCATTTAGTAAAGGACTTTAATGAGTTGTTAGACCACTTCTCAATGATGTAGGAGCTCCAAGTTCCTAGGAAGCTATAGGCTTTGTATTTTTCCATATGTATAGTACCAGCTGTGCTCCCAGAGGACCACTGGCAGCATCAAACAGCTAATTTCTGGAGTGTTGTGCAGAGCTACAGAAATGCTGGCTAGTACAGTTTTCAGATATTAACCTTTGATGACAGCATTTAGTCAATCCTTGCTCGCGTGATGGTAGCAAAAGGTTCTTCCTTATTCCTGAACTTGGGTATTGCCTAGTTCTGTTCTATTTCTAGAGTATTTTTCTCCACTTCCTTTACATGTCGGCATTTTTTCAGCATGATATTTTTCCAATATGTCTTGTGGGCAGCAGTTGCTATTACCAGCGTCTTGTGCCTGTCTCTGTGCGATTTGTTTTTCCCCTCACAGCAGCATTAAGTTAATACAATCCTGCCATCACCTGCAGTGTATCCAAGGTGAGTCAAGCCATTTCAATAGGATCTCAGAAGCAGGCATGCTCAGCTGCAGTAACTTCTGGCACATGGCAAGCACCACATTCCAACATGCCAGCAGCAATTAGCTCCACAGTGTGAAGTCAGCCTCAGTAACAAAGTAAGCGAAGTGAGAAAATGGTGAGGAAATGGGAGAGTTGCAGTCCAAAATGCTGGGTAGTCAGAACCATCTGAGATCCCACGCTGTGAAGGTTGGGTGAGATATCTATTAGTAAGGCTGCATGACTCAACGCTTCAGTCCCTCTTCACGTCCTCGTGCAGCTGTGCTTAAGTTGGGGACAGTCCACGTGGCTCCAGAATTTTTGCCTGAGTTTCAAAGAGTTACCAGAATGTAATGGGAAATGTGATCACAAGGAGTCCGGACTTGGTAGCTTTCTTGTTTAGTTAATAAGCCCTTTTGTTTAGACTTAGCAATTTCCTGTGGTCTACACCGTATTTCCAGAGAGGAAACTCAAGTGCTGCTGTACAACTGCTGTCTGTAAGTACCATCAAAGAAATACAACATACAAGCCACTTTCCTTTAATTCACAATTCGGAAGTAATCACCCTCTTTTGTAGTCATGCCCCTTTTACTCAAAGTTTTCCATGTACTTCCCCTTAACACAAAGTCACTTTCTGTTGCTAAAATTAATACTCTCTGGATACTGATCTCATGCTAGAAGAGCTGGTAACAACACTGACTCTTCACCACCTGCATACGTTTCTCTCCCCAACCAACACCTTGGCAGGAGTCAAACCTGCCCCCAGGTGCAAACTGGTCCAGCACAGAGTCCATTCCCCAGCACCCTACACATGGCTCCTACTGACCTGCTTTGCCTCCAGCTCCTGAGCACTGTGCTCGCACTGTCCTATCCCACATAGTGGTACCCAAAAGAATTGACTCAACCTGCCCAGCCGTGCTGGGTGTAGGATTGGTGGCCTCTTGGTTTCCAACTCCACACACCATGAGCCAAATTCCCATCTAGCACTACAGTGACATTTATTAAAACCAAATACAATCTCTCAAAGTTTTGTAGCATCCTGTTGCTGTCCAAAGACAAGAAGAGCATCATCACTTAACAATACAAAAATAAATAGAAAAGGAAAATTAAGTGGGGTATGTTATGACTAGTTGCCAACCAGGCAGCTCATGTTATTCCATCAGACCCTCACAGAGTTCATCCATACAACAATGATTAAATCAGTTGTCAGTAATCTGGCTAGAGATGGACCAGGAGGCTGAGTTAAAACAGAGGAAATAAAATCATAGCAATAGAGGAAAATGAGTCCAAAATAATATGCATAGCAGCAAACAGTAAGAAATCTGTTTTCTCTTTTCAGCACCGTTAACAGTTATTAGATTTCTATGTGAACATTACAGGTGTGTGTGTAGGATACATCAAGTAGCTATAACCCAAGTTCTTGCAGAAGGCTTCAGTTGTGAATGCAGAGTAACCAAAAATGCTGTGCTGTCCTGTGCTGCTGGCCCCATGTGAGCCTATACCCTCCAAAGTGCCAGCTGGTTTGGCATGGGAAGTCTGGGAAGGATTCTGGAAAACATGTTCACAAAGATGCTATTTAAGGGATAGAGATTCTAACCAGCAAATTTGTGGTCAGATTTTATCGTAACATGTGTATTTATTGTTTACCCAGAAAATTGACTAATTAACAGTTCTTCTTATAGCCACAGCAGCTGAAAGTAATTGTAGTGCTCAGTGACTCGGGAGCCAAGCTACAGTTTGCATTTCTAGCCACGGCTCTTCCCTGAGTCCTTTGCCAATGCATGTTTTAGAGTGAAACAATCTCACTGTCCTTCCTTTGGAAGGATTGTCTCACAAGCCTTCAAAATCCCGTATCGTCTCCTCTTTCCCTTCTTGTTGCCACATCGTCTCTGCAGATGCTGCCACCAAGACTGGTGGTCCCTTGCTCATGGCAGACAGTGCTGATGAGGGACTGGTGGGAGTGAATGGAACAGTCCCCAGCTGATGGGGAAAAGATTGCCCATGTCCAGACTCCTGAGGCCAGCCCCAGTCTTACCCATAGCATTATAAACACACAAGATGCATCATTCTGGTTCATTAACCATGAAGTAGGAGTGGTTTAGCCACCTGGAAACCTCAGCAGGCTGGTGGGGAAGGTGGCCAGAGCAGCAGGTCCTGCCTTGCTCTATCCTGGCAGCTGCGAACAGCATGTGCTGGCCCAGGGTGGCTGTCATGGCTCGGAGCTGGGGACAAGCAAGCACTCCACCCGCCTAGAAATTGCGAAATATTGACAGATGGGTGGACTTTGTGGAGGCAAACTCTTATGTCACTATATTGGGGGTGATTGTGGACTGTTCTCCCTTTTCCAGTTAGTCCAAGGTCATTTCATTGGAAAGTGCATGTTTTCCCACATGCAAGTTTTGAGGATTTTCTTTGAAGCATGGTCTGGGAGTGACATTTAACTGGATTTTAAGGGTTTCTCAAAGGGAGCTCCATGGGCACAGAGTCCAAAGGCTGTTGAGCAGCACTCTATGGATGCTGTTCTGTACAGATGTGGCATTAGCAATGCTATCCCACCACATGCAACAGAGCAGGCTGTCTTTCATCTGCCCTTCCAAACCATCACAGCATTTTATTTCAGCTTTTAGCCAAGGAAAAGACTGGGATAGTTTCCCCTGGGAGCAGCTGGTGGGCCTGGAGGCTGGGCTACAGATCTAAACCTAAAGCTTAATTCTGTGTAGAAGTCTAACTAAAAGTGAAGTAGCATTAGAAGAAACTTGTCTTGATACTATCGTTGCAGTCTCGTTTTCCTCCCAGCCTAAAGATTTGTGTTTGAATTAACTCTACATTTCTAACTGGACTTTTCATCTAACAGGATTGGCATGGGAAGGAAAAGCTGTCATAAATTGTTTCCCCATCCTTTTTTTTTTTTTAATCAAACATACTCTGGAGGAAACTGCTTTACCAAAAAAAAAAATTTCCAATGAAATCAGGAGACCAATCTTAGTCTCCATTTCACACTGATTTCTGGAGCAGTCACATAAAAATACAGGTGTAAAATGCTGCAGAAAATTTGGTTCTGGAAAATTTCATCTAACATATTTCATGAAAAGTATGTTTATATTTGGAGTTATATATAATTTTTTATATACGTAAGATTTTCAGGCTACTATTAATGCCCAGAATGTTAAAAAATGGCTCACTGTGTCCATTTTATGCAACAGAAAAACTGATCAGTGATTGCTACCAGTTTCCTCATGCTTAGGTCTGGAATCACCTCCACTCTGCTTGCAGATACCTTGGGAGACATAACTTGAGAAAAGATGGTGTGAAACAAAACCCTGCTTGTAAGACATTAGCACATATGGGCTCCAGAAGAGAAACTACAATGACAATTAGATTTGGCCATTGACAATGGAGCAGCTAATCACTGAAGCTAAAATCAGATTACCCAAAATGAAAGTCTGTTGCCTGGCTGCAGTTGAGTTTCAGATGTTCTTACTCTAAGTATACCGAGAGGAATTGCAAGCCCATTATCCAAACAAAGACCAAAAGCCCAAATCAAATGTCACAAAGATTGAACAGTGACTTCCCGCGTCCCTCCACCACACGTGCCCATCTCAGTGCTGAGCCCACAGCCGGGCACGGCCCCTCCTCAGACACCTCCAGCCACGTGCTGCCTTCGGCTCTTCACCTGCAGCGTCTGAGTCAATTCACAGCGCACGACCTTCAGCTCCAGTTTAAAAGATGATGTAGATGTAAACTGAAAAGTCTCGGTATTTTGTCTTGTTGGCCTCTTGAGCTTTTCCACTCTTTGCGTTTACAAATTGATTGCAGGATTACACTTAAATTCAACAACAAATATTTTCTGCTGGACATGTGAGCATGGTCAGAGGCAGTGCAATATCATGTGGACAAACATTTGGACTCCTTGGTATTTTTGTAAGTTTACTAATATTCAGCTGAAGTTTGCAGAAGTGTTTAACTGAAATGTCAATGAAAGAATATCTACATAATGTAAATCTAATAATTGAGGAAGATATAGTTTATTTAAACTTAGGAAAAAGCCAGAGTAAACACTTTAAAGAAATCACTCATATATTTGAGGCTAGCAGTGGGGTAATAAAAATAGAAATTATGCACGTAGGACCTATTGCGGTATAGAAACCTAACCTCAACATATTGATTGAGGCAGTTTTTGTCCCTGAATTAATATACGCTTATGAGTGAGTATTTGTTCTAGGGAAGTTAAACAGAAAGGCCATGAATAAATATAAAGGCTGCGATGAAATAGCCATCTGGACTACATTAGACCAAAATGCGTAATTGAAGCAAAGAGAGTGCATATCCTTTGATCCAGTCACGCACAACTGAAATGAAAGTAAACGGGCAATTCCTCTTATCTAATCATCAGAGAGGAGTTTGCAGCACATGTGAACAAGAAGGACCACTGGAGGGCTGCAGCTGGGGCCACCTCTGCAGCATCAGGACCCCAAGTGTGCCAGTTGCAGGTGTCCTTGTGTCGGGTGCTACACCAGGACCAGGACTTCAGCATGAGCCCTAGCCAGGCTTATGCTTAAACTGCTAAAACCATGCACTCAGCCTCAGCATCCTTGCTGTTTCCACGGGATTAGCAGCAGAGCCATATGGCAAGACAAGCTTGATCTTGGCTCTTTGTGCAGCTGGAAGGTATGAGATGTCTTCATGGTGCCCTGTCCTGCCATGATGGGGACACCCACTCAGTGAGCCAGGGTGGGCAGCCAACCAGGGAAACACTAGTCCCTGTAAATCCAGATCAGTTCTACAAGCAATGGCAGAGAGAAGGGACACGTTTTGTTGTCCTGCTGCCTTGAAGTGTCCTCCATTTGATTAAAGGTAAGGATGAGGGGATGGGATTGCCAGAAAACAATGATGGCAGAGAGAGCCCATGCTTCAACAGTCCGAATTCTATCTTACCCTTTGAAGTCAGGGCTGCCTTGGGGCTGGTGTTGGTCTTTGGGGTGCACAGCCAAACTTAGCACTAAGGCAAAAGAGCAAGCAGAATTGAGGCCTTCTGAATGGGTTTTGTAACCTACTGTTGAAATCCCAGCCAGCTTCTGAATGAGCTAAAAACTAATCAGTAACTGCCTTCAGCAAGGTGTGCTTTCCTGAGCACTGCCACCTCCTCACCCAGGCAATACACCACCCATCATCGAATCAAAGCCCAGAGGAGGTGGCTCTGTCTCCTGGCTCCGTGGTCTCTTGGTCAAAAATGCACTGTTGTTCAGTCTTGCAAACAGCCATATCCTGGATCAATAGCATTGTGCTGGCAGAGCTCTAGTGACTAAACCAAGAAACATCAGAATCTTTTCCCTGATGTAGGTGACTTGGCTCACATTCCTGTTACTAGCCTCACAGACCACTGAGCTTTTCTGAGAGCTGTAACAGCTCTTAGAAGAGCTTCCTTGGCTGAATAAAGGTACTCCTGGAGGGAAAGCCTCAGATTAGACTTCTCCTCCAGCTTTCCAGCTGAGCCCCTCATGTCTGCATTGCTTTTGAAAATGGTGCTGTAGCCCTGACATGTATCGTAAACCTGCTCTGCTGCAACAGAACCTCAAGGGCTGACCTACTGGTGTCTGATACAATGCTGAGACAAAACCCCCCACATCGCTTGCTCACCCCATCTCAATCAGATGCAATCAGGGCATAGCATGGGGCTGGGAGGCAGAGGCACCAGCTCAAGGGCTGAGCAGGAATAAGTTGCCTGTTGCTTTGGTGATGGGCAGCACGCTGCCTGGGCAAGAAGGTAGCAGTGCTCAGGAAAGCAGAGCTTGCTGAAGGCAGTTTCTGATTAGTTTTTTGCTTGCTCAGGGTCCGGCTGTGATCCCAACAGCTGCTTCAATCACAGTGGACCACGCTGTCTCCTAGCAAAGCCCTGCCTGGAGTGGGGGAAGAACAAATTCTGTTAAATCCAAGGAAATAATTTTTCAAGATCCTGTTGTCAACTGTCAGCTTCTTGAACAGCTTTTCGACTTCTCCCGTGCTCCTTGGTTCTGTGCCTGTGGCTTAGTCCTGTGTTTAACTTGCTGGGTTTGAGAACAGGGAGAATGTAAAAATCAGCTCTTCTGTGCTGAGGGCAATAACTTCGATACAGCTCTGTGGCCAACAGCATAGTATTATCTAATAAAGTTTTCTTCATTATTTTCCCAGCTCACACAGCTAAGGAAATTATTTGAAAATGGTTTTTATTTTTATATATGTATGTGTATATATATGTATATATCCACATTTGTATATATTTGTATTTACATATGTATATACATTTTCTAACATTGCAACATAAAATATTAATGTGGAGAGTTTTTACGTTACTTCCCAAGCTCAAGCAAAAATTTCTTAGAACAGTTTGTCTGGCTGACATTATGTAGGCCATTTCATGTTTTTTAGAGGATAGAGATGATAATTCCAGAAGAAGAGGGTGCCAGAGCCTGCTGATTTGGGGAGAGTGGGAAGCTTTTAAAAGTTAAATTTTCAAATCCTTTAAAAACTCCTCATGGACTTCTAGATGGAGACAGACTCATTTCAACTAGCTCTGCTATGCAGTGGTAAAGCTGGCTGAGTAACTGAGAGAAATGTGTCTGATATGACTACTAAAAATTCTATGATGAGTCCTGTGACATGCTGGTCCTGAGAGATGCTCTTTGGTAACAATTATGAGTCGAGTGAAGTTGGGTGCTTCCTTCCAGCTCTATGCCAGGCCCTTACACTCAGAGCAAAGACAAGGAGATACAGACAGAGCAGCTGAAAATATATGCTATGCCTTTGAATAACAGCTCTGAGTCCTGATAACTCCCTTACCTAAATCCAGTCTCCAGGCTGGAAAAGGACTTGAAACAAATTTTCTGTCATGGTCTGTATCCACCACTGTCCTGCCTATTCTCTCACTGGAGGATGTCTTCCCTCTGTGCTCAGCTGTTTGGAAGAACTTTTTCTTTTCCCTCCATTTGCATTTCAACACATTAAATCAGTAAAACTTGCACAAGATTTCAGAGGAAAAGAGGATAGCCCGTATCCCAGGCACTCACTCTTTCCCACGCAGCCTGGCCACCCTCCTGCACAGTCCATCTGCCAAGCAAAACTCTACATCACAGCAATGAACAGCAAGGGGAAAGATTTTGCATGAGAAATGGTGAATTTTCGGAGCAAATACCATATTCATATTTGTCGGGAACAAGAAGTACAGCTTATGGCCACGTGCAGCTGAATATAAATTAGTTTGCACAGCTGAGTTAACCTTTATCCCTGCCGGGGAGGAAGAAATTTTGCTTAAACAAGAAACCCCTGGTCAGATTTCTCCAGCGGTAGCTCCACGTGCTCCTGTACTGTCTCTTTCAGTCACAGTGCCACAACCTGCCACCAGCTACCTACATAACAGAGAGGTTTGTAAAGGAAACACCATGATCCAGGAGCAGGGGAAATACATACAATTGAGGACTCTTCCCACCACATCATTCTCCAGACCTGCATCCAAGCCTGTCTACATTTGCAAACCTACTAGCAAAGCCCTCTGTGCTCTTACTTATCCAGACTTCATCATGGTTTCATGAAATCCAAAAATATTGTCTGAACATTAGGTCAGGGTGACCCACCTGAAACAGGAAGGGTGAAGTCAGAGGGTGAGGCAGATCTTTACAATGATAAATAAACACAATTGCTACCTTTTGTCCCACTTCCAAGTCAGTCTCTCAAAGTCTGTACTTTCTTGTCTGGAGATGTGGCTTCAAGTTCCTGCTCCATCCTGACTGTTCACGTAGGCATTTCTGCTGGAGACGGGGTCTTTGGCCACTCTGGCTCTGTGCTTGGTGAACACAAGACCCTTCCTCTTTCCTGCAGGCTCTGGGCGGTCTGCAGAATAACTCAAGCCTGGTTTGGGGCTCCCCAGTAGGACTTTCCATCACTGATGAGGTGCTGTGTGTGTCGGGCTGGGGAAAGCCTGTGTGCCTGCGACAGCAGCTGCATGTGCTGCTTGCTGCCACCCTACCCTGGCGGGGAAGCTGAAGGAAGCCCTGAAGTATCTCTGATGAACAGGTCCAAGCTCCACAACTTCCTTCACCATTTGGCAAGGACCAGCTGGGGATACTCAGGGCACACTGTGAGAGCTGATTAGCTGATGTGGACTTGCTAGTGGCCAAACACAGGCTGCCAGAGGAAAGATTAGGGGATAGAAAAGAGGGGGGATGCCATATGCCTAGGATTTGTCCTCTTTCCACCCTGTGCATGTTGCCTGAGTTGAGTTTCAAGGCTCAGTACGTGTGCCTGGCCAGCAGCAGAGGGCAGGGGTGGCAGCTGGGCTGTGACATCCCACCATGCCAGTGCTGTGCCAGCCCCACGGCAGCGCGGGACAAGCAGGTCCTGTGTGTTCCCAGCACGGCTGGCTCCCGCGCTCCGGCCGGGCCGGCTCAGGAAGGCAGTGGCTGCTCTGCGAGGAAAAGGCATTTATGTGGCTGTAGGCTGGGGGAGCTGGTGTAGTCATCCCTGTTGAACTGGTGGGTTTGCTGTTGCTGGAGATACTGAGCTGTGGTTTCAGTCAAGTGTCACAGGGGACAGAGGCCAGCCTTGCATTAAGCAACTCCCCTGCAACGAGAAACTGGGGTTTTAAAGAGTTGGGTACCCAGATTGTCTCCAGCACAGTAAATATTTTAGTTCATTTTTTGAATCAAGACTAGTAAATTGTGGGTACAAACAGGTAAACTGAGTAACCTGGCCTTCGATTCATTTAAATGGACAGATGAATCCACCTTTGGTAAAACTCCCCCAGCTTTGGTGCCCTTATCCTAGAACAGCAGCTGCCCACATCTTGATCCATCTTTGTGACAGCTGGAAAGGCTGAAGTAGATCATGATGGAGGAGCTTCTCCGGATCTTTTTTCTGTTCAAGGCCACTTGAACATCAACTGGTCACCTAAAGTACATGCGGTTCCGGGAGCTCAGTAGGGGAGCTGATAGGCGAGTGTTTAGTCCTCCATCCCTAAGCAATAGAGAAAATACAGGAAGGCAAAGAAAAGTTTTTCACTAGGAAAAAAGTCAGCTCACACACATGATTTTTAAATTGAGATGCACTTGTCAGGAACCATGAAACCAGCACTTCACCAAGAAAGTAGAAGCCATGAAGGGCTCATTTGCTGACAGGCTCAGTCTCCTGTGGCTGTTGAACTTGAGACCTACAGGGAAGTACAATCATTTATACTGTGCAAAAACCACTGGGCTTTATCACAGCCTGCCACAGGAATACAGCTACCTACAGATCTGGGGGCATCGCTCCAATCAGTGGGCAAGACTAGAAAGTCAGGAAAGCTTCCCCTGGGGAACTGAAAGGAAAACAACCCCCCAGCCTTCAAAGGCAGCTTAGGAAGAAAAACTGATCCCACAGGCTGGTTTCTGTAGGCACTGCTTATCATTTCAGCTGCTGGAGGTTTCACACTTTAGAGGCTCACTTCCCCTGCAGTGCTCACACAACTTCGGTATAATAATATTTCCCCCTCCTGCCTGGAGTCAGTCATTATCTTCCAGCCTTCCATACATATGATCCAGATCATAAACACTGTTTGTGGGCTTTTCTGCAGAATTACTCATTCACATGTAGCATCCGAACAATAAATAATTGCAAATCATTCCCAAGGTTTGTTTTACCAGTGCTGTCAGATTTTTTTAAGAGACTTTTTAAAAAACAAGTGAAATGACTTGTCCTGAAACCATGGGCAGCAATACTTAGAGCTTGTGGTGAGGGAACTGCAGCCTGTATCTGCCGTTCTCTCCTCTCCTCTCCTCTCCCCTTCCATCTGCTTGGGTCTCTGTCTGTCTGTCCTGCCACAGTTTGCCAACCTTTCAGGCAGCCTGCAGACTGGCAGAGGTGGCATGTGAATCCAGGCAAACATCTTGGTCCCCACATGGATCCTCACGCATGTGCACCAATAAAACAGGACCAAGCACAAATAGTAAGTGAACCCTCATAATTCAAGGCAGGTTTTTACCTGGTGGTGCAGGTAATAGCCCTGATATGTTCCCTCCGTTCAAAATGCCCATGTGGCCTGGGCATGCACAGCTCTGCATCTTTCTAAGTCATCCTTCCGTTAAAGAATGTTGAAAACTCACTGCTTTGAATGCTACGTGCAGAGACAGGCAGAACAGACTGCGGGCTCTGCAAAAGAAAACAACAACAAACAAGAAAAATAGTAATGTTCTGGGTGATTTTACCCAACCTATTAAGAACTATAATTCTGACAAAAGACAAATTGCCAGTATCTGCAAATGGCATAACAAAGAGGACCTGAAATGCCCTATATTAGCATGTATGTTGGCTGAGTAAATTACCTTCTTTTCTATTTTGTTATCTTTGGTCTCTGTCTATCCACTGCATTACCTTATGCAACAACAAAACATTTTCCAAATAAAGCTCCAAGCCCAAAGACTCCACACTAGGTAAATTAACTGAAGTAAACAAGCAACCAGCTAACTGGAGCTAATTATATATCTGCCAGCAGCCTCGCTTTTAAGCACCTTACAGGTAAACATTTTAATTACTTAATGTGCTCTATTGTTCTTGAATTAGGTATGAGAAAAATAACATCGATCCAATCCTTTTTTTATTTTTACGCAGTGGAATTGGAAGGCAAGTGGCTTTGTAAGGGGATTACGCTTGTGTTAATCCTCCTTAGCTATGATAAAGTTCTCTGCTTCCCAGTGAGATTGTTTAACCCTCTTCTAACAGCTGCAGTCAGCTCCTAAAGAAAGAAGCTGCAGAAGATGATTTACAGCTTGGCAGAGTTGAGAGAAGGGAGGGAGAAAGAAAGGAAGAGAGAAAGAAGGGAAGAAAGAAAGAAAAGTGTCTCTTTTCCCATGCTGAATATCACTCATCATTCTAGTAGGGAAACAGCCTCAAATTTAGCAGGTCCTGTAAGAAAGCAGGTGAACGTTCATTCCAGCATGGATCCCTTCATTTCCCTTTTGATGCTGCAACAGGCTCAGAATATCTGCGGCATCCTAAAAGCACACCATGGGGAAGAGGCGTGACAGTAATTTCCATCCCATCAGATGGGAATTATCCATCGCTTGAGTACAGTATTTCTGCATTTGGAAACGAAAATCACACTGTGAGGACCGACAGGGAAAAGAGACTGATGGCTCAAATCAATGGAGCGACACATGACAAGGGCCTGGACTCATCCCTTGTAATTTAGGTGCTTTCAGAAGGTGCTGCAGTGAGAAGGCTGGTGTAGCTACACACCTGCTGCCCACAGTGGAGGCTCCTTTGGAGGTCACCTGAGACTCCAGAGGGTGATTAAAACACCCACAGCCTCCCTTGATCTTTGAAGGTACCTACTGAATAGGCACCTGTGGGGACTCTGCACCTAATTTAGGCTCTTCCATCAATTGTCTCAAGTGGAAACAAATCCAGGTGTCCTGAACTGCTGCTGGAAAGGGGGAGGCTGGCTGCTGCACGAGGGAAAGCAATAGGGCAGCTGAGGGAGAGGAAGAAAATGTAATTGTGAGTGGAGCAGAACAGAGGCTGAACCAGACTGTGACCAGGACATCTCTGTCATCCGCTGAAAGCTGAAGCCTTGTGGGATCACATTAGATGGAAGAACAGAGATGAGCCAAGAACCCAGCTCAGAAACAAAAGCTGTATTTTTTTTTTTTTCACTTTGAAATGGTTGGCATCCTCCTATCAAGTTCCAAACGTAATTAGTCCTTGATGAAAGATCTCTGATGTGTCAAGGCAGAAGAGTATGGCTGATGGAACGAAACACCAGAGCCTGGACAGGTTCAAAAACAATATTTAAACAGCAGAAATTGAAACTTTTTAGCCTGGTCCAAACTCACTTGGGTCATAATCTCCTTTACTCTTGCTATAACAAAACAAGGAAAACAGTATGATGCCAAGGTGATCACCTCACCCGGAGATTTTGATAAATGCAAAACCATGAGGTCTTTAAAGTCCTGGTATTAGTGGCAAATCATGTACTTCTACAAATTACAGTTTTGTCATGCAGGTGCAAGAAGGCAATGTGTGCCTGGACATACAAACACACAGCAAGCAGGTTTCTCTGCAACAACATGGAGCTGTTCAACAACAGAAAAAAAGATTTGAATGTATGTGGCCAGACTCCTGCCTTATCCCAGCTCTGGGCTTTGCAGACATCAAGGGCTATGGAGAAGCAACTGATGTCTCAGTGCTTGGTGCTCCAAGTGATTTGTGGCAGTATATTTGAGGCAGCAGTTGCTTGGAAATACCGTGGTTATTTGGTGTGGAGTCATGACCCATGCCAGTTTTAATAGTCAGTGGTGCACAAGGAATATTCATAGCCATCTCCAGAACCAAGCTAATGAGAGCTTAAATTGTAAAGATTCAGTGTTGAGAGAGACACAAGAGGACTGTCTTGCCAGCTAATCACAGCAGCTTTTCTCAGAAAGGTCCTCTGGAAACTCGATAGGGGTCAGATTGTCAGGTAAGCAAGAATCAAGTGATGGTCATTGTGGAGGACCACAAAAAGGACAATCTTGCAGTAAGCTGAGAGATGAAACTGATTTGAGCTCATAAGAAATGGACGCACCCAAGAGAAACAAATGGTCCAAAACAATCTCACACCCCAAGACAGATGTGGAGCATCTCAACAGCAAGCATGGATCTGCAGGGAGAATGGGTACAGCACCTGCATGTGCCCAAAACAGCACCAAGGAGCCCATGAGATCAAAACACTCTTTGCCATGTTATTTATTTTAGAACAGTTCCAGCTGCTATTTTTTCATGTACATGGGGGAACAGTCTTCCAAAGGACTAAGATTTCCCTTTGAAGCCCGTTCTGATTCAAGCACAGGATGAGAATCCCACTCCCAAGCTCTGGCTGCTGTCCTTTCTGCAGCCCTGGTTCAACCAGGATCACTGGACTCAGTGGACTGTGAAGAAGGCAAACGGGCCTGTTTCACCCCTTGGGAAGTCAGATGTGTTGGACTATAAGCGCTGAAGAGAAAAGCAGAGAGCCGCTACGTTGCTTCAGAGCCATGGTGCCCCAGCACGCCTTGAAGATCCAAAGATCGTCCACTTTGCTCCACAAGTGTTGACCTACCTTTAGGAAACCCTAATTTTAAATCAACAGCTGAGGTGTTGGTCACAAAAGCTCATTAGAAAAGGTAAGTAAATTGAAGTCAGCCAGCAAAATAAAATGAAGATCAAAATATATGAATGGAGGGGAGGTATCACCTCACTCCTGTTCTCCCTTTCTGTAACACAATATGTTTTCAGTTTTAAGGATTAAGAGACACAGATAACATTCTTGAATTTACTACAGAAGCCCTTTTTTATCAAGTCTCATGATAATTTTCTGGTAACAGCATGGGAAACTAAGGTCTGGGATCCTACTCTTCTCTTTGTCTTCAGCTTCCTGAGGAAACGTAGACAAATCACTTACCCTTTGTCCCCATTTCCAATCTTTAACATCAACTTACTGACCATGCCCCCATCTAGTTTTCAATGTCCTATGCATTGTTTTGGAGAAATTCCTTCAACATGGATGCGGTGCAAAAAGAAAATTTCACAGCATGAAAGTTCATTACTGGTAATCGTGTTACCATCCCTGTGAGAAGCACCGAGACTGAATGAACAGCATGTGCTTCTGAAACCTGAAGTCAACAAGTAGAACACTTCACCCTGAGAGATATTTTGGGATGTTTAGAGAACATGTCGCCAGGAAATTGTAATTCAGCTCTTGTCTGGTTTCTCCGCCCCCGATCTCTGTCCTGCTATTCCAAATGCATTTTAAATGTGGGCAAACAGAATGCGCAGATCCCTATTTGGGATCCAAATACGACAAAGTCAGCAAATGGGCAGAAAGAAGACTATTTAAAAAGTTGTAAGCATCATTATGCATCACCTACTGCTCTTGCAACACATACATAAGGGGAAAAAAAGCTAAATGTCTCAGCTAATTTGATAAAAGGTCCTAGTTTTCTTTCAGATTATTTACTCGATTAAAGGAAATATATGTCCTTCAGTGGTATTTTTCACTGTATTCTTTTTCCTCCCCATTGAGTACTGAAGTCAGGCTCCAACAAAACCATTACAGTGCTTCTACTAGTGGCCACCCTGTCCAGAACCAGATTGAGAAGAGCAAGGACATCGTGTTTCCTCCTGCAAGGAACGAGGGCTGCAATTTCTTCTCTCAGATGGCCACATACAAGTTAAATGGTCTGGAATTGTTTCCTTATCCAGTAGGAACATCTCAGTTTTAACAGATAGAAGTCATAGTAACTGATACAAATTGGGTGGCTGTGTGGTTTGTGATTGACAGGATTTTCCAAATCTTCGCAAAAAATCTCAGTGACACTCACAGGAAAAATGGGAATTCTTTGCAGAGAGTTATGAAGTTCTGAATGCTTACTGAAACACACTGGCCATCCCAAACTCTGAGCCACATAACGACATGAAGCCATTATAATCCACACACAGGGTCTTGTCTTTCCCAAGCAGGACAGCAGGGATGAGAGACGGGCTCACCCGAACAAGCAGTTAAACTCACAGCTCCATTGCTACAGCCAGAAACTCAGGAGAGCGGGCAGCGAGGAGACTGCCGCTGCTCCAGCTGTGTTTCTGGGAGCACAAACCAAACCAGCTTCTCGAGCGGTGGCTGCACTGCCCCACCCCAGTGCCTTGCACAAAGGGCAGTGGGAACAGGAGGGAAGCCAGAAGAACGCTGCCCAGAGCATCATCCCAAAGATCATCTGGAGAAAGTAGCGCTGCCTTCAAATGGGGAAGGTACTTCGCAACAAATTGGTAGTCTGTGTGTTTGGTAGAAACCAAAATAGAAGTCTCTTGCTCTCCAAAGACTAGGGCTATCATTTAAGATTTAAATTAAAAGCCTCCACAAAGCTGCTCATTTGATTTTATTTTGCCTTGGTTGTTCTGCAGCAAGTTTGACAACACGAGCACATTGCAGGCCTGCGTGTACAGCACATGTAATTAAAGTCAACAGGAGTTACGAAGTCTTTAAAGCCAAGCCAGGGTGGCTAAAGCCAGTAGCCCAAAATTAGAAGCAACATTTGAAAATCCAGGTCACGTTCTCTGGGTGTTTATGTTACAGCATCACCTAGGGGCTGCGGCTGAGATTGGTGCCTGATTGTCCCAGACCTTATAGCGCTACGTACAGATTTGAGTGTTTCCAAATGTCCAGGCGTACAGCACACATTGTCACTGAGACTACACTCAGCCAGGCCCTGAACATTTTGATGAGATAGTTCATCTGGTAGATATATTTGTACATATATTTACACACGAGTATTTTATGCTTTTTTAAAGCAAGAACCACCAAAATACTTAACTGGAGGGTAAAGCGATCGTAGAACATATTTTGGATCACAGCCATAGGAATGCTACTGCCATAAATTCCCCTACTCCCCTAAAACATTAAATAAGCCATCCAGTTATTTCATGATCATCTGCGAACTGAGATCCATTAAAACTATGAAAATTAAACCCATGTGTATGTTTAACATAGTCTGGCACTTATATCGTTGCTGATTATAGGAATTCAACGTTTACAATTCGCATTCTTTCCCAGACTTTTTTTTTTTTTTTAATTATTTTCTGAATTGAAGTTAAAACTCACTTGTTCTTACCATAATATAACTGGGAGTGCTGAGGGCAGACGGACGGCTCCTTTGCAAGGCACACCTGCAGCTACAGCACCAACAGACAAGCGAGCAGGCTCACAGGTAACAGACCACACATCTCGCTGGGCACAACCTGGTTGTCTTTGTGCATTCAGCACAGAGTATGAAGAGTTTGTGGCCACCCAGTCCTACTTCCTTTAAATAACAATGTACGTTCTCAATTCCTGACCAGCCACACAAAAAGCAAAAGCAAAGTGAGTAATGTGGGGTGTGTGTGTGTCCAAAACATGTTTTCAGATGATTGTGAAATTGCACCTTTCGGTAATGTAATTTGTTAAAGTAGGAAAAGTCCCTGTCAGCGCTCCAGAGAACAAAACTATGTGGTAGTAATGGGTTGATAATGTAGACTAGACCTAGAGATGTAGACAGAATATTGCAGGAGGCATTGGGAGCATATGAGGCTTAAAATAAGCTCAGAGATCTCCAGTTAAACCCCAGCCTGTGATCGTGCAGTCCTTAGTACTCCAGCATGGCCATGTTTCTCCAGAGACACCGGTGGAAAAACAGCAGCACAGCAGAGCAGTGCCCAGACCTATGGGCATGTTGTCTGTGTGCAGCTGAATTGAGTGCTCAGGTATCTGAAAAAGAGAGCACTGTGCTCCTCCACCTTTTCCATGTGAAACAGCACACTGAATGAAGCAGCAGTTCCTCAAACACCGTGTACAAGGGACAACTGGTTTAGTGCTTCCAGGGTAAACGGCCATTACAGCGATAAAAACTGAATGAGCTGCAGATGACACAGTAGGCATGGACATCAATACCTGTTTCAGTCAGTATCATACCAGCTTTTGGCTCTATAATCTAGTCTGTGTCAAATCACACTATCAAAAGGGTGGGCAACCTCTGCTATGGGACAACAGAGCAGAAATGCAGCTGGTCACATCACTCAACCCTACTCTGATCTTGAAGTCAATAAATTAATTTCCCCAAGTTGAGTCTGTTTTGCCTGTGATGGTGATTGCTGAGTGATAAACCCGTAAGCCTTTCATTATATTTTCTCTCCCCTGTCCAGCTGAGGAGGGGAGTGATAGAGCAGCTTTGGTGGGCACCTGGTGTCCAGCCAGGGCCAACCCACCACACTCAGCTCTCCCATCCAATAGAAAACAAATCCAAAAAGAATTATAGAATAGTTTGGGTTGGAAGAGACCTTCAAAGGTCCTCTAGTCCACCCCCTCTGCAATGAGCAGGGACATCTTCAACTAGATTAGGCTGCTCAGCCTGGCCTTCAATGTTTCCAGGGATGGGGCATCTACCACCTCTCTGGGTAACCTGTTCCAGTGTTTCACCACCCTCATAGTAAAACATTTCTTCCTCACATCTAACATGAATCTCCCCTCTTTCAGTTTAAAGCCATTACCCCTTGTCCTATCTCAACAGGTTCTCCTAAAAAGTCTTTCTTTCTTATAGGCTCCTTTTAAGTACTGCAAGGCCACAATAAGGTCTGCCTGGAGCCTTCTCTTCTCCAGGCTGAACAACCCCAACTCTCTCAGCCTGTCCTCACAGCAGAGCTGTTCCAGCCCTCTGATCATTTTTGTGGCCTCCTCTGGACCCGCTCCAACAGGTCCATGTCTTTCCCATGCTGAGTGCTCCAGAATAATTAAGATTAAGACAAGACAGATCCCGTATACTAGAGAAACTTCAGAAGGCATAGTATAACTGTTTATATTATCAGATCTGCTGCTCTGAAATAACAAACTACAGCAAAACCTTTGTGTGCACTGTGGGCTGTTGGGAACCACCACATTTGTCAGCATGCAATTACATAGAATAAAATGTAATATAAAGGCAGTATGTGATCATTTCCTACACCTTGCAGGTACAGACAAACACACATATGGTGACATGGGTTGATTTACTGAGTTATTGCAAAATACAATAATTTGCAATCAGTACAGAGCAAGTCTATTCAAAAACTATTAAATAGATGGTAACATCTGTGTCCTCTTGTGATAACAAAGTAAAAAACACAGTTTTAACAGCTGGGACATCAAATGATGATCTTCACAGAAGAGTAACAAAAGCACTGGTTGAAATCACACTCCAAATATTTAATTAGACGCAGTGTATGATCTATGAGGCTGCTCTAGTACTGGAATCCAGTACTGAAGGCTAGCTCTGGTTGGCTGTATACCTGCATTTGAAAATACCTGCATTTTTATTTAATCCACTAGTTAAAGTTCTTGCCACTACCCTCTGCTTACACCACACTGCCCCAAATCAGCCTCCCTTCAATGGCTGACACCACTGATGGGCAGCCTCTGGAGGGCCAACTCTCACCTCTGCACAGCAGCAGGGGAGATCACCAGAGGACAGAGACAGGAAAGAGCATCAGAAGCAGGAAAGTAGGAATGAGAGGCTGTGAGAGAACAAATACTTAAAACCAGGACAGTGCCTCTGTTAGAAAACACTGTTCAAGCAGCAGAATTTGTACACGGATGCTTGTTGCTCAACAGCTCAGTGATTTGTCATTGTAGGTGTTACACACATACAGAATTCAGCAGGAGCGCACTAAATGATAGAATTGGGATCACTAGTTTTGCAGCAGCGATCAAAAGCACCTTTCCAAGGCCTGCCCGTGCAAAGCTCACATCCAGACGATGGGGCTGAAAATACAGTTGTCAGTCAGCGGAGGACTTGCAAGAACACATGTGAATTCCAGCCAGAACCGCTGACAGAGGACACAAAGTGCCATTTTCCAAGCAGCACATTAATAGTTTACTTAAGTTTCCCCTCTCCCTAGCCATCCCTCTTCTAAAGTATCAAAAACAAACAAACAAACAAAAACCAAAAACACAACCCAAGCAAACACAAAAAAATTAAAGTAAAAAGACTTCATGGGAAATATTTTTAAAGGCGTTGTTAAACAACATTTCTTCAAGGCCAAGCTGTTGTAATAGCATCCAGAACTCAGCTTCAAACAAGATGACGCTTTATATTTGCCTTTTCAATATTTTTAGGGTGCAATTCCACAGGGTGAGCACCAGGTCTGCATTTATTATACAAAATGTGTGCTTGTCCCCACAGGCAAGTAGATATTGTACTTCAGCATCTGCTTACACATGTAAGCTTTGTATACATAGTGAGTGCATATACACCTTGCAAGTAAGTACAAAATAGGCTCTCACCTTTGAAAACAACAGTACTTAACATATCTAAACCATTAGATTTCCAACCTCTTGCTTTGGTATTGAATCAATAGAAAATTTACAATGCCATTCTTCAGCCTTACACAGACTGAGTTATTAACAAAAAAAAATAAAAAAGTAACAAGTCTGAGTATCCAGAGAAATGTACATTCGTCAACATGTAGTACATTACGAATAAAGACACAATACATGGAATTGCTATAGTATGAGAAAAACAAGTAGTTGTAGGAAAGCCTGAAAGTCTTTCTAACCTTTTTTCCCACATACCATTTGATGTCACTGTAGCAATGATGATATAGCAGCTTCTACTAAGTTACTTCCCAAGTTGTAGACTTTATGTTTGATTGAAAGCGGGCTGAGAAATTAAGGGCCTCTGAGGAGTTCAGCAGCGACACTTAAGTGCATTGAAAACATTGACAATCTGTGGCACATTGGAATTAATGGCTTACACAGGATACTTCTTCTATTTACAGTATCATACACTTGTATAAAGTCTCTACTGCATTTTTGTTAGTACTTAGTCTGTGGCAAATCACAGTAACATTATCCATAGAAAAAGGAAATCCCATTTTCTTATGAAGACTAAGTAACTAAATAGGTGTTAGTTATTCTTGCTTGAGCTACCTACCCCTCTGAGCCCCATAAATCCCAAAATCTAATTGGCACAAAAACATTTTGATAAGTTAATACGCGGACTGATTCCTCTTGATTGTTTACCTCCTCACTTAATAATTACATTCACTGCTGGAGAATTATCCACTTTGCTAGATGTCAGAATTAATACATTAAAAAAAAAAAAAAAAACAACACCCAACAAACACCACCACACACAAAAAGCCCCTGCAAAGAAAGAGTGACTTTGCTGTTGAGTATCTGACTGCATGACAGGAAATACCAAAGCAATAGGGTATATCACAGCGATATCATGCTGCCTTTCAGACACCAAAGACTACAGCAAGCCTCACAAATAACTATGTTTATGGCAGTAGTGAGAAAAAAACTGCCTTATCACCAGGCTTAGTAGGGCAGAGCCTTCAAAGCAGTTTCTGATACCAGTCTGAAGACACTGGGATTTCTGGTTCCAGCTGAGGCAAAGGCAAATTACAGGGAAGTAGGAAGGAACATTGTATACAATGTGACACAGCTGAAAAAAAAAATACGTATTTCCTCTTGAAGATGTAAAACACACTGCAGTAAAGAAGGAAAAACAACTAAATGACATGACATTTGTCTCTGAGGGCAGAAAGCACGGCCCTCTACTTTGTAACAGGTTTTTATGTCAGTATTTTAAATAGGTTAAAGAAACAGAATACATAGCAATCAAGCAGAAGGACGATGCAGAACAAAAGAACCATGTTTGAAGGTCAATTTCAAATACTTTACAAGAAACCTGGACTCATTTCTTCACTGGTAAAACCCCGTCACCAGGTCTAAAGAGCCTTTACATAAAAGCAAGCAGCTGGATACAAATATGGAAATATGAAATATTTACTAACTGTTGTACAGAAAAGTTTCGTTGTGAGACTGATAAAGGGCAGTAGCTCTTAGTCAAAGGATTGTGTACTCTTCTAGAGAACAACAAAAACAGTAAAAAAAAAAAATCCAACCAACCATGCCAACTGATTATCAGTTTACTAACTTTTGTGTTTAAGTCCTCAACTGAGATATTAAAAATGCACTTGCAACACCTGAACACAAAACAGGGTGTACCTGCTATGACAAAATTACTTCTCTTTCCAGCATACTCTTCATTAGCTTTTGGTGCCACATGCTGAAGAAATTAGGTTTAAATCAGTGAATGGCAAGTGTCAGCAGGCAATGATTTGCACTACACTGGTGGCTCCACCTTGATCATCGTTTTCTTCAACACCTCCTTTTTTTTAAATTTAAAAATCAATCTTCCATGTGGAAATTCTGATTTTCTTTGTCACCTCTGGTCACACTGTAGGCTGTTGTCAGAGACCATTCTTATTTCTTGCCAATGCCATTTGTTACTTTTGATTTGGAGTGCCGATTCCTTCTTCGTGATGAATGGCTTTCACTATTGGCTGTTTGTTTGGCTGGACTATTGTCAGCACCTGCTGAGAAATAAATATATATTTTTTTACATATACATATTTGACACTGTGAAGCTCTTGTCTAAAAGACAGTAAGGCTTTCTAGAGCTATAATGTGTTTACAGTATGGACTATTTCAAGCGAATACAAACTGGCTGATACTCGTACGCCACCTAGTGGCCTATTCTACTTCTTAAAAAAGCAATTCTTAGGACTACTGTAAAATTCTTTCTCTTCCAAAAAATTCAGAGGTTTGCTAAGACAAAATATAGTGGTGAAACATCCTACATTTTAAATTACATCAATAATTAAACCTCTACATTTTTATTATTGACAGGCACCACTATCAGAAGTTAAGAACAATGGAAAGTCACAGATCCTTGTGAATTTCTTCTTTTCATTCTTTCATATGACAGACCATGTTTGACTCTGAGAAAGAAAAGGGAGACAATGGGGACTGAAACAAGAATACAAGAGCAGAACACAAAGGAGGATGAAGTTTGTAATTAATGAAGTAAAAGATTAGAGAAATATTTGCTTGGCCAGATTTCACCAGCACATATAAATAGGAAAAACATTTTGAGTGCAAGCATTTTTTCTCCAAAATATCAAAATCCACACATTTACTAAACTGAGAATAAATTAATATCAGCATCCAGGAAAATAATGTATGAAATACAAAGAAGCTCTGCTGTAGGTGTTTCTCGAGACTATGACAAATAAGAAATATTTTTAGTGATACAAATACCTGGAGCACAAACTCTGACTGAGATTAACTTCCAGGTGTGAGATGTGGATCTTGATATTGGGTCAACAAGCAAGAACCCACTCAAGAGTTAACAGATGAGGTGGGTAACTTGACTGACCTCTAGAGTAGGGAAAAGAGGTCAGAGAATGAGGCTGCCTTTGCTTATGACAGAGAAAGCTGTCTATGACCACAAGCACTGCATTGACTAGGCAAGCATCAGTAAGAACACAAGGTCCAGGGCACATTCTTGAATGTTTCTTAACAAGTAAGAATAAAGGCACAATTCACTTTCATATGCTTCAAATCAAACATGCACTGTTCAGACAGAAAACCTATCCGCAAGAGTTACGAAATGCATAATGTCCTAAACTCACAATAATGGCCTGGAAGAGAGGCAGAAAAATTCAGGTGCTTCATTGAAAAACAAACATATTTCCAAGAGTTAGAAGAAAAAACATGGTAAATCCAAATAGCTTTGCAGATGATTTATCTGTATAGCTCCTGCAGGGGTGTTTATATAAGTCCAGTTGTCGCCAAGATAAGTTTCTCAAGCACCATTTTCTAGTACTGAGCCACTTCAGGAATATAGGTACAAAAGTGCCAATACCTCTACTGAATTTAGAATGAAGCCAGGAAGCATCTGGACTGTAAGGGCTGTCTTCACTTTCTGATAAGGTCTGCAAAAACAAGAAAGACACATGTCATTGGGATGCTGATTCTTGCGATCAGCACGTCAGTTCAAAATTAGACTTGTAAATTTAAACTGTGGCAGAAGTCCCCATAAAACTCAGCCACTACTGAGGACTTCTCCCTTTCCAGTTAGAAGGTGCAACGCAGATGATACAGTAAGAACTCACCCCTTGCCATGTGACCTGTTGTGTAACCAAGTATTCTTAATATTCCCCTAGCATTCCACCTGTACAATGGGAACATTAGCTAACCATTCATCCCTGAATGCTTTGCTAAAATTACAGCCTCATTTTGAGTAACTAAGAGGACAGCATTCTTTAGAAACCACAGTGTAATTTGGGATCTGTCCAAGGCCTGCTGAATTCAGAGTTCTTTCTATTGACTTCAGTTAGACTCTGGACCATCCCCCTTCACCCCCATTTATACTACTTCTGGTAAAGAATTCTAATATCTAGGAGCATTGCAGTTTTAACACTGGTATTAAACAAAAACAAGCTTCCTAATAAAATACCTTTTCTCGGTGGCCGTAGTATTCTGCATACCAAACCATACCATATAAACACAGGAAAGTTGTAAAGGCCTAAACAAAGGAAGAAAAAGAAAAAAAAATCTGTGAAACTTTTCCTATATTCCTTGCTGGTTCAAGGTCTCAGAGTACCTGGAGATTTTGCATTTGGAAACTTTCATGCTCTGTTTCTCTCTGCATCTTTTGTCAGGATGAGTAAGACTCATGTTTCAACTCCAAGGTACCCATACACTTTGCCACCATGGGGTGTGCAGAGCAGTTCTCACTGGGAGCATGAGAATACATACAGAGGATACATGTCAGTATGATTCCTGTCATCACCCTGTAGATTCAAAGGCAGCTGGCAGGCATTCGTAGGTATATTACGAGGAATAATCAGTCTGGGAAAAAAACAAATTCTCCTTTTCCCTGCCCCATGCTTCAGGCTGCGTTACGTGTTTGGTTTTGTGGTGCTCTGATCTGGGAAGCAATTCAACAATTTTCCTCTCTGAAGTTTTTGGAATAAAATCGTCATGTGAAATAGGAGAACAATAAATTCTGACTCCCTATCACCTGTTTGAACTGTGTTCCCAGCTAAAAAGGAGAAGTATTTATCTGTCAGCCCATTATAAATGCCTTATTTTTCACTGACCATTAAAAATGTGTTTGGCATCAGAGCTACAAGTCTGGCAAGACAAACATGCATTTACTGTTATAAAATGGGCATTTCATGCTGCATTTGCAGTAATCACACTGAAGTACAGAAAGTAGCAGGCTGAGTAAGAATGATTTGCCTGATAAAGCAGGGTTGTGTATGTAGTTATAAGACTTCAGTGTGAAACAACATGCATTACTTACTAATGCTATTCATTAACTTCTGTTCCTGTCAGTGGGCACTATAGCGAGCACCACCAAAGTCAGCCTCAATTGAACTGACATTTTCTCTCATAAAGCTCCCTGTAACTAGTGTTTGTTTCACTGTTAAGCACTGGTTAAGTTGCTATATTCTGCTATGTCAAGTAATAAGAAAAAAAGTAATTTAGTCCCTTCAAAGCGGGTTCTAAACAATCTAGCATTTGCTTTTCCGAGGTCATGCACAATGCTCTTCCCCAGCATTCCCACACAATGATCCCCTGCTGCCAGTGTTACAGGGAGGAAGCTATTGAGATGCCTTCAATGCTTTTGCCATGCTTCATGTTTCACATAAGAAATCTCACTTACCACACAGAGAAGCCAAAACACAACATACAGTATTTGTGTTTTGGAAAAAAGATCCTGTCCAAACTTTATGCACACAATAGCTTCAAGGAAAGCAATAACCCTGTGGTTAAATGAAAGAGAGGGAGGGAAAATGTGGTTACAAATACTAAGGATTTAACTCACATGTTCCCAACGCAAGCTGTTAGCTCTAAACAAGCACTACTCTCTAGCCAGCACACACCTCCCCAACACCACTGTTAACTGAAATTTATTTTTCTTTCTAAACTTTTCTTCAGCATAAACAGCATACAAGAAGTGACCAACTGGCAGTTCACAATTCCACAAGCCTTTGCTTGTCCAGGGAGCAAGCAGGAGCATGTGCCAATAGCTGAGAATTTCTGTTTATACCTATTACTGTGTTTCAGCCCTCACCAGATATAAATTTCTTTTCCATGCTGAACAACCAACAGATGCCCTGTTGGGTAAACTAAAACTGTGCTTTGGGTGTTTCTCTACTGGATGTAAATTTACTAAAATTCTAGGTAGGCTTGCTTCAAATAGATTTTAATGAGAAAATTAACATGAAACAGCATTTCAAATCCTCTGAGAATCCATGCATTTGCTCTGGTTTATGTGTAAACTTAGGTCCACGCCACAGCATCAGATAATTTAAGGAGAAATGAGAGAGGAAAAAATGCAGTATTTACTTTCCCTTCTGGCATTTGAAGAACAAAATCAAGTATCCCCAGCTCCTTCCCTGTAACCAGATGTTTACATCTTTCCAGGCTCAAAGCTAAGAAGGCTTGTGCACCACTTGATGTGGAACAAGGGATTATGAACCCAAAGTTTCCATTACCTTCCATGGAAATATATTTAGTTGGTATAGGTCCTGGACCCAAAATTACATATTTCTAACAAATACAAGCGTAGAAACATGACTAGTGGAGCAAAAATGTAGAAAATTGACTCTTCAAGCTAGAGCAAATAATGAAGAAAACTATTCAATTTCTGCAAGTTTAATATTAAACTTGTTCAGTAGTGACTTTGAGGCTGTGCGTATGAGCACATGCATGAAAACTCCTCGTCAAACACAGGTACACTTAACATTGGGTGAAATGTTCCAGTCTCCCAAGGTTGATGCTGCAGAACACATTCCCTGCCAGCACTGACCACAACCAGGGAGTTGTTAAAACCAGCTCTACTGCCTGACAGACAGGACCCTGCTCCC
This sequence comes from Nesoenas mayeri, assembly GCF_963082525.1. Lineage (NCBI taxonomy): Eukaryota > Metazoa > Chordata > Aves > Columbiformes > Columbidae > Nesoenas > Nesoenas mayeri. The sequence continues at coordinate 25,318,614 of NC_137543.1, forward strand.
TCCATCAAAGAGGGAGGAAAGATGGATGGAGGACTTAACCACTGGCATTGCAGAGATGGTCCTGGTGTCAATAATAAATTACAGCTTTCTCTGTCCCATCTAACAGGGTGCTGAGTGGGCCCAAAACTTAGAATTGTGGAGTTAACACCTAACTGGACAATAACGCAAATTAACAAGGTACATATTAGTAAAAACTTGAGAGCAGTGTTACTCTGTTCGGTCACTGACTATTTTTAATTTTGGTTTTGTGTTATTTTCCTGATCCAGCTGCAGATTAAAAAAATAGTTAAACTAGAAGTACAGCAGTAGGAACAGAAAGGCCACCATCAGGAAACAAACATGGGTATGAGGGTATTATATACTCAAAGGTCTAAACAAAACAACAGGCTGTTTTCAGCAAGCACTCAAAAATCATACAGCTGTTTGTGCTGTATTTATACATTCTTACCATTATTCTTGTCAAGAATACTTGGGTTAAGTGCATTGTACAATAGGACAGCTATTACAGCTAAAGAAGTGGTAAATCAAAAGACAGAAGATGCCACCAGTGAAAAGTGTTGGTGTCCTACTGAAGGGTCATGAGAATACTAAACAGAAGACACTGTAAGCTTTTATTCAGTCCAAATGGTCTTGTAACATCCTAACGTATACTCCTTTTTGAAAGGCTTCATCTTAATGAAAATGGTGCAATTTCCAGCAGAGCTGTTGCACTGGCCTTGTTCATGCCTTACATCACTTACTGTCCACCTACTGAGAGGGATTCTAGAATATGTGAAAAGTCACAGAGAACAGAGTTTCATGCTAATGCAAGGCACTAATTTTAATTATTCCCATGGTTTTGCTGTTACATAGTTAATTTGTGCCTTTATAAGTGTTTCTTCATCACCACAGATAGGAATATTCTATATACTTGCTTTTAATTGCTTCAGAAATTAGATTCTGGATAGTTTAGTTACTGGTAGAGTGCTGCTTTTCCAACAAACAACAGGAACTTCTGATGTTGCTCTTTTTTTTCTTGCAGACTACAGATGTAACCAGTATCAAGGGGAATACTTCACGCACATTTCCCACAATTAGATTGGGCTATAGATTAATATTCTATCGCAGTTCTTGTTATATGATCATAAAGAGATATTTGGGCTTCTATTTATTGACAGATATTACACTAATGTGTTTAGGGAGAGCTTTAAACCAAGGATGATTGTTTCTGTAAACTGTAACAATTTTTTAGAGCCAGAAGGCAAACATTCAGCATCGTATTTCCCTAAGAATACATTCACATTCTTTCTCTCAGATGAAACAGGTTACTCTGTCGTGATAATAAAAAAAATCCAATGCCCTTTTAATGATTGTGTACATTACAGACTCTCTTTAGGAATAATAATGCAGGAGGTTTAGGCCTACGGAAAAATATTATCATCTCCTACCCAGTAGCAGTAAAACTAAACAGAGTTACTACCTTTTGTATGTCCACTGGGTGTTACGGTCATGAGTTGAAGACAGTAACAGATCCATTGAGGAAGGTGTTAAATCAGTGAAAGAGGTGAATATTTAAGCCTAGCCAAACCCAAGGAGACACGTGTCATGTTCTCCAGGGTAGATCTAAAACAAGAGTAGAAATACCTGCAATTACATTGCAGCATGCTCTTCTCTAACCTCAAACACTGAGATAAGGGTATTCTTTATGATGGTGTACTGCACCTGGAAACATGCCTTCCAGCCCAGCACTCCTCTTAAAACTCTGTAACATCCCTAAGCCTAACAGTAAAGGTGAGATAAGTTTGCCAGAGCACTGTGTCTAAATTAGATCTGAGTATTTTATGGCTCATTTAAATGCTATTCCAATTTAAAACAGCAATAGATTCTTCTATTCAAGATGAAAAAGCTTCAGACAATTCTGGAAATAAGACAGACACTAATCTTGACAGAGAGAATGAAATGGCAGTTTTAATTTAAAATCATTGCCATCAAACATTAACTTCTTGAATAGTTTCTTAAAATACATATTTTTTTTCTTTAATATGTGATTTAGGATTTTTTATGTTTTCCTGTTTGTAAGCTTCCAAGTCACAAATCAAGAGACACTATTACACTGCTTATTTATAGAAAACTTTTACAATGCCACAACGGGATATGCTTCAAGTTTCCAGAACAGTACATTTGAGTCAAGCCATCTAGAGAAGGAAGTTCTCGACAGAATCAATCATGCAAACTCTTCATTTAAAGGTCTCCTCCAAGAGACTTGTTGAAAGATATTATAGCCCAGGTAACCATTGTTCATAGCGTTACTCTTTTCCTTCTTTGAGAACAGAACAAAAATAGTTGATAACTGCGGTTTATTTCACTGTCTTCGGTTGTGATTCCGCTAACAGTGTCAATGCCCACCTAGATGGCCAAGTAAATATTGCCCCAGTGACAGCTAAGCGGTAAAGGCAAATTTTTTATCCCTCTCACCTGACTGAAAATATGGGCTACAAGACTGCAGCAACACTTACCCGAACACCCAGCACTGAGTTCCCACCCTCTTGCACTGTGTATCTGTGAGGTACGCATAGTATTGCCTGAGAAGGGAAACAAGAAAATTCCTCAGTCACCTTAAAAGTCCGCAGAGTATTTACATTTAGAAAACAAGTTTAGGTTACAAATCTATACCTATACTGAAAATGGTGTGCTGATGGTTAAAATCACATGCAATCATGCTGGGTATCTACCAGATGGCTTCAATTTTAGTAGGACAGATTATCACATAGATCAAGTAGCTTGAAGCAACACAGAAAACAATCCTGAGAGCGAGGACTGGGAAAGTACCCAAACTAGTAAAATAACAAAGTGAATTTGTCTCCTGTCTCTCCACTGAATCTCCAATTCTTTCAGGCAAAGTGCAACAGCTTTGAAAGAATTAGAGAAATTCCCACTTTTTCCACAGTTTGTCTTTAATTTATTAGCAATTGCATTTTCTTGAGAGATGTAGGTTGGAATCTTCAAAGAAACTGAATATAGCTATTCCATATCCTGGCCGAGTGCTCTAACTTCTGGTATGTTTTCCTCTCAAGAACAGAGGAGATTTTCTCACTATTTTGGAAACAGTCTGGAGACTGTTCTGTTCTTCATGTTCTTATGCTCCTAAATTTTAACGGTTTTGAGTGGAATTCTGAAGAATTGGGACCAAAATTCCTTTTCTCAGTCTCTGAATTCCACTAACAGATGGGGAAGACAAGTGTTATTAATCTAACAATACAAGGATTGTTTCAGAATAAAGACTTCTACAGATTAGCAAGTGCCATAAAAATACTTAAAAGCTCATCTATACAGGATCTTAGAAGACGTTTAAGGTGATTTAACTAACAGTGTGGAATCAGCGCACATAACTTCAGACACTAACAGCTGTATTTCAGGAATAAACCAAGGCATGGTTGCCATTTAAGTGTCCAAGGTAACATAACTTTACTCATGAATAGTAAATTCCCTGCCTCTGATTTCAGAACTATGTGCATTCTGTCTACCTCCTGCTAGTTCACAAGAAAATGGAAAAAAAAATAAATTAAAAAAAAAAAAAAATCAAGGGGACTCTGCTAACAATGTGAAACAGTGTGCATGACTAAAAGCAGGTTAATATTTCTATACAACTGTTAACACTGCATATATGCTGTTCAGTCATTCAGAATATGGCAATGCTCTGTCTTTTCCTATAACACGCTAATAGTGCCTGTAGATAAACAGAATAACGGTTTCAGTCAGAAAACCCAACAGTTATATTTTTCCTCATCTACACTTTTGTGAACATCCAACTCATCAACTTCAATACCTTCACATATAATCCTTAGGGGTAACATACGCAGTGAACCCACAAAACAGGGAGGTGCTTTACAAACAGAAGATAGAACAGACTGGTTCTGCATCCCTATGGAAACACAGATGTTTATATACATTTTACTTTATTAGTTCACTTGTCAGAGAATACACTCTATTGAAAAGTGATAATTGTTTTGCTTTTCATGGTAGAGAAAGCATAAACTTCTTCAGATGTGCTCTACTTACTCACAAACTAGTATATGCAGTTCTTGGGTGCCTAGAAGTCAAGCTACCTTAAACCAAAGAAAAAAACACCATGGCAACAAAATTACCTTACAGTGGGTGCTGTAATGATACCTATGAAGAGAATTCTCCCCCAGCTTAAAGGGTGGCTTGCTTGGAACACAAAGATATGTTTCAAAAAGAAAGTGTTCAACTCAGTCAGCTAAAAAAACCAAACCAAAACAAAAGTTAGTGTTCAACTTTGTAACTCTTACGTTCCTACAGTAAATGTGCAAATATTAATATGAGAGCTAAAACACAGAAGTAAAACTATTTATGCTCTACTATAGCCCTACTGGTTAGATCAAGGCTTGAAAGAGTCTGAGATTTCTGTTCTAGGACAAGCAACAAATATACTAGTAAAACAAAGAATTCTCCCCTACAAACCTGTGTTAAAGTATTTGCTCTCCTTCCAGAAACCCATTAAGGGATCAGACACTAATTCACATTTCAGAGGTCTTCTGATAGCTTTAATATCCTAAATCAGGTATGAATGACTAAGGTAAATTTATTAAAAGAGTAGAAAATATCATATTAAAAAAATATATATACCAATATATGTACACTAATGGTTCTCCTTTTAAAAACTAAATTTAGCAAATTAAAAAAAAAGTTTTAGTGAAGTCTGCTAGCATTTGTATGATGAAATACTGATGCAGTTGGGACATATTATGGAGTCTTGCTGGATCAAGACCAGAACTCAGACTACCAGTGACCCATCCAACAGTCACTGGGAAAGAAGAAGAAGAAAAAAAAAAAAACAACAAAAAACTCCAAAACAAGAACAACAAACCCACACACCAAAACTCAACAGAAACAAAACAATAAACAAAAAACCTCCCACCAATGAACCAACAAAAACCCTCATACAACAAAACAAAAAAAACCAAACAAAAAAACCCAACAAAACAAAACAATTAAAAAGCCACTGTCTAGCCATTTAAAAAAAAAACCTATCAATTGCAAAGAGCAATCTGCCACATTTGGTTTTTTTTTTTTTCCCCACAGATTCTGTAATTACACTCCTGAACTATCACATAACTGCCACAAACAAAGCCCTGACCAATCCTGTATTATCAATTCACTTAACTGCGTATTTCAATGATGGACATACATTGCATTAGAATATCTTCCAGCCAAACACAGCCAATAAGTAACTGAGCTGATGGCAGCTTTGATTTCACAGAATTTCTTACCTGCCAAATGATCATGAAAAGGTAGATTCCAGCCACTCTTTGAAATGAAGACTTAGGGTCAAACCAGCGGACATAGGTCCAGCTGGCTGGGGTGAATTGTAACACAGCTCTTTTGATTTTCCCTGTGGTTGTGTGAATGTCCCTAGAAAAAGAGAACGGCTGGAATAAATAAAACGAATATGCAAGAAAAAAAAAAAAAGCAGCACAATAGTCATGTTACTGATGTTTCAGAACAATCACACTTTTCACTGGACAGCAGACATCTTCACAGACGCAGCTGTGTAGCAGGCAAGGGTGAATTAAGAAATATAATATAATCTATTAAGCACTTCAGTCAGGGTGCATTCTGCTATGCAAGTCCACCCTCTGCTATCCTCAGCCAGTAAATAACTACAAAATGTATCTATCATTCTCTCCATGAAGGAAAGAAACAAGGATTGTGATTCTGCACCTCCCTTGGAAGATGTAAAGGATATTTCTTCCTAGTCTAAGCTGCTATTGCTCTTATCCCAAAGACTCTTTGTTCTAGAGTTCACTGACATCAATCCTTCAAGAATCTGTGAGATTAATTATTCATTAATTGTATAAGGGGCTGGCTTCACAGGTTTGAAAATGATGCACTTCCAGCACACACAACACCCGCTGTTCTGATACTAGACGCACACAAATCTTCTGGAGAGATGTGATAGCACTGTTAAAAGCTAGAAAGCTTTTAAATTCCCTTTTGAAAGGGGATATGAATGGAGGTTCATCTGACAGACATGTTACTGGTTCTTGCTTTTGATAACATTAATGCAGATGAGCAACAGCATCCAAAGGACAGGGAATGTAAGAAAAACTCAAGTTTGCTTTTCTGAAGGAAGACTAGCATGGCTACAAGTCAGTTTTCACCCTATTACTTCCACAGCCCTTCTGGACAAAAAAGGAGATTCAGATTTTATTTCTGATACTTGCACTCTTTTAGGCTACTGTGATCTTATGTCAGGAGGAACCTTCTGATCTTTAAGATCTGTGCTTATTCAACAAAAAAAAAAAAAAAAAAAAAAAGAAAGAAGAAGAAAACAAAAGGACAGAAGTAAAACCTTCTAATTCTATGCAGCTCCTCTTCATATTAAAGGACAAAAAAAATCTACTTTAAAATAACATGAGGAAAAATTATTCCACAAAGACAGTAAAGACTAGTCCTGACATAGATATTCTGCTGTTTTAAGTGAACTCTCTAAAAACAGAGGGACCATCAACTCTTTAATGTTCATTATTCTTCCTGAACTGAAATGCAGGAAAATTGAATTAAGACTAAATGTTGGATGTTTCTCAAAGCAAATAACAAATTTGTGAGTAATAAAACAAAGCAGTACTGAAGTTAATGTAGAATACAAATTTGGAAGTCAACATTTGAGCTCCTTTTCCATCTCTCAAGACAACATCCTTTGGCAATTCATTGTATTTGATCCTATTTGATCTATATCATTGGTAACACGCAGATAACCATGCTCGCCAACAGCTGGCAGGGAAGGAGGCAAGATGGGGACAAAAAAATATGGAAGAAACCATATCTGGACAGCCAGGACCTGACACTTGCTAGGCTGCAAGCCGTTGACCTTTTACACAACAAATGCTACTTTATTTTGCAATTACTCCATTTACTTTAGAAGGTCAGCAATGGGGTAAGGCAATTCACAGCACAGGTACAATCAGCCTAATTCCTCTTCAGCAATTACAACTAGCACTGGCAGATTGCCATGCTAATGCCTCAAAGTGAGCCCAAATCTAGTTCAAAAGCATCGTATAATGAGATAACTATTACAATTTGTATTTTTCACAGCCTTCTGCAAACTCTTGCTCATACAAAATAAACTGACAAGGCAAATAGCTTTATTACTTTATATTTTCATTTGGCATCAATGCTTGAAACTTAGATTGCAAAGGAAAATTATATATACATATTTACAAATATATGCTGTACAGTCACATTACTATGAAATGGATTTTTATCATTTAACGTAAATTTACAGCATTGTTAGCACATGTAGATTGCATGCTATTTCTATACCACATGAATTTTACATATTCAAAGAAGAATGTATATTAAATTCATTTCCTTGGGAAACAGAACACCAAACAATGTTTATCAAGCTTTAATTTAGACCTACTTGAAGCTTGCCCAGTGATAGGTCCTCATCTCCAAGAAACGACAAACTACCATGCCCAACCAGATGCCACCCCCGTTACAAAGCAGGATGTCCAAAATGACTTGATCCCACCAGCATTCAGCAAAATTAGGCAGAAGGTGCATGAAGAAGAGCTACAGAATACAGCAAAAAGATTCTGGGTGAGGAACAGAACAGAATTCATATAAATAAACTTTTAAAGTACACATTAAAAAATCAGCTTTTCAGTACTTTTCATACTTCGAGGACACAAGCCACAACCACTGAAATTTGATGGGGATCCTTCCATTAACTTCAGGAGGCCTTGGGCTGAACCACATGAGACAGAGGTTTCCTTCTCATCATTCCCTGTTGGGACTCTGCTGTGTATAAGGATATCACGCAGCTCTTAGCTTCTCAAAGATGCTACACAGAACATTCATAGAAATGCATGAAACAAGCAAAACTACAGCATTTCTTGGAAAAAGGAAGATATCTTGTGCTTTAAAAAAAAAAAAACAAATTGAAGAGAATCTTTGATTTCTGCTAAGTAGTTTTAAGAGGTCTGTTTTCTAAACCAGCAACAAGATGCAGTAAGTAGAATGGATGCATTTGTCACAACTGTCAGTACTAAAGCATATTGGAGTTCATGAGTTAACACTTGCTCTATTTCAAAACCCTTTCTTTCATTTAGTATTCTTAGAAAATTTAGTGACCATAAAAAAATAAAGAGTTCACCAATATTCCAGACACCACAAGCTTTGCTGCTGTGCTTGATCCAGAATGGCTCAAAAAGTTAAGAGGATATTTCACTCTCTCTTCCTACTTGGTCTCTCCTAAGCACTAATGATGAAGGTACTTTAAGGAAGAAGATAATGAAAACTAGGTCAGAAACCAACCAACATCAGACTGAGAAGCTGAGACCATCTGGATATACCAAAACGTATTCAGTCTCTTAAAGATTTCCCCTGGAAAGTGCACGTATCATTTACCTCTGAAGCAATCTTTTCCTTTCCAAATACTCAACTAAGACCATAACAAGGCATTAAGTAAGGCAATCAGATATATTTATAGACGCATTTGACGACTTTACGCTTTTGATAGAGTGAAGGAGGACAAGTGGTTAGAGCTAAGGCAAGATACAAACATAATTTAACTGAGAGCTAGAAATGGATTCAGCACCTCTCATTCTCCTTTACAAAAAAATTGTATTCTCTATTCTAGAAGAAAAATCACAGCAACCCAAAAAATAGACCGAAAAAGTTAGCTGCAGTCTGAAAATCAAGACAGCCATGTGTTAAGCAGTCCCTTTGGAATATTCAAGGAGACACTTAACAAAACACATAGCAAGCTTAAAAATATTCATCCCTCCACAAAAACAGTGTAATTTTTGTCAGTTAATGTACATATGCTGTGTCTGTTGAAGATTATTGGTATAATTTTGTAAAGTATCTTCTGTTAACAGATGTGTAAATAAAATAATGGAAAAATCAGATGTGAGAAAAGGAACAAGAAGAATGCTGTCTGTATACAGGAAGAATGAATACTGGTCCATTTATAATAACCATAGTTGCTTTGAAAACTCTTGCAGAAGTATATCAAAGCAACTTGTTTTTCTTTGACAACGCTATGGGATTTTCAATGTGGAGAAAATTTGAATTTCTCTTCAGGACCCAAGCTCATTACCCTGCTACATTTTCATGTTTTAAATTAATTTAACCTGAAAGGGAACTAGGCTACGAATCTCAATCTGCAATAATCCAAAGACACCAGAAGTTACAAATAATAAGGCAGCAAAAGCCCAAGGACAGGTGTTAGCCAGCCCATCTCTAAGGTGCTAGCTGTTTTCTCAGCATGAGAGACCAAGGTCTGTCTGCATCCCAACTTTAATCCGATAGCATGGGGCACGAGCCAAGGGTCCCATTTCAGAATGGGGAGCCAGCTGAAATCCATTAATGCTAACAGTAGATGCACAACTAAATCCCTGTGTAACTGCCTTGATAACTTGGGTAGGTTTCTAATGACTTTCTTGAATTAACGAATTCATTAAAAATCCATTTGAGTGGTGATAACCTTTCTATATGTTGAACCTTACCCAATGCACTATCTGTTCCAATAATATGCCTTTCAACAACAGGGAATACTAGACACCCCATGCGGTGTCAGGTTGAAGATGATGGTTGTGCGATGATTAACTGAATGATAAGAGTGCGAGTGAAACAAATCCAAATTCATTCTTTTCCAGAGGGAAAAAATGAGTACAATAACTAGTAAAGTTGCTTTTTGTGGATGGGTACTTGTGAAATCCCAATCTTAAGCAGTTTCAAAATAGCTCAGAAAACAGCATAACCTTCAATGCCACAGAACAAAAACATGTTTTGAAAAGGAACTCATGGCACCAGTATTTTCAAACCCTGAAGTTTAATTTTAGACAACTAAATCCTTATCTATGTTCCTGAATTATACATGACTTGTCAGATGAGCCAAGCATTCTCAAGACAGCAAGCTCTACAAAAAACTATGATTTTAAAGACTAAATTCAGGTGTCCACATCTACACTTAGTATTTTAAGTGTGACAAGTCAGTCTGCACTGCTCCAAAAGCGGATACAAATTGGACTTTTTTTTTTTCTCTGAATTGTCCAATCAAATAATGTAATTAAATTAAACTCATTTTTATAGAAACATATCCTTTGATTTTAGGTGACATATATCCTACTAATGAAGCTCTAGGTTACATCCAAATGAAAATATTTAGAGTAGCAATTAATCATCTTGAATTCTTAAAACAGATCTAACAACAATGAGCAGCAGTCCAAGCAAAAATCAGCTAAGTCAAGTATCTGTATTTTTAAAATCCAAAATAGGATTCGAAAGTCCCAACTGTCAAATGACCTAAGCACATGCTTGGGAAAACTGTGGTAAAGCTGGATAACAACAGTAAGTCAGTGGTCCCCCAAAACATGATGCAGGGGACTACACTGTGTGTGAACTAGCTTAGATCCATGCCTAGTAAAAATCACATTTGTATACCAGTGAACATGAATAAACTAGCCTTGTGCAGTACAATTCAACAAAAAAAAAAAAACCAAAGGGGCCTCATGACAGAAAACAACACACCAAATGGTGTCTTGCCATTCCATTTGGAATTCTCCTCATGGGTCCTTACACCTTCCTCAGACATCTCTTAACTTCCTTTCACCGTACAGTATGTACAACTATACACAATATGTAATACTGTTGTATTTGGGGTAGGAAGATCGTGACAGTAGATCACAGATACTGCAAAGTGGAAAAGGAGAACAACTGCTCTGAATCACGGAATATCAGTCAACTTTTGAAGTAGCACAAGCATTGACTGCTATAACAACAGGCTGGCCTAGACTTCCCTCCTATTTGAGTACTAGTAAGTCACTTAGCTAAACCACAGCTTGCTGTTGTCCATTAATGCAACTGCGTCAATTGCTCAGCATCTGATTTATAAGGTTTAAAATGTAAATCTATACCAAGAACTAGTGAGTCATCCTTCTAGTAACGTGCACACTTCCCCTGAAGAATAATTCAAGTCTCATACATTTGCTTAATTAAGATAAATGGGTGGCCTACCTCAGTGAGTTCCCAGGTGATGCTAATAGTCCAGCACAGCCCATAGCTGCGGATCAGCAAAGCCTTCATAGCCCAGCCCCAGAAATGCCCAAACGCAAATATATCAAAGTGGCTAAGGATTCTCTCCCAGGTGATAACATGACAGTTGACAGCATACTCCTGTTAATACAAAAAAAACCCACAAACAAAACCAAACCTCAATGAAAAGGCATCTTCAGAAACACTAGAATGAAGAAACCTCTTTCTGTCCAGTGCAACAAGCCTGAAATTATACAGATATTAAAATATGTTATTCCACTTTTTGTTCCTTCTGATCTTTGTAGAAAAACTTCCAGTGTTAAGACCCAGTGTCTTCGCAGTACAGCTCTAATTCAAAAGGAAATAGAATAGACCTTGGTTCCTGAAGGAGCACGTATTTCATATGTGACAGAGGAACAGCAGGAGCAATAAAATCAATAACAATAAAACCAGCAAACAACACTCCAGAAAGCAGTTATTTGTTTTTCTTTGGAGTCGTGATTTGAAATAACCACCTTTCCTCATTTTCATGCTGTCTGGTGTTCAGATGTGGCTCATGAGTGACTAATTCTCACCAGTTTGTGATATTACGTTATCATCTCAATGCTCATCTGAGTATATTTTGTGTCTCATTTTCCTCACCAAAGCAATCTCCCAGATCACATTCGTACTGCGTAAGTTTGGACACAGGGCTGAAGCGGGGTGGGGGGAAATCAAAGGGAAATTGCAGAAGTTCTGTTACAGATGAGTAGCAGATTCCTTAGGAATATTAATTAGTATTCTAGTCATCAATAACAAAGGAAACATGTTCATAATGTTGTACAGCAAGTGCCAGAAATCACTGCCCAATTAAAAAATATCTGTATGCCATCAGGAAGCTGTACCTGTGGGGCATCTGTGTCTCATTACTGGGCACAAACTGAACTATGCCCAACTGGAAACACAAATTTCTAAAAAATCCCTTCTAAAATATATATATTGCCACCTGCAGGTGACAACACATCACTGCTCAGTGCTGTTGAATTAAGAAAGGATTCTCTTTCAGGCCAGAGCTATTGCTAATCCTGTGTAAATGAACCATGAACAAGTTGAAAAGGAGATGGCAGAGAAACATTTAAATCCTGGTCTCCACACAGAGAAGAATGCACAATTTCACACACACACTCCTCTTATCTCTTACGCTTCCTATCAGGAGGCAGTTAAGTCCTACTGTGAAAATGTTAAGTACCCCTTACTGCTGGTGCTCCCTGAAATGAAAGCACGGTACTGCTTCTCACAGGTGCCAGTGCTGCTGGACATTCTGAGAAAGATGTACCACCTGTCCTAGGGATGGCAAAGCTGCAGCCCCAGTGCACATGCCCTCAGAGATCTGAAACTGGCACGTTTTGCTGTATTCCCAGTACAACTGGGAACACCTTGGCAGAATGGCGGACAAATCCCCACACACTAGAGCTTCCTTCCACATTTCTGCTTCTTTTATCTCATATATAAATGCAGAAAAACATCCAGGTTCAAGTCTCAGGAAGCTCTGATTTGAATTCACTACAGCACCTGGATCTACATGTACACAGTGTTATAGCCACTATGTTCAATTTCCTAACAAAGGCATGAGAAGCACTGAATGCACCATGGAAGGTGCAGGCTCCTAGCTACACCATGATACCTGAAATTCTATGATGAGTGAACACAATGAGGTTACTCCAAAAGTAGACTTTTTTCAGGACTCTTGCTTTTTTGTTTCATTTTTACTGGGGCTTTTTTTCCTCTCTATCTCATCTTTCCAGCTGCAGCTCTTTCAGTCATACAGTGAAATATGTTAAACTTTGTTTAATACTCAAGGAACTTTGCCAGCCCTGTGCAAAAGATCAAGCTGCAGTCTTCATTACAGTTGCACTTTAAAAATTTACTCCAACTTTAAGTGACAGTATCAGGATGGCAAAGTAGTACAACGTGCTCAGTGTCAGGAAACCTGCTGCACTTTGGTTCTGTGCCAGTAGCAATACCAGTCCTCCCCTGACTTGAGTCTACGTATTTCTAACTTAAATGACAGGAGAGCCAGGTGAATCTGACTTGCTTACCAACCAACTCCTCATGTCAGCTCGCTTTTGTTGCTCAGCAACATCACTAACCCCCCTGCTCATGCTCTACTTAGCAATGTGTCCTCCTACCACCTAACAGCAGGCTGCCCACGCCTCACCACCACTGCACAGCTCCTGTAGAACAGAACATCACAGCCCAACTCTGGATGCTGGAGTTGCACAACACGTACTGCTGATCAGCTGAGGTACAACACCTGAAGTATCCAGAGTTTTCCAGGCAGGGAGCCCTCACTATCAATCAGCCAATGTAAGCTTACTGCACTACAAAGATTTCCATTCACTTTTAGGTGCTACACGGCAGGAGTTAGAAGCCACTGGTGATTAGGTGTTGTGTAGGAGTTTGCATATGCAGTAAATTGCTACTTGCCAAAGATAATCAATTATATTTCCTTCCTCTTGAGGCATGAGTCCGATAACAGCACATACTACACAACAGGTGGCCACAGTGCACTGATGCACAAACCCAAGGGCAAGGAAGCACACTGGTCAGGTGTTGGGCAGTAACTTGATGCGATAGAGAAGAGAACAGGAATGGCAACTCTTGCCTTACCCTCTTCTGCCTGCCTTCCAAAATACCCCACATACTTCTCCCAGCCTCCTTTCACTACCTCAGCTTCCTGTGCTGGGAGCCCCTCCTTAAGGGGAAGACCAAGCCTGGCCTTCCACACCACTCCAGATCATGGTCTGTGGAAGTAACTTCCCAATGGTAACAGCACCAGTGTTTAGCTGGGCAAATGGAAGGCAGCAGAGCCCTGCAGTTGCTGTACCTGGATTTCCACATACTCAGTAGGATGCCAGCCATGTACTAAGCTCACAGCAATAAGGCAAGACCGAAGTTATCTGAGTACAGCATCGTGGCATCAAAAAAAACCAAAACAAAACAAAACACACAACTGATCTGGGAGACACATACTGTACAGACCTCATTTAGATACTACCTTGCTAAGTCTATTTTCAGTATCCAGGCTCATATCTGTTAAAGGAATCCAAAGCCATCCCAGTGCAAACATATCTCACACTCCTGACTGCACACTCATCTGAGCCATCTGCATTAGAAAAAAATAGAGAAGACTGTTTTCCACACCAATTGATTTCCACGTAAAGAAACAGCAACTGATACAAAAGGCTCATTGACTCTGTCAAGTAGAGACACAAACTTGCATCACTTATGATTTACCCCTTCCTACTCATGTAAAACATGCCTAAAGGAGCCAAAACCTCCCATAAAGTGCCATAGATACATACCATGATATCTGCTTCCCTTGTGGCATATCGAAGATTAGGATCCAGCCAGTACATCACAGCTTTTACCTGCTCGAAGTTAAGGAAGAGCACAAACACCAGGAACAGAAAATAGAGCACACTGAGACCTGCAAAAAGAAGACCCTTTTAAATCATGTTCACTCACAAATGTCCTTGGGACACAGAGAGTCCAAAAAGCTGTTTTCAAACTGTTGCTCCATACATGCCTGGTTTGCACAAACAAGTTTTCTACATATAGTGGCTACATGCAAAAATGCTCAAGAGACGCGAGTCACATGACAATCTCTGAGCACTCAGCCCTTCATATCACCTCCTGTTTCAAGTGATATATGCTCGACTGCATGAACTCAATCAAAACAAACTCAGTCGTCTTAGTTTAGACACGGTAGTACAGGGCTGTGATCAGGAAGCTCTTTATTAAGAGATACATTAGGACTCTAGGATTGCATTAGATCTTTCCTTTGGCTTTAAGAATTCTTCAACTCACTGATGCAAGTGCCTATGCCTATATGCAGATTTCAACACAAAGATCAATTTAATAATCCCTCCTGACAATAAAGAATAGTTATAAATATAAACTAATGCATGCTTGAATTACTTGTGAGCTAGAATATTTACTGTTGGAAGCTTTTAAAGAGAAAGACAATTATGATTTGTTTTCACATCATTATAAATTATGAAACACTACTGCATTTGGGATTACTGCCTCTCTCCTCCCAACATCTGATTATGGATTTTTTTTTAAAAGAAGAACTCATTAGAAGATGAGTAGATGAAACTGCTGTTGGGAGCATATCTTTATATTATTCACAAGTTTACAGATATCTAAGACCCCATTTGGAAGAGGCATGTAAGTACTTGTTCCATACTCTAGCACTCAAACCTGCTTGTGTCCTGCCGCAATGTCAAGGAAGGCAGAAAGATTAATGTGAGTAAACTTAGAATCTGCCATCCAAAATAAACTACAGCAATTCTAAGAAGTTATTTTAAACTATATCCAGAACGCACATGTTATCAATCTACAGTGTATGCTAGAGAACAACTTCCGTTCAACTACACACACGAACAGGAAGTATATATAGCGTACTCGGCAGTACATCCTAAAAACACATCAGGTAAACAGATGCCAAACTACTACAAGTACAGCCTGCGGGCAAGGGTACATCCTGAAATGTTGAGAACACACTGCTCCTGCCTTCCATCTACTGAACAGGTCCAAGACCTCAAGCATGGCTAAACAAGCAATGCCAGAAGAAGCAGAATTACACAGGGAAAACGTGGCTCTTGATTTTGCATGCAGCCTTTGGCTGAAAGTACAGGGGGGTCCAGCTCTAACAGTATCAACATAGAAAATGACCTTTTAATTTACATTTGCTGAAACTTGAAATGAGCAGTAGGACCTTTGTTTCCCAAACTTCACAAGGAGCAGGAATCTTTAACACGTACTATCTAATCAACAGTATCTTCTCAATGTCAACAGATGAGTAATCAGCTACTTTGGGAGGCTACTTATTTTTAGCTATATAAGGTGGCGGGAGAGAGAAACATTCAGTCCTCTTAAAAAGAAACAGATCAGCTTTTAAATCAAATGTACCTAGTTCTCTGTAAATGTACTTGAAGCCTAGGATATGCTCTGTGAACCCTGAATTACTTAAAAATAAAATTCCTTATGTTTTTGCAATGTAATTCAGATGTCTAAGAAGCAGGATTTACCTCCGTAAGTTCCGTAGTTAATAGAACTGTTTTCCAAACTATTAATGCAACTAATATTTACAGGTATTTCCGCTGAAATTATAAATTACGAATATGAATATATACATTGAGAATATCAATAAATGTATGTTAAGCTACACAATGATACAATTTAATACACAAGCAATAGCATATTTTGCCAATAATGAAAAGAAGCACCCTGCTAAACTGGATTTAGTTAGAATTCAGACAGTAAATGCAGTAGCTATAAAAAATTTTTGGGGTGGGAAGAGATGACAGTAGGAAGGGCACGGGGGAGGAGATTAGGCAGCATAAACACAAAACAGAATTAAAACAGGGTATCAGAATGAATGATCCCTTTCTGCTGATTTAATTTACACCATCCTGACACAGTGTAACTACAATGATATTCTCAAACATAATTAAAAACAGATTATTAGCAACTGCTCAAAAGTGGGAGGGAAGTGACATTCACATAAGTCTGACACACAATTATGTTTCATGACAATTCCATTCATCTGAAAGTTAAAATGGTCAGTCTTGCAGAAGCACTGAAAGAGTCAGAAACACAACTTAAACTTACCAAAAACCATTCTCCATATTGCAGGGTGGGGGCGTGTAAAGGGTCCTGTGGGCAGTAAACAAAAAGCCTATTACAAGACAGTCACTAAGAAACACATAACCTATTTTTGAGTATATCTCAGACAAGGATTTGGCATGGATCAGTTCTCCATCAAACTATGTAATACACCTGAAGACTGGGGCTCTCTTAAAAAAAATATATATATGGCCATGGCAGATTTCAGAAAGGCAAAGAAGGCTGCCTGTTAGTAAGATGTAGACAAAATTCTCCATTATTTTGATGGAGTTGTTTCCAGAACAGTAATATGCTGTTTGCTGAGCAAACAACATCTCAGTTGTCACCTAAGGATCTCTTGATCTGGTTTCTGGCCCACAGCTCACACACATCTTGCTTTCAACTAAGTCATAAAATACAAATTTCCGTGTGTGAGCAAAGCAGCATGGTGCTAAGCCTTCAGGTGACCATGAAATGTTAGCAAACAGGCCTCCTAAAACTTCCAAACTGAGTATCACATCTGACAAGAAGCAAGAAACTTGTGCTCTTTACTTTAGAGCCAGTGATTAAACTGACTTTTTAGATTAAAAACCTCTCCATTAGTGTGAAGAGCAGAGAAGGTAAGTCTGGTGAAACTGGAAAACCTCTAAAAATCAATCATATATTTAGGTAGCAAGAAGTGGCTGAACAAATATTTTCAGCATACACTGTACACTGCTCTTTCACCACTGTGTGCATAAAGCTCATTCTTCTCTGACACTCTTTTCCAGGGATTTCTTAGTGAAAAGTAATGGATTTTTATATTTTTTTAAATGATTTTTAAACTACGAGAAAAATATGTCCCAGCTCTGAACTACAAAGCTGACGTGAGCACCATCACTATTTTTTCCTGAACACTGCCAATCCTGATGTAGTTCAGACTTGCTGCCATCAATAAGTCAAAATTAAAAATGAATAAATAAATGAAAATAGGAAGACAGCATTTTCTCCACGAAGTGTCACACATGGGTTTTTACCTTTTTGCACTTTCTGCTCCTCACACAATTACCAGAACTTTTGTTCAACTTAAATTTCTACTAAGCAACTGTGGGTTTACATTGTAATGCAACTTAGAACATTTCTAACTATCATTAGCTTCTGGTAAGGTGATTTATGTAAGGTGTCGCATCTCTCAGCATTTGTAGAATGACACTTTCGTTAAAACACACTGAGGGAGACTCCTTTTAAACATAATTTAAGGATCTGGCAGTATCATTACTTAGCAACCTGTGCTGAAGCTGCTCACCTGCAAATAGAGACACTGATTTGGAAAACCTGACTTCCTTTTAGACACAGACAAGCTATAAATAACTCGCATTTTACTGTTATCTCTGCTCAGTATGATTGCAGCCCATTTTTAGACTGCTCCTTAACATAAAGGAATTCAAAAGCATAAAAGAAAAAATACATTTAAAAGTGGTACTTTAATAAAAATAAAAACAAATATAGTGGCAATATAAATTCAAATGAAATGAAGTTTAAACAGTATAAACCTTACTTACCATTAGGAAAAGCTAGAACACTGATGATTAGAAAGAAGAAAATCACAGAAAGGATACCCCTCCAAATATTATCCTCCGGGACAGAATCATCCCTGAAAAGAGAGACATCAAAGTGTTAAAGACCACTATAAAGATGGAGTTAAAAGGCTCTGAAGATATGATGCTATTTAAATAAAGACTATACAGAAATAAGTATAAGAAATGAGCATGCTGGTTGTATAACAAGTCAGGATAGTAGCTGCACTGAATTATTTTCATTCTGCACTTCTGGGTATCCCTTTCTTACCAGAGAGATAAACATATAATCAATACACGTAAGCCATATGTATTGTTAGAGGTCACAGAATGTCAGGGATTGGAAGGGACCTCAAAAGATCTAGTCCAGTCCCACCACCAGAGCAGGAACACCTGGATGATGTTACACAGGAATGTGTTCAGGCAGGTTTTGAAAGTCTCCAGAGGAGGAGACTCCACAACTCCCCTGGGCAGCCTGTTCCAGTGCTCTGTCACCCTCAATGTGAATAAATTTCTTCTCATATTTAAGTGGAACCTCCTGTGCTCCAGTTTATACCCACTGCCCCTTGTCCTATCATTGGTTGTCACTGAGAAGAGCCTGGCTCCATCCGCATGACACTCACCCTTTATATATTTATAAACATTAATGAGGTCACCCCTCAGTCTCCTCCAAGCTAAAGAGACCCAGCTCCCTCAGCCTTTCCTCATAAGGGAGATGCTCCACTCCCTTAATCATTTTGGTTGCCCTGTGCTGGACTCTCTCCAGCAGTTCCCTGTCCTTCTGGAACTGAGGGGCCCAGAACTGGACACAATATTCCAGATGTGGCCTCACCAGGGCAGAGTAGAGAGCGAGGATAACACCTCTCGATCTACTAACCACCCCCCTTCTAATACACCCCAGGATGCCATTGGCCTCCCTGGCCACAAGGGCACAGTGCTGGCTCGTGGTCATCCTGCTGTCCACCAGGACCCCCAGGTCCCTTTCCCCTACACCGCTCTCTAATGTATCATTCCCCAACTTAGACTGGAATCTGGGGTTGTTCCTACCCAGATGCAAGACTCTACACTTGCCCTTGTTATATTTCGTTAAATTTTTCCCTGCCCAACTCTCCAGCCTGTCCAGGTCTCTCTGGATGGCAGCACAGCCTTCTGGCATGTCAGCCACTCCTCCCAGTCAATGGAGAAGTAATGACTAAACTTAATATAAGGTGGGGAAAAAAATCTTCCTGCTTTAACATTCACATAAACATCATCAAAAGTACTTTTACACAGCCAATGAAGACCTAGACCAAAAATTCTGGAAGCCTGGCTTCAATTCCTAAGTTTTCCTCTGTTCTTTCGGTGCTACTTGCAATCCCTTTCCCTTCCGTTGGCTTGGTCCCAATGCCAAATACCTGAAGTGAGTGCAGAGAGGGGAGAAATAATGATTACCATCAGCCTTTGGAAAGTATGATTACACAGTTTAGAATCCATGTGTAACAGAGAAGCCAAAACTTAAAAGAGCCAGGGAAAAATACCGACTTGCTTTCAGACCTATTAAGCTAAAGCTCTGAATAAAATATAATGTATTATTTGTGCTGCTGTCATATTATGGCCAGAGGAGAGACCTAAGAATTCAGTTTGGAATGCCAAGGCAAACATGACTGAGCTTTCTTTTCAGGCAGGTAGAATATAGTGCACAATGGTGAGATTAACAAAAAAGCCCAAACAAGTCTTCTAACCAGCAGTCAGCTTCTAGGGTACTTCAGTAATACAAACAGAAACAAACTTCAGACTACCATAATATGCACAGCTAATATTTCATAATGTATCCCCCACTACAACTCCAAGTTTTACTATCTCGGTAATCTTCACCTACTTAGGACCAGTTTATCTATTTAAATATATTCCTTTATTTATTCCCAGTCCACGATACCAAAAAAATCCCATCAAACTTCAGAGGGATAAAGCTCTTCCTGGCACAGTATGTCACATTTCTGGATGGTTCAGTAAAGAATCTGTGACAGCACAAATGCACTCCACAATAGATATTTGCTGCACTTACAAAATATTTCTCACTCTGCCAAATTATTTCCCTTTCCTTCAAAATTGAACCTTAACAGCTTCACCACAGACTTTCATCATTGAGAAGCATTTAAGCACTGTGTTAGCTTAACTGTATGGCAGGAAAAAGTCCACTGAACACGAATGGTTTTTCTGCAGGGCTCAAGGGTTCCCCACAGCATTTTTTTTTAAACCAGCTCAGCACAGATTTACCAATCATTTCCCAGCAGGTGTGCTGCACAGGCTGACACTTTACACCAGCTACGAACCCCAAGTTCCAGAGCTTGACTGTGGCACCCTTAGCAACCACAAGAGCCTCATGCCATCCTGTGCACTTCCCAGAGAGAGCCTCAGGCTGTGATGGCTCAGACAGCAAAGCCACGTTCCTCTTTTAACATGTGCAAATAACACACACGCACATGCTGCCACGAATGCTACCAAGTGCGCCAAGAAAGAAGACGTTGTGATCACATCACCTAATTGTCACACCACCTGATGTGGGTCCTCACCTTTGCACATCAGGATTCTTCACTTAGCTTCAGGAAAGCTGTCCTAGTCACATCAGCACCAATCCTCCGCAAAATTAACAAGTATTAACAGTGGTTATCAACAGTGTTAAACAGCACTTTATGCCAAGTGAGTGGTGAAGACATTTCATTTTGGCTTGCAGATACCTTTCAAAAAGGATAAACATCCAACCTTCTTGCCAGAAGCAGGTAAAAACAGGTTGGGGCAAGAGACTCACTATTGTGCCCTACTTAGGATAAGAATTATAGTGTTTGCCTGGAAGAGCTATTTTGGGAAATGCCAAAAGAAACATGGAAGCAAAATAACTGTTGGAGGAAAGACACCATCACAACAAGCTGCAATGAGGAAAATGTGCTAAATCACTCACTTAGCCTTAGGAACTTTGATGCTGACTTTGAAATGTAAGCATTCATGCAGTAAAAAGATTTCTAATGCTTGCATGGGAGGACAGATGAAAATTCTCTCAATTTAAACTCACTTTACTAGCACACTTTTCAATTCTGTGGCGTTTTGGAGAAGAAATAATAAAAACAACAAAGCACATAACTGCATAACCTTTTTCTCTCTCCTGCTCCTCTCCTTGCTCCAGAGCACTACATTACTAGTTTATATTTTTGTAACATGCCAATGTAAGTTATTATATCATGAATAAAAAAATTAGGATAATCAACTGAGGAAAAAAATAGCTAGGACACCAAATTTAGAGTGTGTTTGGGGAAAAAAATGTTCCATAAACTCCCCAAATCAAACCTAAATGCACAATAATCCAGTTTAATTGACTCTATTAATCAGGGGATGTGAAAAACAGCCCTACATCTTCATAGGTCTTACTCCTGCATAAACCCCTGCAACTTCACACCAGAAGTTACCAATCTGTCACCCTCCTCGATCCTGTTGTTCGCTGCACAAAATATCCCCTCCAGCACCCAGCTGCCCTCCTGCTGGCTGCCTCGGGCTCAGAGAAGGCCACATCCCTCTGTGTGGGAAGGAATAGGACACGGAAAGCTGAACCCGCTCCATGCCTCTGATCCAGGGCAGCCTGGAAGCAGAGCAGCCTGCGTCTGTCTCATTTAGCAGGAAATAACCAAGGCAGCTGCAGCCATTGACAAAAGCACTAGAAGGATGTGCTTTAAAAAACAGAATACCCTCTACCACCCACTTTAACATGGAGAAGTTAAACACATTCACGTTTCTTTTTCTGGATAATTATTATTACTGCTACTTGAAGATTACTGCTATCTGAAGTTCAGCTTCACCCTTATCTATCAGCTCCAAGACAGCATCAACTGCTCTCAGTGATCCCAAGGGAGACCTCACCTTCTGGTTTGGTACTTCCATGGGAAAAGCATTTTCTAAGTTCATTTGAACTCCCACATATTTCTGACATAAAACAATTATAGAAGAAACAATAAAGGCTTTAAGGGAAGTAGAATTTCCTCTGCCTATGCTGAAGTTCCTGAAAAAAAAAAAATTATTTAACAAGATCCGTATGAATGTATCATAGAAAACCCCCTGATTAACAAATTGACCAGCCACGGAACAACTGACAGCACAGGGGAAGAAAATAATCACTTCTCACACCTAACTGGCAAGCCTACAGCACCTTGTGCCCAGGAGGTAGAAATACAAACCCAGTCCCTAGAGACTCAAACAAATAAACTGATGTGAATAGAGAGACCAGACCTGGGAGCACACACTGCAAGCATGTGGGGAACTAGGTCCTCCCCCCAGCTTCTCAAAGGGTACATATGGTTTGGGTAGCGTCCCAAATAAGACAACAAAGGCAGCACTCTGGTATCACCCAGGAGACTTAGGAAACTTCTGCAATAGTTGGAAATAGCAGAAGGCAAGTGGGTGAGGGGAAAAGAGTAGGAGGAAAAAAAAAAAAGTAAAAGTAGCTTCCACAACCTGAGAAGAAGAGAAACCAAGAAGTTGAAGAGAAGTCTACCAGTACTTAAACACAGGAAGTGATGTAGAACAGAGGCAGTCAGAGGGAAGAAAATGAAACTGAAGAAGTCAAAGTCAGAAAGCCAGCAAGACAAATGGAAAGAAAAGCTAGCAGTCCTCCTGGAAAAATGCAAACAAATGCCTCAGAAGTGAAGCAATGTTGTTTGGGCCTAAAAGACCCTGTAATTCCTGAGTTGCTGCTTGGATCATCCTCTGCTTGAAAGAATTAACAGCAAAATTATTTTCCACCCCCAAAGGTGAGCAATCAATTCCATTAATCCTTTAGAACCATACATGGATGAGAATTCCTTAGTAACTCACAAGTTTGACCTAAATTAGCCCTATGATGACAAAAGTGATTGGGCACCAGGAGACAGGACAAGAGGAGCACTTGTAGCAAAAGTCTCTAATTAAACATTGTACCACAAGCACAGAAACACAGAATCGTCGAACTGTTTTGGCTGGATAAGACTTTTGAGATCATCAAGTCAAATTTTTAACCTAACACTGCCAAGTCCACCTCTAAACCATGTCCCTAAGAACCTCATTTACACATCTTTTAAACACCACCAGGGGTGGTGACTCCACCACTTCCCTGAGCAGCCTGTTCCAATGCCTGACAACCCTTTCCGTGAAGAAATTTTTCCTAATATCCAATCTAAGCCTCCCCTGGTGCAACTTGAGGCCATTTCCTTTTCTCCTGTCACTTGTTACCTGGAAAAAAAAGAGACTGACACCCTCGTCACTACAACCTTCTTTCAGGTAGTTGTAAAGACTGATAAGGTCTCCCCTCAGCCTCATTTTCTCCAACTACAGAGTTAAGAAGGGATCCCTGGGATATTCTACCTTAGCTTAGATCTTGTTACCTAAGTAGAACAAAGGATGTGTTCACCAAAAATATCTTCCTTGAGGGTCATACACAAGTTGAAACAAGCAAAGTCACACTTCAGACCATTTGCAGCTACACTATTTTAAATTTTCTTATTCTCCTTCCTCAGCTCAAGACAGGCTTGACCACTATTGTCATAACGGTGATAAAAACCATACGTTTGGATTTTCAGAATAAGATAGAAGATTACACACTGAACTGTATATCAGGCCTAGGGACAAATAATGATATTCTTCTGTCAAATGCACAGTTTAATCAACAAGGATGCTGAAATCTGTCATTGTGTACAGACAATATCACAGAAGTGTAAACAAGCCCAAAACACTAGCACAGCTCAGCTAAAACCTCTCAAGAATCAGTTTGCTCAAGGACTGCATGATTTAGCCTAAAGGAAGATGATGTCATCATCTTCTTCACAGCCCTTTTCAGCAGAAGGCAAAACAGAAAAAGTATGCACAACTTAGCAAAATACTGCAAGATACCATTCAGACTGCACTGCTATACCCTTTGTTTAAAAGTAAGGTTCATGGAAATAACTGTGCCCGTTCTTAGCTTTATTTCCATGAATGACTGCAGTGGCAAAGTCCACAGAGTTGCTCCTGTGGTGGGGAAAGGATGTGGCTAAGCACGTCAACACTGGGGTCTAAGCCAAGGTGTGATGGGCCTCACAAAGTGTGTCGTAAAAAAACGATGACAGAAAACAGTCACTCCTGGTAAATTATCTACTTGAGTGATGTCATTGCTAAGCTTTTTGATAGCCTAGTAAGAGCCATTGTTGGCAACTGCTTGAAACACACACTCATTTTGGTAATACCTTTAACAGAGAGCCACAGAATGATCAACAAGTTCTCAGGAAAGGCAGCAGAGGAGGACAACGGCTGTCCGAAGGGAGGGCGCCCGGGCAGGCTGTTCCCCAGCCCGCAGCGATGCAACAGTCCTGCCCGCAGCGCCTACAGAGAGTCACGGCCCCACACCGGCCCTGCTGTTAACCCGATCCCAGCAGGAACCGCCGCCCGCCAGCGCCGCGCTGCTCGTCCTTGACCCCAGGGGACCGACCCCGGCCCCAACCCCGCCCCAAGAACCCCCTTCGCCCCGGGCCGCTGCGGGCAGCGCGGCGGAACTCCGTGGTGGCGCCAGAGGCCGCGCACCTGGTGAAGGCGAAGGCCATGAGGCTAAGGATGGTGAAGCTGAGGAGGGTGATGGTGTGCGGCCGGTAGAAGAACTCCAACGTGATGTCCTCCACCTGCTGCTCATTGATCATGCGGAAGTGCAAGCGGTAGTTCACGTCGTCCTTGCTCAGGGTCCGGCTCCCCACGCACGACGCCATTTCGCCCCCTTTCCCCTCAGCTCAGCTCTGGCTCGGCTGGGCTGGGGTAGGACAGGACGTCGCGGCCCCGCCGCCCGCTGAAGCGACGGCGCTGAGGGGAGAAGCGCCGCGCCCGCCTCGCCGGGGGGCGGAGCTCGCCCTGCCGCTCCCGCGGCGCCCTGCGCCCACGCGGTGAGGGAGGATGGAACGGACAGAGGGCGGAGGGGGGAGGCGGAGCCACACCGCCCCTTTCGAACAAGCGGTGGGAAGGAACTTTTTCAGCCTGCTCCTCCCTGTCTGTACTCCCGAATGGTCTCGCCTGAGTTGGGGCGGGGAGACACGCATGTGGGCTGGGCCGCGCGCAGGAGCGGCGTGAGGAGCAGGTGGGGCGCTGGCGGGTCCCCAAGGGCTGGACGGAGAGGCCTGGCCTGGCCTGGCGGCCGCGGTTGCCATCGCCTTCCCGCGGGCCGGGCTAGCTGCCTGTGGAGCGGCACGCTCTGACGCAAGCCTGTACGCAGAGGCTGCCGACCTGGGGAGGCCAGCAAGGGCTGGTGAGCACTGCGCGGCCCTGTGGCGGGATGTGAGGTGACGGCTCTGCGCGGAGCGCCCCGTCCCTCCGGGAGGGTTTGGGTCCCGGCTGGGCTTTCCCCGTGCTCCCAAGGGAAGGGCTGTCGGACAGGGCAGCGAGCTGTGACGTTCAGAGCCGGCTCCTCAGTTACGACTTTTCTGTTTATTTAAAGTCTCAAGGCAATTACTGAACGTTTTGAAGGGAGTAATCTCCGCTTTAATGCTCGGGGATTTGTCGCTCGCACGCCCAGCCCCGCGGGCGCGGTGGAGCAGCGCCTGTGTCACCCCTCAGCAGTTTCTCTCCCGCAGGATGCTGCGCTGAGGTGCAGGATGGCGGTGTGGGCTCGGCACGTCTCCCGCTGGCGCTGCCTGCTGCGAACGGGATGTCCGGGGCGGCCGAGGGGCCGCAGCCATGCACAGGCGGGTCGTGGGTTCGCCCATTCGGCTCTGCTGCCCTCTAGAAGTGACGTTCTTCCGTGGAGACTGCAGGCGTGCAGGCTTGTGTCTGGGGGAAGCTGTTCTCCACCTGACAGTGCCAAAGATGGATCATTTTCTTCTCCTGAAAGTAACTTGCCTTCACCAGTAAAACAGGAACAGGCAAAAGCAGAAACGTTACCTGATCTGAATGCAAAAGTACTGTATGAAGGTAAGAGGCTTTAGGGATACCATTTCTCACAAATCTCCAAATCATGCTTTCAGTATTTATATTGGTTCTCCTTCTGTGGCCTGCCTATCTAAAATATTTATCTGAAGTTCCTGACTTTCACTTGATTTTAGTCCCACAGTTAAAGCAGAATTCCTGTGGTCACTCTAGCATATAAACAATACCTTTAAGCCAAGATAACGACATAATGTTTTGGGTAGAAATGTCAGTCTGGAGCTGCTGTTTCAAGGGTTTTCATAACTCTACCTGCAGCAGGCGAGCATTTGCCTTTACCATCATGGTTGCACTGGTACAAAATAAACTGATTTTTTTGTTGAGTTTTGGGGTGGTATTTTTGAGTAGGGGTGGGGAAGGCCACCCCTGAAGCAGCTCGCAGGACACGGCAGTGTAAACGATCGGGGTGAACAACAGGAGGCAGCAGAGTGTGAAGCCTGTTTAAGCACTGACCTGATGAGAAATGCCTGTCAAACTGTCTTCTGAGAAAAGAGATACAAGGTCACCTGGATGTTGTTGCTTTGAGGAAATTGCCTCACTTTTCTCTATTTTTATATCTAAGGGAGAATAAAAAAAAAAAAAAATCACCCTCTGAAAATAATTCTAGTATGCTGGGGAAATTTGCTCTGGATTACCAAGCAGTCTTGTACATTCAGTTTCATCTTTGAGCCCAGCCAACTTGGATCCTACAGAGCTTATTTTTGGGGTGGCTCAGAGCTGCAACTGATATCTGTGTGTTTGTGCAGCTGGTTCTGGAAACAGTGCTGCACCAGAACTGACAGGTCAGCCAGCTTGTATGTGTGTGCACCTGCGGTGCTTGTATGTGTTTGCACACACCAGATTTGTAGCTGCCATCAGGCTTACTGTTGTATATGTGTATGTGGAGCATTTTGCTCAGTTGGCAGTGTATATAATGGAAAAAACATTATTGCTAATTTTTTTTTTTTTTTTTTTTAACTTGAGGTATGTTTCCTGATAGTTGTAAAGAACTTAAAGTGGCGAAAGAAGGGCATCTATGCCTCTGGAATGGACATTGGTATATATTGGTTTCAGTCCTCAACAAGTGGAAAGAAAATACTTGATATCCATATAGATTCCTAGAGAGTTCTTATTACTGTTTAAGGTGTAAATGTTGCTGAAAACATTTTCTTGTGCTTTTGCTTCTGACACTTTGTGAAAAAGAAGCGGCAAGACCTTCAACAGCTATTGAGCTAGTCTGTGCAACTTCCTAAAATATTAGGATCATCCTACTTATTTTGGAACCAGACTTGGTAGTTCTGGTGTGGCTTTGTTTTCTTGACATGGAAAAATGTTATCTTAGTTTCTAGGAAGTCATTGTGTGAAGGTTCAGGGCACAGATCCCCATGCTGAAGAGTTTATAACTAGGGCTGTTGATCAGTAATCAGTTTGATAATTGAGGTGGATGTTAGCAGCCAGCCTGCAAACAGTAATCTTGATCTAGCTGCTGCAAGCTTCTATCAATGGAAAAAATAGGTCAGTTTAGAGAAATATTTTTTAAAAAAGACATTGAGCTCTGTGACTTGGAACACTTAAAGGGAAACAAGCATAATGATGTCTACTGGGAAACCTTAATGAACAGGAAATGGAGCTTGATTTCTTTAGCTGTTAGAGGTGGTGGCAGTCAGCAGCCATTCTGTAATGGATAAGACATGATAGTTTGGTTGGAGCTGGCTGTGAAATGCCTTGAAAATTAAAACAACTGCAGTTCAGATATCAGATTCAGAAGATGCACAAAGTAGTGGCCTTGTCTGGTTAAGAAAAATAGTCTTTGCAGTAGCCTTTGATCTGGATATGATCAGGCAAGAAGCATTTGTGAAGACATGAAAGCAAATTCTTTTTCAAGAAGGTGATGTGATCTGTTGTCTGCAGCGATCATGGCAGCAGACTGAAGGCAGGCTTGCTGAATTCTGTGCTCAGGTTGACCACATAAGCAAGAGCTGATGTGCAGTGAAAAGGAGATGGAATAGAGACAAAAACTGGGAGCAGAGTTTGTTTTCATACATTTTCAAATAATAATACATTGGCTGTTCATCTCATGCACAGTGTTCGTGTGGTTTTAAATGGATTTTAAGAGATCTGTGTAGCGTTTGGTGGGAGCAACTTTGTCTTTCACAAAATGCATTTGGGTCTTCTATATTTGTTTCTTAGACTGGGATGATGTCCCACCTTCATCTGCTTTGGAGGAGATTTCTGAGGAAGAAGCTGTAAAGATCATTGCAGAACCGCTTCTTCCCCTTCATTCATCCACGCTCCGAGATTATGTTGATCACTCGGAAACCCTGGCAAAACTTGTCCACCTAGGTATGTGTGATTTTTGTTTGTGTGGTTTGCCTACATCTGGAGCTTTGTAGATTCTGTAACTTGTGTTTTGATCTTACTGGTTGTGTTGTAAACTTGAAAATAGGAACAGTGACCAATGGCTAAAAGAAGTAGAATGTTGTCCAGGGTAAACAGACAAAGAGAGAGGACTGCCTGACTCACGTGCAGTGCCATATTACTTGAAGACGAAGCTGGCTTGTTTTACTCCCTTAGTGCTGTAGATATTAGGAGGAGACATCTCACACAGCTTCCAGAGATGGGAAGGACTTTGTGCAACTTTATTGGTCTTTGTTCTTTTGTGCTGGTTAAAGATGCTTTAAGAAGGAAGGAAAGAGTACAGAACCTTAGAAGTGGGGACAGTAAACTGGAGAGGCAAGAAGAAAGGGATGGAAGAGAACCTTCTCATCAAAATGCACTTGGACTGTGCAGGGGTAGCTGAGCTTCAGCTTGCTGGCCACCTTGTTTCCCAAAAGTGCAAGGAACACTAGAAGGGGATTGGAGAAATAAATATTTCAGAGGAGATCTGGCCCCATGTAGTAACCAGTTGCTATGTGTGAGCCACTATCCAAAGGCACTTCACTGCAAAATTGTCCCTTTCCCATGTACAATGGAGCTGGGAGTTCCTTGCATATGGACTTCTATGCAACAAGAGCAGGTCTCTATGTGTGGCACTAGCTAGTGTACTTGATTCCTCACATGCAGGATTAACTGCAAATGTCTTCATTCAAAAAATAAATGCAGCAGAAGAGTGTAAAATGACTGCTTTTTTAATCTGGAATCTTTCCACAATATTTAAGGTGTTGTGACCTTGCTGTGTTGAGCAATTAAAGTATGTTAAATCAGTCCAAAAAAGTAGTAGTCCTATAAATATCAATGTGCCTTCGTGAAACACTTAGAGGAAGTAGGGCCTGTGTTTAATTAAAACAATTTCTAATTTTGTTTGTTATAGGAGTTGACTTATCCCAAGTGGAGAAACGTCAAAAGGCTGGTCAACTCTTACTGACCTTGGACTTTGAAAAAGATATAAAAAAGATACTTCTGTTTCTTAAGGATGTGGGTGTAGAAGACAATCAGCTGGGACCATTCCTGACCAAAAATCCATACATCCTTGGTGAAGATCTAGAAGCTTTAGAAACCAGGTAAGCCTTTCAAACAGGACTTCAAATGGCTTGAAGATCTAGTTTCCCAGTTGGCTTAACCTTGTCTGAACCTGTGCTGCTGCTCCCTCTTTTCTCACTGGATCCTTGGCTCTCTGTTCCTGTGCCTTCCCATCAGTCAGCATTAACATGTAATGGTGTCATGAGTTGACACTAATACACCTGAAAACTGACCATTAACAAATTTTACTACTCATCCCTGTCTCTCTGCCACAGAGGAAGCAGTTTGCTATCCTAAGCCACTTGCTTTACTTGTGTCAGCTTAGATTCCAAAATGTCAGTCCCTGAGGCTTTACCTAAATTTGTAGAACAATATTAACCTCTTCAGTCATGCTTTGAAACTGCTCTTCTAGGTGATATGTCTACCCGTACTTTGTGAATTCTGCAGTAAAAGAAGTGGAACAGATCTCTCCTGTGTTTACATCTAACAGTAGCAGAATGTTTTGGTGACTCTTTTGTTCCCTTTTGTCCAGCTCAAACTGAGCACAAAACTACAATGAACTAATTTTTGTGTGTGTTCACACTTGTATGGACCTACACTGTTCCTCAGTCCATAAAATGGACTTTTATTCTTGAAATTACTCCAGGCAGGCTTGCATTAATGCAACAGTTCTTTTACAAATCTTATGTGTGTGTGCACACTTTGTAAAGAACTCAAAATGTCTTGGTATTTAAAAATTCCAGAAAAGAAAGTCTTGTCTGCTTGGCTCTTGCATGTAGTAGCTGTCCAAGACAGAAATGTGAAAATATGTCTTTTTGGAAACAGGCATATTACTAGACTCACGTCTAACACAGATCCGATTTTCTTCTTTCTCCTCTCTTCTTCCATCCTCCTGTTCAGTAAGTGGCCTTTCAGAAACAATATCTAAAAAGAACTTGTGTCATTTTTCAGCAGTAGTTTTGAGTCTAGATGTCAGAGTGACTTGTACTCTTCTGAAGAGACTGATGTTTGCTATGATAAACGTTCTAACTCTCCTGTGAAGTCAAATTAGCTTTTCAGTGACTGTCTTGTGGCACTGCCTGGTTAGTGAAGTAGAGGCTGAACAGGACAATCCAATTTCTTCTTCTTTTTCTGCAGCTTGATTTTTCAGTAAATTTATCTCTGGCACTGGTGAATGGTTTCCTGCAAGCTTTAAAGTAAGTGTGCTGCAGAGGGTGAATGGCAGGCTGTGAAGTGAACGTGTCTCAGATAGCTGTCTTCTGAAAGCCGAGTATCACCTTTGCGTAAACACTTCGGTGCAGATGGACATGGTATTGGTTACATCACTCTGGAATGTTTTATTGGATTCCACGTTGCCAGGAAACAAAACACAAATTTCAATAGATTTGGCATTTGACTTCAGATAAACATTGTAAAAGTCAAAACATTCCATAATTCATAACAATTCTGACAGTTGCAAATCAGTGTCTGTACTGCAGCTGCACCAGATGCTTTGTTTTACAGTATTGTTAATGATGACTTAAAACTGTTAACATACCGCATAGAACTGCTGACCCCTGTAGTAGACCAAGGGCTAACCTTGTTGCCAACACTCATAAATTTATGTCAAACTTTGATCAGGTTGGATTATTGTATTTCTTTAATGTACCAGTTTCTAGAGCCAATTTATTACAAATTTGCCATCCCTCTTTTAAGCTTCTTTTATTTCCAGGATGCAAAGAAATGCTCCAGGTGTGAATCTTAAAATGACTTGTTAACAGAAAACAAGTGGAGAGGAGTCAGGACAACCAGAAGGTTTTGTTTTTATCTGCTCAGTTAGCTATGTTTCTAGGATATTTGGCAGTTGTGCCCTTGAAAAAATGTGTCAGAAGCATAGTGTAGCCAAGCTGCAGCATGCAAAACATGATGGGATAATTTTTGAAGGGCCAATTGTTTATTGTTGTGTTCTGCATTTTTTTCTCTCTCCTAACCTCTCCTTGTCTCTGAGGCTCCTGCAGCCAGTTCCCTCAGTGCTGTCTGGCACCAATGCTGTTACCTTCTATGTTGGCCTACCTGCTTGGTTAGGAATTAGTCCTCTAGAGTTTGTTCTTGCATATTCTGTCTAGAGGTTTTTTGCTTGTGGTGACTTCATTTTCGAGAGTTTGTGGAAAGAGAGGAAGGTTGTAGTGACTGGAATGCTTTTTTTTTTTTTCTCTCCACAAGACATGATTGAACACCTATAGCTCATCTTCTGCTGAATATCTGCTTCTGCAGGATATTCTGCAGTCTATTTGGTGTCTTCCATACCATATCGGCCATATAAGTCAGTTCTTGTATACTCTTAAGTTCATCTGGCAGCAAATACTTTGCATATGCTTATCTATAACCAAAGGAAACCTCTTCAAATTGTAGTTTAGTTTTGGATTTTCTTTGTAAAAGGTGGTATGTGGGTTAATTATGTCTCTTTTTATTTTGTGTGCCATATTTCTCCCCCCATTCATTTTTCTCAGAGCTGTGGTAATATTCTACTGCACTTGAAATAGGATTTCACTTTCACTAAATTCAGCAGAGTTTGGGAAAAGTTTTGAGATGGAAGGAAAGAAAGCTCTGTTAAACATAAAAACTTTAGTGAACTTCTTCTTCTTTCTGACAACCAGATGTTTTGTAATTAAATCCTTGGACCAGTGACTAAAAGTAGGGACCTAGTAACAAAAGTATCTTCAGCTGATTTAGAAATGTCTTTTTGGACAATGTTTCTACAGATGGCATTCTTGTGTGATATTTCTACTCCAGTGCTATTGGCAAAACAGGGATGTATGAGGTATAGTACTCTGTTCTTTCAGCAGTAGAAATGGAATTCATTAAAATAGCAAAAAGCTGTGTATATCTTCTTGTCCATACCCTGTGATGATCTATTAATGTGTTTGCAATCTAGGAGACAGGCTGGTAGTTAAATATAAGTTAACATAGTTATCTGCTTAAGTACAGCTGGAAGGAATTAAAATCTGTCTTCAGTATTGACATTCTGCTCTGAGGTTTATTTTACTTCTAATTAATTGGAAGGGATGGTATTTTGCTTTTATGATAACTGCAGATTTCCCCCTAATTATTTTTGGCAAGGTTGCATGTTAATGCTAGAACATCTGTCCGTTTATAAGATATCACTGAGGAATTTAAGCAAGTACTGAATAAATGGAGGCAATAAAATTTTCATCACTGGATTTTATTTTGTTTTTGTTCTCTTTCTAGAGTGGCTTACCTAAAATCAAAAAAATTTGGTGAGGCAGAAATTGCTCAGATGGTCTCAAGAGCTCCATATTTGCTGTTGTTTTCAGTGGAAAGACTGGATAACAGACTGGGTTTCTTCAAAAATGAACTTGGTCTCAGTGTAAAAAAGGTAAAGACACTGAAGTCTTTAGGTACTTTGTTAGTGACAACCATAAGGCCTTGGAACATGAATACTTAAAGTATTACCACCAGATTACTGGTGGTAATACAGAGGGTTACAGAAGGACAGCTTGATTTTAACTTTGTATAGAAGTCATATGGACATCTAACAGTCAGAGGTCCTGAAATACAGTTCTTGAAGATCTGCTGCAGGTTATTGTCAAACAAGCATGTGTGTGTCCAGTTTTATTATCTGAGGTGGATCAGGGGACTGAATCCATTGTTGAAACAGCAAACAGCGTTTTTAACTTTTAGAAAATCAATTTGCTCTCTTCATCTCTTCAAGATACTGTAACATACTTAACTCATTGGTGAAAAATTGTCTAATCTGCAAATATCATATCAAACTAAATGCCAAATCATACGCTCAGCTCACCAAGAGTAACCCCTGGGTTTGCTTGAGAGTTCTTACCATGTTACATGCTCGGCAGGTATTTGGCACCACACTTCAGGATCTTCAGAGGAGGTAGTAGCTAGAATTTCCTGGAATAAGTGAGGAGTGTTAGCTGTTTCCTACAGTAGCTGGGGATTTTAGTAAATGCCAAGTTCCAAGTGGAATCTGGTTGTTCTTCTGTTGGCTTCTGTCAGCTGCACAGTCATAGCTGTCACAGTGCCTGTTGCTGGCCTTGCCATGTTTGAGGTGAGAGATCTCTCTGGAAAAGGGTTTTAGTCACTGCCGTGTACTCAGCGCAGATTACGAGTGATGACGTAGCTTAGAGGATATGGAGTAATTTCTTGTATTACCATAAGACTATGGCCTAACCAGATCCTGAGGTAGACAAATTTCTCTGCAGCTGAAAAATCCTTTTAAAGCCTCTATCAGGTAGTGTTCTGTTTACTTCTTTAAAATAGGCAGGAAGAAAGAACTTGAGCACCAAGAGAGACTGGGCACTTGAGCATGCTTTCTACTTCTGGGGTGTGCTTTCACTCCCTCTTCCTGTCTGTTTCACAATAACAGTTACTTTTTGTTTTCAAAATGAATATTTTTGAGTAACTTTTTGTATCTTAATATACTGCTGCTTCATGCAAATTCATCTTTGGGGTAGAGATAAAATGCAAGTGACAGTGCATCCCTCTTCCAAATGAGGAAAAAAGTTTATATGAGATCTCTGTCTTTCTTTCACAGATGGATATACAAACAAGCTTTCTGTAATAATCTGTACTTTGTGTGTTTTCCCTAATTGTAGATAAAGAATCTGGTAATCCGATTTCCAAGGCTACTGACTGGCAAATTAGAGCCTGTAAAAGAAAATCTTCAGGTGAGCTTACTAGTAGATATTAAAAGTGTATTGTGTATCTACATAGTTTAAGAGTTGTCAAGAGATAAAATGCTTGGAGAATCCTGCACAGAAATAATTTAATGATATCATTTTAGTGGAGATAGAAAATAACTGAGGATTTTGTTAAACAATTAATTTCCCTCTATAGCTTGCAAGCTTACAGCATACGTGGAGCAGTATCTTTTTCTGTCTTCTACTCTGATGTATGTTAGAAACTGCATCTGGGTCCCTTCCTGCCAAAAGTTGCTATCTGATGACACAAGTTGTTACCCATTTCTTTACAACAAGTGAAAAATAGTGCTTGCTCCCTCCTTCCTGCTCCCCCTTAATTATTATGGTTTTTTGCTAACTTGGATTGTCCGTGAGGATTTAGGAACAAGAAATGTGCAGTTGATTATTTTCCTCTTGGCAGGTAGCTAGTCTGCCAAAATGTGCATTTGACACCTATTGTCTGATAGCAGATGGTCGTTATTAACAACTGTTGAGTAAATAACTTCAGACCCACAGGGACTCCTTTCCCTTTTGAAAATGTAACTGTGTATTGGTTTAATTATTGTGCTGTAAAGGCATCTAGGCCAAACAGCATGATGTAGTGTAACAATTTGAAAAATCCCATTATCCTATAATACATAACTATGAATTAAAATATATGATTTTCAGACAGACTCACTGCTCTCAAACTATTCAACACTGGGAATCTTGCAATCTGAAATGTGTGTGTGGTAAGGGAGGAGACTGGAAAGTAGCAGACTGTTTCAATTAATAGTGCTTTCTTTTTAATGAACATTGTTTCCATGAGCTAGGGATTCAGTATATTATAATGGATGTGTTTTTAAGATCTTCAGTTCTATGTGACTATCTTGTCTAGCTACCAAAAAGCATATAGTGTAGCATCCATATCTTTAATGTGTTCTAGAGAGAGAAAGGATTTTTAGGTCCTCACTATTAGAATTTACTGATACTTAGATGCCTCCAGCTTTCAGGAGGTTGGATGCCTGGGTTCAGACCTCTATGTCCTAAGCTGGTCGTGGACAAGTAGTACTCAAAGTGAACCATGTACCAGCAGTTCAGAAGTGATCTGCTGGTATCTGTCATTCTGAGTGGGCTGTTGTTTAGAAATGACTGCTGCAGCTGATACTGGTTGTCAAAAGGTACCAATCATGGACTAAATGAGCTAAAGGATGGCTTGTTCCATCCTCTGAAGGTTTCATCAAGCACAATTAGAGATTCACTTATAGGGTAAAACTGAAAAGCTTGCATTACCACTGCCTATTGAGGGAATCATACAGGGTACATTGAATATTGCTTGGGCTTACACAGTAGGAATATGAGCATATGTGTCCTGGAGAGTTATTGAGTATTAAATGTTTGCTGTCAAACTGAATGCAGTCAAAGCAATTTACACTTGAGCTCACCGTTCATGTCAAGAGAGAGCTGTTCCACTTCACAGAGTAGAAAAGAAAAGCTCAAGATTCTTACCAGAATTACCTCTACAGCAGGGCCAGCTATACATCTCCAATGATTTAACATCAGATCTTACTCTCCGCTGTGCATCCTAATGCAGTAAGTTAACACTGCCAACTCAGATCTGTGGAAGACACCACTATAGTGCAAACACATCTCTTCATACTTGAGTGCTGTCTTAGTTGATTAGTATTTCTTGTGATACACAAATATTTATAAAGCAGATAAGGAAGAACCAGGAGTTGAAGGACCTGATTATAGACACCTCTACAAACAATTCCATGTAAGGATCTGGAAGTCCTGAGGTACAATAGCTTCAAAACGCAGATTCTAAGCTCTTCCCTTTGTATTTACCAGGCAGTTTTGGAAAAGAACTGCAGTCTTAGGACTTTAAACTAGAAAAAATACCACCTTTTTTACCAGCTGAAGAAGTACCTGATTTGGATTTTAAAGTCTGGTTATGTTGACTGGCAAGCACACCCACTTCATGAGTGAAAACAAGCTGCTTGTAAATGTCACTGGAGGACAGAAGAAATGGCTGAATTACCAGACACTCTTGTATGCTGAATTCCTTTCTCAACAACTCAATGAACTGCTTGTCATTCTGCACTTTGGGAGGAGTGCTCATGATTTTATTGAAAAAATGTGCTTTGCTTTCCTTTTGGGAAACCATAATTGAAGTCAAAGCAGTCTCTGAAAAAGACATCTTACTTTAGACATTAAGCAACTGTGAAATAAATTGGAAACACTACATATTCTACACATCTTTCAGGTTCAACAAACTTCAGGTGAAGACTACAAAACTGAAATTATACTCCCCAATATAAAAATATAGCTTGGATATGTTAACAAATAACACATTAACAAAAGTAATCACTAGCTATTTGATTGCTGTGTTTTACAGAGCTCAACAGCACCACAACTAGAAAGTCAGTCTCTTTTGACAGCTTGGTTTTGGGGAGAATTTTTACACTTGTAACTGCCATGCATACAGAGACACAGCTTTTTTGTTCATATCTCAGACAAGCTGAAAAATATGTTGCATTCACAGAAGTCATCTTTACTTCAGGGATACTGTATAAACAAATTACACTTTAATCCTGAATGATAAATAATTTGCACTGTCTGACTTGAGAAGAACTGGAGTGGCAGATATTATTATGGGTTGCATTCTTGTTGCTGTGTGACAAAAGATAGAAGAATTTTGCATTTGTTTATTTCAGTGGCATGTTAAAAGAAACTAAGTTTGCTGTAGCTGACTTTTGAACATAAAATTGTGCTCTTTTTCAGGTTTGTCAGATTGAACTTGGTTTTCAACGTAATGAAATTCAACAGATTGTATTTAAAACCCCCAAGATTTTAACTGCAAGTAAAAAGAGGCTCAAACAGACATTTGACTACTTGCACAACATAATGGGCATTCCCCACCACATGCTTACTCGTTTTCCTCAGGTGAGCTGTTAATCTGGGAATAAACTGTAGGTGCTTTTTGCACAGCTGCTTCACTAGTTTGGTGCTGAAGGTGGGGGTCTCATGGAGTTTACATGTGAATTCTTCAACTTGTCTGTGTCTTTACTGTAACTGGGATAACTTTTATTAGCAATTCAGCAACCATTGAGGATGCCAGTGTGGAAGTGCCCTTCTTTTCTTTCTGGCATGTGTGACTCCACTATACCCAGTCTTGTGAATTTTTAAGTTTTTCAATGAAGTAGTCATGCTCACCTCTTCTGGAGTAATGCAAGAGAGATGACTGCCTGTTTAAGGATTCCTTGTCCTGAAATCTTATCTAGTTAAGAAACACATAGGAAGACAGTTCATGCAGGAGATCTGTTCACTAGATAACATACATTTAAAAACATTTATGTCACATTTGTCTAGTTAAAAAAATAAATGTTATAGATTCTAGGATCTGAAAATGTCTTTTAAAAGTAGAAGTTATGTCCATTAGGTAATCAGATTGTCATTGAACTTCATCTTGTTGCTGCAGCAATAGCTAAAAAATCAGAGAGCTGAAAATAGATTAATTTCTTGATGACTATTTTGCTTTTTCCCTATCTCCTTATTTCTGTTATTTCCTCACAAGTTCAAAGTTGAAAGCATTAGTCACATCCAACACTGACATGCAGTCACACCAGCTTCTTAAAAGGCTAAAAAAGAAAGCACATATTACAACTTCAGAACTGCAATGATTTTCTTTCTAAAGCAAGTCTAGTAGGGAATCTAACTTAACTTAAAATTTTATGGGGAAATAAAACTAGTCCCCAGCATTTTGCTAATTCATCTTGCTATTTAATATATATTTTACTTAAAAAGGATGCTTGCTATAACTCCTGTCTATATGTCACTTTTGCCCTTCTTGACCAGTAAGTGACCACAAGTCTTATTCACTTCCTTCTCAGTTGTCATATTGTTGGTTTTGTGGTGGTTCACTTTGTTATTTCTCTTCCCTTTGTGTAGAAGCGGAAGTGGAGAGTTTCCTCTGTTACTTGTTCTTGGTGCAGTCACCTCTTTTCCCTGTTCTTCCATCCTCAAAAGCTCTGAGTTCCAGGATATGGCTTAGTGCAACTCAGTCTGTATGTAGTCTGACCATTAACTGGCACATTCAGAAATGCCTACTTGTCTCCATCTGTTCTTGCTTCTATCCTGAATTACAATAATGCTGAAAATAGGAGCCATATAGAACTTTTTTGTCAAATCCTCTGTGATGTTACAGCTGCTATTGTAACTACCCTTCCTGTCAGCTAGCTCCATAAATGGTGGTTAAGGTTTTTTCCCATCTTCTGACTCCTCTTTAAAATTCAAGGAAGGCAGAGGAGGGGAACAGTAGGTTTGCTTTCTGCCCTAGTTCAAATTAATTTGTATCCTTATGAAATCCTTCAGTAGTGTAGTCTCTCCTTTTTAGTAAAAACTCTGCTCACTTTTATTGCTTTAGCATTAATGTTTTCACTATTAACTTCTCTAAAGCATCTCTCTTTTCAGTTGTACTGCGCAGAAATGTAGGTCTCTGTTTTTAAGACTAGACTGTACATCTCTTGTTTTCCCTACTTCTCTTTTTAGTTTTTAGGTGTTCCAGTGATTTCTTTCATGTTTGCCTTACCATTGTTCTTGCCTTACACTGCCTAGAATTGTTTTTGTGACAAATATCTTGAAAGGCAGGCATTGCTGTGCAGCAGAAGTGGTTGTTTTGAACCACTGCGCTGTGCCTTTTGGCTTTGTTAATGACAGGAGGTGCAACCACTCACCTTTTCTATTGCCGTTGTGCAATTCACTTGTTTGCATTACGCCATGTGGTCACCTGCTGGTTTCTTCCTTGTAACAATGCTCAGCTGAATCTGACTGTGTATATAAACACTTCTGATAGTATAGAGAAAATGCTTAGGTATTCCTGCTCCCTGTTTCTGAATGTCTCCTCTCCACTTTCTTCACTATGGTTACTCAAAAGCAATACAGTTACATAATCAAAAAACCTAACATGCTTAAGAATTGTATCACTCCCCAATTTCCCCTGTGCGTGTACCTCAGCATATTGTATTGAAGCATTTATTTAGAATTTAGATAATTTATATATAAATGTAACCCTACCTGGTGTTTGATATTTAAATGAGAAAGAATGCAAATCAGTTGTTTTCTTCCTAGATCTTCAGTTTGTCTAAAAAATGTTCTTCTTTTAGATTAATGAGAATCTGGAATTTAGGCAACCTAAAACATTCTTCCCTTTTTTCCTTTCTTTCTTAGGTTTTCAACTCAAAACTATTACGAATCAAAGAGAGACATATGTTTCTTACGTTCTTGGGAAGGGCCCAGTATGACCCAGCACAACCCAGCTACATCTCTCTGGACCAGCTAGTATCCTTGCCTGATGAGGTGTTCTGTACAGACATTGCCAAAGCTTCTGTACAGGACTTTGAAAAATTCTTAAAAACACTTTAATTAGTAACACATGTAAAAAGGAATAAAGTTATGAAATAAACATATTTTATAAAACTACTCCCCTTTATGGTCTCCTAACTTCTTAACTACTGGTTTAAGAAGTTGTTGCTTATGAAACATTTGTAGGCCTTAAAGGCTCACAGTAATATTCTTTCTGGTTACTTAAAAATGTGTTTCAAAAGGATTGAGTAAATACGTTGATTGCTACTGATGCAATCCTTGTAATTAATTGCTAACTTAATTCAGAGTGAATGATGCAGCACACTAACAGAAAAGTGGATTCTTCTTTTATTTTTTTTTTCTTTCAATAACTTCAGAGTTTTGGGAAATGGAAAAACCGGCTTGTGACTTATTGCCTGTCTCGCCCTCTGTCTTCTACCCTCACCCTCCCAAAATCTAGAAAAACAAGCTAATGCAGTAGCAAAGAAGTGACGTGTTTACCTGCTTCTATCTTAAGACAGAATGTTACTCTTGTATGGCAGAATGAAGTACTCTGAGACATGTGAAGCCTCTCATACAACGAGGCATTTTTCAACAGCTTACAAAGGAGTTTCTTTGTGAAGATGGCTGCTGAAGTTAATATGCTAAAAGCTTTGCGAGGAAACTTTGTTCGAAATAGCAAAGAAAATCAGAAAACTGAATCTAGGCAAATTACAAAAAAAGAAAATAAAACATATTATACATGCCCCTGAAATCTAGAAGGAGCTCATTTTAGGTAATTTTTTGCTTTTTTCCCCACCCCGATGAGATTTGTATGCCTTTAGTATGCAAGTAACCATCTGAAAAGATGCTGTAGTATATACTTAGTTGACAGTTATCTTGCTCAGTTATAACAATTGAAATAAATTTTAATATTAGGAAGTGTGGGATTATTGAAAGTCACATTACCAAATGCTTCACAGTGTATTTGAGCAAAGTAAAGAAACTGACTAAACCCAAATGCAAACTGTCTGATAGTTTATTGTTTAGAAGTTTCAATTCTTTCAGTTAAAACAGTTCAGGAAACTGAAATCCAGATGTTTTATTTGGATTTAATGAAAAAGCCTCAATGTTTTGAAAGCTCAGTGTTGGAGCTTAAAATACCAATTTGTATGCAGATACCAGAATAAAATTGAAAACATTAAATTCCCCTTATATAGGGAATTTAATAGGTGGGAAATGTAAGTAAGGTTAAGGTGACATTTAAAGAATGAGAATAGTAGTGATCTCTGTATTACAACTTGGATCTTTTATCCAAAATAAAAATTTGGAATTCAGATTACAACACCCAAGAAAAAGGAGCGTTGTCAGAACAAGCAGGGTGCAAAATAATTTACTGGGGCATCTTCACTTGAAACCCAGTGAAAACCCACATTCATTGTCTGCAGTACATATCTGAGATGTTCTCTTTTGTCTTCTGTTCTCATGTTTCCCTCTCCATTGGTCTGGGAAGATCACTTGAAGTCCTCTAGTAAGTCGGATGTTCTTGGTGGAGATGCATAACAAAATTTATCTGAAGTGGTGTCTGAAATGTGATGGCTAAGTACTTTCCCCCATTCCCTCATTTTAAATAAAAATATCTAATACAATATACTTACTTACATTTTGACTGTATTAGATGCTAATAAACTATAATCTTCAAACAATCTGATAAAATTAACGCTTACAGTAAAAATTAATGTTAACAGGAAATATGCCAGTTAGTAATGCCGAAGTAGAGTTTGTTTTTGCAGATTTACTCTGCTGTTCTTATGATCTATATTACTATGTGACAAAACCATTATAATATAAATTATGTGATAGAATGTGTGTATTTTGAATGTTTCAAACCTTGAGCTTTTAATTCCTTTAGTATTTTTAATGCAAAATTGGTTTCTTTCAAATATTAAATGAATGAGCTTATGCCAAAATAGCTTCCCAGAAATACCGTGAAGAAAAGAAGCAGAAGATGTTATGGGAGTGTTAAAAGGGGAGAGAGAAGAACTTCTTGAGGATCATGCTAAATAGTGTTTTGGATTTAAGATTTAAAAAATCTTTAGATGAAACATTTGGCCCAGAATTACACAATGTACTGTAGTCTGCTGTTCTTGATAAGGGCTAGCAGCCTTTGGTGGAGCATGATGATTAGCTGAGGCGTGCTGGGTATGGTATGGCCAAGACCCTTTGCGGTCTGCACACACGCACTCTGAGCTGTGCTCTTTGCCTGTGTATCACATTCAGCTGCATGCTCCTCTGATTGAAATTCCCTACTGTGACAATATTTCTAGAATAATTCCACATGTTTTATTTATTTAAAATCGCCGTGGTCTGTGTGCAGAGGGATTGCTGGGCAGAGGCAGGATCTGTGCCTCAGAAACCAGCCTTTCACCGGCAGCTGCGGTACCTGAGCGAAGGTTCCTGCTGCTTTCTGTGATTGACTTTGTGCTTTGCTTACTGTGCTTCACAAACGTAAAATTATTTTTAGCTACTATTCACTTTTACCCCCCAGTTTGTAGTTGCTGAAGACTCCTCACAGCGCAAACAGTTAGGCGGGTTCAGCTGCTGTGATTGACAGTGATTGACAGCAGGATGACCTTACGCTAAGCCAGTGTTCGCATCAGCTCTCCGGGCCCTGAGCTGCAGCCGTGGCCGCGCAGGGGACAACACGGGCACCGGCAGCAGAGGCGGCAGCTCGGGCTATGGTGGCAAAATATGTTGACGTTCGGGTCCCTGCGGGGTGCTGGTGCTGCGGAGAAGCCGCCTTCGCCCACCGCCCAGGGGCGCATGCGCCTGCGCTGACGCGGCATTGGCGGGCGGGCCCGCCTCCGCCCCGGGGACGCCGCGGGTTACCCAGGAGGCCGCGCGCCGCTCCGAGGTCAAAATGGCGGCGAGGGCAAGCGGTGAGGCGGCGGTGGGTGGTCAGGGTTATGTGTGGGGTCGTGCCACTCGTATCTGTGGCTCTGGGCTCGCCTTGTCTTGTGCTGGGAGACGAGCCGGGCCGGGCCGTGAGGGGGAGCCGGTGCGCGCTGTGCGCCCTTGACGGGGGCAGCGCCCGCAGCTCCTGTTCCCCCCGGCCCCGGCGGGCGGGTGTCCTCTCACCCTTCCCGAGCGGTGCGCTTCGGCCTGGGCCTCAGCGGAGGGAGCCTGGCTCCGGTACCGACGTGTTTCAGGAGCGGGAGGGCAGAAGGTGCCCGGGAGCACTGGAGGAGCCCTTGGGCTGCTCCACACAGGCCCCGGGGATCGTTGTCCTGGTACTGGCTCCGGGCTTAGTTGGTTTAATATTCTTCCTTCTCAAGTCCTAAAGCAGGGAGGAATAAGGCCTGACGAGGCAATGTGCCAGTGGGGTACTGGTATCGCACGTAGCACTGGTTTTGTGGGGTGACCTAGTAAGACAACTTACTTAAAGTCATGTTGTGCTGTTTTTGGATTTCTACCACCCCTTGTTGAGTTACTTTAATGATATTTGATACTGCATTTTACTTGACTACATATAAAAACACCTTTGCTATCCAAAATCACAGTTAAGGAAAGATGAACATTTTACATGTGGTGTATTTATTTTTTCTTTTTAAGGACAGTGTTTCTTTGGTTTTTGTTTTTGGTTTGGTTTGGTATTTTTTGAGGGATCAGTGTTGGCTTTCCAGTTGATTTTGGCAGTTCTTTGGAAAAGGAGGATCTGAAATAATATTTAAGTGACTGGAGAGGACA
This sequence comes from Nesoenas mayeri, assembly GCF_963082525.1. NCBI lineage: Eukaryota > Metazoa > Chordata > Aves > Columbiformes > Columbidae > Nesoenas > Nesoenas mayeri. The sequence continues at coordinate 25,362,007 of NC_137543.1, forward strand.
GTAGAAGGTTGACAACATAATAATATGCTGGTCTTTAAATCGAATTAACCCGTAGTGGAGCTGTGGAACTTAGATGAGTGATTTGAAAAGCATGATGGTCTTGTTTATCGTAGAACATAATGTTTTTAGTTTAAATAAGAGTTATGGAGACTAAAACTGCTGGTGCTGCCTTTGACAGTGAACTGCTAGCATTGTTCCAAGTCTTAAAGCAGTCTAATTTTCAAATTGAGTGAAACAGGTCAAATTATTGTATGTAATAAGCACTCCTTCTACCTGTTCAGTGTCAGTTCAACGATACTGGAAACCAGAAAGGCCAAGTTATGTATGTTCAGATTCAAACTTGATGTAGTGTTGTAATACTGCATTTGAAGGAGGCCAGCAGATGTTTGTGTACTGTCATAATGTGAAAGTGTTGAATTTTATCTTGTTCTGCAACTGATGATGGTCATGTTCAGTTGCAGGAGGTGGTCGCCTGATAGACAGGATTCGCAAGTGGTATTATAACGCAGCTGGATTCAACAAACTCGGTAAGTATTTAATTGAGCTTTTAAAACTCTGCAAATGTAACAGTGTTCAAACTGGTTATGGTTCATAACTGGTGTATGTACATGCGGTTTGGCATAAATCTTTTTGATCAAAATTAGCTACTAGTTTTGTGGGGAAAAAGTCAACAATAGCTTCAGGCATCATGATTCCTACCTGGTAATTAATCAGTGGCTTTTCTATTATTTCTGTGTTTGCTTTTGTTTAGAGTGTCATAACTTCCAACAGCTAAGTTAAGCAGGAGCAGATTAAAAAAACTTTCACAACGCAGCCCTGGAAGCTTGCCTATTTGCCCTTTCCCACCAAGTCACTTTCACTGGCTAGTATCTTCTAACCCAAAGGCTGCCCTTGAAGCTGGAGAGATTCTCACTAATAGCAGCCAGTCTGTCTCCAATACTTATGCAAAGTGTCCAAAGTACAAAAAAGGATTTAGTTAGTTCTGCCCTTTGTATCACCATAACTTCACTTGGTGTCTCTCTGGCCTGCACAATGGTGAAGTAGGTGTAAAAATAGTGTTTCCTTAAATAGGGGAGGTTGCCTCAATGATACTGTCTTCATTTTGTTCAGAGTTGTTACCAAGTTTATTTAAACTACTTAGGTGGCGGAATTCTTCCTTAATGAGAAGAGAATCTGCATGTTCGGAGGTTGTAATTCACTGCTGATCACAATATGAGCAAATCATTTAAAGAAAGTTAACACACCTGCCCTGGGGAAGTTAGGAAAAAAATGCAAGACAGCTGTAGAAGAATAAGCTTGAGTCTTTCCTCCAGAGATGCAGTGCTTACCCTCTCTTTATATCTATTTGCTGAAGTTCTTAAAGGCATTAATACTTTTTGCTGCTTTTCTGGTAATGTAGCTAAAAACTGAAGAGAAACACAGAATTTAATCTATTGATTAAAATAGCAGCCGTATTCCCTGTGCTTTTGAAAGAAATTACAAAACTACATTCAAGAATATGGGCTCAAAAGAAATTTCTGTTTTATTGAGACACTACTGCCAACTGAGTCACGTGAGATCAAAACCTTTAACCACAAGTCGGGAGGTATAGTCTTGTAATCTGCATCAATCTTGGAATGTTACAGAAGTAACATTTTGTCCTGTGTTGTTAATACTGAAGCTTAGAGCAGGACTGGTTGAATTTCACAAACACTGTGTGGATGTCCTTGGCTTTGAAAAGATGAGGTACTTCTCCCTGGTTTAACTTCTTATTTGGGACAGCATTGCAGGGAACGAACTTAGGCACAAACATCTAGCTTCAGGTTTCCATAGCTTAATACAGTCAGTGGAGATCTAGTAATTATACACAGTGGAGTTTAGAGAATAATTCTTCATTACTGAAGTAGCCACATCTGTGGTTGACTGACTAGTGGATTTAGAGCTCTTAAACATTTTACCTAGACAGTCATCATGAATACAGATGTAAAATTAGATGAGCGTAAGTCCACTCCTCAAATACAGAATAGTTATTGTTCTGTATATATATGTATATATGTGTGTGTATATTCTTGTGAAACACATTGGATTAAATACAGATTTTTCCCTCTTACTCCTTAAGAAAAGGTGTAAAACCAAGTAAATAGAGTATGTGAAAGCCAGTGTTTAGTTTTTGTTCTCCGTGAGCAATTAGTGGTTCTCTTCTGGATTTTTTTGTTGTTGTTGCTTTCTTCATAATTTTACGTTGGAAATGTTTTGCCCATGTTATGTAGAAACACTTGTCTCAATCCTAAATCTTACTTAAGAACTTTTAGTCATCATATTGTAAAATCTTCTTGATACAGGGTTAATGCGAGATGATACATTGTATGAAGATGATGATGTAAAAGAAGCACTGAAGAGACTTCCAGAACACGTTTACAATGAAAGAATGTTTCGCATAAAGCGAGCCCTTGACTTAAGCCTGAAACACCGCATCCTTCCGAAAGACCAGTGGGTGAAGTATGAGGAGGTATGTATACAGTGTTTCCAAGGTGGACGTCTTAAATAGTGTGGCTGTGACCGGTCTTTGGCTTTTACAGTCTCTGAAGAGATACGCGCCTACATGTTTTTTACAACAATTAAATGAGCTTTTGTTAACTGTTTGAAAATCTCTGGGTTTCAGTGGAAATTACAAATCTTTCTCAAGATGACAACAGCTTAAACTACAGCTCAGAGTACATTGTATTTAGACATAATATTTCTTCTAAGCTCTCGGGTAAAGAAATATGCTCTAACTAGCTAGGAGATTCTTACAAAGGCTCTCTTGTTTTACTGATGAGTTTCTTAATTTTATAGAAAATCTAGAGCCAAATCTTTTATTCATGAAGATGCCAGGAAGAATAATTTAAAGAGAAGTCTTGCATTAAAATAAGTGGTGTCTTGTAATTTGAAAACAAACCACACCTTCCTTTTCAGATGTTATTCAAACTTTTTTTTTTTGGTAGGGGATTGATTCACAGACTTTACCATTCATCTTGGCTTTCTCCAAGTTACCAGGCAGAGAGGAATTTTATCACTAAACTTTTGACTATATGTTTCAATATGTAGGCAAAGGCTTTCTTGTGGTCTTATTAGTCATATTTAGGTAACTGGTGCTTTGAATAACTGGTTGCATAGTCCCTTAAGCAGCAGGGGTTTTTTTAAAGTGTTAAATATGGTCAAGGTGTTCCATTGAATCCAAGTTTACAGAACTGCTTAGGAGTTAAGATCAAAATGAGTTGCTTCAGAGTATTACAGTTGGGCTTTAATCTAATTAAACTGCATCTTGTACATTTGAATATCTGCCAAAATAACATAATTTCTAAAGGTATAGCTGGAAGCTTCACTTTGCTTGTTCACGTTGGTGACACATTAAGAATTAGTGGTTGCTGTAGTAAATAACTTTTCATTGTGGAGTTGGTAAATAAAAAGTTTTCTTCTTTAGAGTAAGGTGTTAGGTTGGATTTCAGTCAAATCAGAGGAGGAATGAGAGGTAAGTGATCTGTAGGAATGGCTTGAGATGTTTCTGAACTTCCCTATAAGTTTAAATATATTCTCTCTTTTTTTCAGGATAAGCATTATCTTGAACCGTACCTAAAAGAAGTAATCCGTGAAAGACTTGAAAGAGAAGCATGGAACAAGAAATAACTGTTGAACTACTTCATGCAAATATCCACATACTTCTGATTTTTTTAAAACATTTGGTCATAGAAGTCTACAGGGAGGCAAATGCGAGGCTGAGGAATACTGTTTCAGCTTGTTCATTGAATCTATTCATCCAACTAAAATAAACATGTCAAAGTATAAAATCTACTTGGAAGAGTTCTTTGTAAATGTTAACAAGCTAATGTTCAGATCTTTCCTATGAGCTTATGCATTACATATTAGCTTAGTGGTATGCAGCCTTCATTCCAGGTTTTTGATTCTTACTATAGTACAGCTGTTTTCTGCAGTTTTAGGGTTAGGTAGGAAACACACAAGGCTGTTGGTGTGTTTACTCTGTTAAATTTAAAAGGGGTTCTTTATTTCATTCATCACTTTTCCCTGGAGACAGCAACATGAAACCAGTACTTGATGGCACCATGAGACAGTAGAATGTAATATTCTGTTCATCTAAGCACATACATATTACAATAATGGAAAATATAGATGATTCCTTAATCACAAAATCAGGGAATGTTTTTATACCATATACATTGTTAGTCCTTAAAACACTATTTTAATATAAACCATAATGACTGTCTCACTTAAGCTTTTCAAGGGTTTTTTGAACTGTCATGCTAAGGACATTAGCGATACACATGCAATTCAGGCTCTGCTTAAAAACAGAGGGAATTCAGTTGTATCTAGAAAACACTGGTCCTTGCTGGCTGAAGACCTTGAGTTTAGTCTGACGTTGTAATAGTTGTGTTAATTTGAGACAGGCTTTGAATTTTGCATGAATACCAAAATCTATCATGTAGCTCTCCATATGAAGTACACAATCTTGAGTGATAGTCCCATGGTTTGGTTTTTTTCTTTTTGCTTTGCATGCTTGCGGGCCAAATACAAGGATCCATTGACCAAAAGCTCAAGCAGTTTACGAAAATAAAAAAACACATCAAAAAAACCCCAACCAACTAAACAAAAAAACCCCATAAATATGGAGCAAACCATGTCTGTACATTGAATTGGTATGACCAGGTAAATGGAATACTGGATTGGGAGTTAGAATGGAAACAGTCTTCTAGCTTTGCTCATCACTCTGTTATTCACCTTCAGTTGTTTGCATCTGTAGGATGGATACAGTGATCTCTAGGTGAAATATTTATTTCAAAACTTCACAGCCTGATATGGTAAAACACAATGCTGCAAAATTATCTATATCACTGATATTCCTTAAAAATCTGTGGAGAGATTATATTAAGAATGTGAGGTTTTTTTCATCTCCAATAGTAAAATCTTATGATTGAAGCATGAATAATTTGTTGTATTTTTGAGAAGTTTCTTAATTTTCTTCCAAGAGACAAATACAATCTGAAGTTTCACGCTTCTGTTTATGGAATTATTAGAATACTTAATAAAGTAGTTCTAATTCCATTAGAAAAAGTGTGTTAGAATAGTATTAGGAGACTTAGTTAGATAATGGAAGCAGCACTTGAAAGACATAGCTATGATTTTGTAGAAAGCTAGTGTCTTCTTATTTGACCATATGTTTGGATTAACATTAATGTGGTTCAAAAGTCTCAAAAACTACTTGGTTAGAGAAAAGGGTTTTGTTGGGATCAGGTGCTTAAAAATCAGCTGACCTTTTGAGTGGCATGCAAAGCAGTCACACTCCAATTGGGCTGACACACCTGAAATCACTGGTGTCTTTACACTCAAATTTAACATCTTAAGAGTCAGAGGCAAGTAGTAGAATAAAAGAGTCTTTCCAAGTGATGTTTATAGCATTTCAAGGGGAGGAAAGAGAAGGAATCCATGTTAAGAGCTTGACAGTTCACAGAGGTTGTTTGATAGCTTTCATTTAGACTTGTTTTCAGATGCTTCTGACCTGGGTTGATCATTTTTAATTTCAAGTTCCCATAATGTGCAGTAGTCTCCTGTTGAAGTGTTTTGAAAAGGTTTAATGAATACTGTTCAATTGTATCACAGAATGTCAGGGATTGGAAGGGACCTCAAAAGATCATCTAGTCCAGTCCCCCTGCCGGAGCAGGAACACCTGGATGAGGTTACACAGGAATGTGTCCAGGTGAGTTTTGAATGTCTCCAGAGGAGGAGATTCCACAACCCCCATGGGCAGTCTGTTCCAGTGTCTGTCACCCTCACTGAGAAGTTTCTTCTCAAATTTAAGTGGAACCTCTTGTGTTCCAGTTTGAACCCATTACTCCTTGTCCTACCATTGGTTGTCACCGAATCTTAGAATGATGTTAGTAAGGAAAATGTATTGGTTTTTTTGGCAAAGATGGGTCTGTATTCTTTGAGATGTTTAGTAGTGAGAAACAGAGAGGAAGGAGGTGAGTGTAAGAGAGGGATATCTGCTGCGTGGGAACCAGGAACTGTAGCAGCTTTGTGTTATTCATATTTCACCCTCTGGTCCTCCCCTCTGTGCACACTGAGCTACTAGCATTAATCTGTAGCTAGAGGAAGCAGGAGTTTTCTTGTATGAAAGATCTGAATCCTGCTGCTAACAAGTTAGTGGATCATGTGATTCCTTTTTTTTTTTTTTTTTTTAAATCTTTATCCCTAAAAAATATCTGGATTGCAAAGGAATGGACTTGCAGAAATTAGAGATTTTCAGATCTGTAATTTCTTTGTGATGCTTCCATCCCGCCTGTGCAGGTCTCTGTGGCATCCTGCCATGTTCTTTGTACAGGCTGTGTGCTCCTCTGTGAATGATTCAGGACTCTGCAGGCATGAGCTTGCTATCTGCAAAATTGCCACATTTTGAGGAAAAGCTTAGTAACAGTAAAGGAAGTTAAATTGCCAGAGGTGAAAAGATAGTCCGATGTTGAAGGAAAGACCATTCTGGTTTGGAGAACTGTGGGTTTTTTCTGCTACTGTCATGAGGTTCTTCTGTAAAACTGAGAGAGACGCTTGGTTCACAGAAACTCATGAAGTATTTTGCGAAATGCTTAATATGTGGTGCTTGGGGCTACATGTGCAGAAGTGCAGTGTAATCACATCTATGTCTAGGTTCAGTAGATCTGTTCTGACAATATTAGGTGAAAGTGTCAGTTTTCATCCATGCACACAATGGATACTACAGGTGGTGATACCAGGAGCAAATCCCACAGGGACTCTCACAGAGACCTCACAATCCTTATTCCTCTGATGGTGAGTGCAGAAATACCTATGGAGAAACTGATAGATTTGTGGTGTGTATGAAGTGCAGAGAGCAAGTTTGAGCTGTGTACTAAAGAGGATTGAAAAGAGTTCCTGAATCAGAAAGGGCTTCCTACTGGGGAAAAATGTAAACCTGCAGTTTAATATCATAATGCACAAGGCAATGGTGCATCTTGCATTTCCCAACTTGACTTCAAAACTTTATCTTGATTAATGTAGTTCTTTGGATGTAAATTCTATACAGATGCCATAAATTACTGAGGTCTTTTTGTAGTTTGAGTTCACAACATCTTGGGCACATCTAAATTATGCATGTCAAATTAAGAGAGAGTCTGAGTTGATATTGCTAATCCTGCAGTTTGATGACAGTTTTAGCTTGAGCTATTTTTCATCACTTTTAAGCAAACCCACACTTCACTTGAAGTTCTTTTATTAAATACATAGTGAAATATAATAATACATTTTGATTTCTGAAGATCATATTTGTTATGGCAGACTGATTCCTTTAAATTTTGAACCGGTCAACCCAGAAACAATAGATTTTTTGCAGCTCCGTAACAAGAAACATATGCTTGTTTTACATCCAACTTCCATCTGAAGGAAAGCTAGAGCAGATATAAATTGCTTAAGAATTTTGATGAAATATCATGCTTGTCATTATAATGGAACTGTTTTAGCATTAATATGGTAAACACATTCCCATTTGAAGCGTTTTCTCTCTAGACAGCAAAGGTCAAAGATTATCTGCAGGATTTCCCCATGGTGCTGTTGCACCCTTGCAGTCAGTTTTCATGGACTGAAGCTTGGGCCAGGGTCACGGCTGCCCTGGCTGTGCTGAAGAGAGGGAGGCAACCTGAGCCACTGCTGCTCCAGGGCTGGAACTCGGCATCCCACCTGGGATGCAGCTGACCTGAATGCCCTGAGTGTCTTCACTCCTCTTTTAGCTTCTCTAAGGCCCAAAGGGCTAAGACCTTGGGAAATCTCTGGGTGAATATCTCCACTGTAAACAATTTGGGTTAGCATCTAAGTACCCTTGAAGAACTGGGCCTGATAGCAAAACAGGGATGTTTACTCAAACATCCCTGCAGAGCTGTAAGCTCCCTTAGTGCGGTTTTGTAAATCTTTCAGTGCCAAATAATCCTTGGTTCATCCAGGGCCTTGGTGCTGGGACTAGGCAACAGGCTGGGGTAGCAGAAATCAAGTACACTTCCACTTACCTGGCAAGGTGGACCTTCTCCTGGCGTGTCTGGAGAAGGAGCTTTCAATGCCTTCTGCTCGCTGGTGATTTTACCATGGGCTCAATTCTTTTTTCTTCATAAAAAGGTGTGGATTCACAGTTCCCTTTTCTGCAAATGCTTTAGTTCTCTCACATGTTTTCCAAGTAGGGCCATTGATCCCTTTGGCTGAGTCTGTTCTGTTTTGAAAGGTGTAGTTAACTGCACCAAGGAGAGACTCTGACTTGAGTAGGTTGGCTAACGCTGTTTCCTACGCTGCTTTGGAGTAAGTGCAATGCCTGACACCACGTGCCTGGAGGCACATGCCTGCTTGGACAATTACTGCCCACCAGCTGATTGTCTGCAGTCACGGCTTCTGTCCTGCTCAGCTCTCTCCTGTGGTATCTGAGCCAGCCCTGGCATCTGAACCAAGGAGCTAAGCCAAGGGCTTGAGCAAGGAACACAGGATATGTGAGAGACTGGGATACACCCAGGGTTAGGAAACCATGTGCATGGATTTGGAAGAAATGTAGGGAAAATAAGTTAACTTCAGTCCCCTTTGCCTGCTTTAGGGGTGCATGGTAAGGATGAGATGAGATGAGATTGAAGAATTTATGTGCAAACAAAAGGTGGCCACTGGGAAGGGGGAGAAAAATAAATGTGGTTGAACACATTTTGGGAAATGGGAGCACTGAGTAGGATGGTGAGGAAGGAAAGGTGTGTGTTGGTTTGGCAAAGGCCAGAGTGCTTTGCAGGCCACTGCAGAGGGTGATACCCATGTGTCCTAACTTTGGGAACCCCAAGTTCACAGCATTGACTGAGACTTAAATTTTCCCTAAAGAATACTTAGGTATCATCCATTGAACCAGATCATGAGTGGAGCCCAATCTGTCCTTGTCCTGCCTTCAGAATGCCTGGGTGTGACCTAAATGTACATTTTGTCTCCCTCAACTTCATCTGTTCCTTTCCATAAAAAACAGAATGGTTACCAGAGGATGCCCTGACAGCTACAGGGCAGGTCTGGGGTTGGGGTGCTCACATCTCTGCAGTGAAAGAGCACTGGATCTGTCTCTTCTAAAGCCTAAGCAAGTGCTGGAATTGCTGTTGCTGTTTTATGAGAGTGTGCTACTCCAGTTTCTGCACTGGGAAGGGATCTGGGGCTTGAAACCTGATCAGAAAGAGGTACCTCGGCACAGCTGGGCTATGCTCTCCTTGGCAGTTCCTAAAGTGGTTCCCCACTGGCCTGTGCAGATCTGGTTCTTTGTGTCTAAATCTTCTGGATTGCACAGGAAGGCTGGATAGCGAGACATGGAGTTAAACGCTGCTGCGCTCAGTATTACAACACCTAAGCCCTTTTATGAAGCCTCATACTCCCACTGCGGCCCAGCAGATTGAAATGATTGTTTATAAGCAGCAAAGTTCAGAGTCCAAAGCTCAGATCTCTTCAAGGCACTTCAGAGGGGTTTTTTGTCTGCAAGTTGTGCTCCCCAGTGGAGTATTAGCTTAAAAAGATACTGTTATGAAATAGTCATAAAATCAGCTAGATATGTTTGGTTTACTTCAATTAACTAAAAATTCTTCAGATTCTAAATGTTTCTCAGCTGCACTCTTACCCTGAAGAAGATAGATGGAAGAAAACTCCTTCAATTTTCCACCAGTGTATAAGCGGGCCTCCAGCGATGCTCAGCGCCCAGCCTGCCTGCTGGAGCTCACCAGACTGTCACAGCAGTGTGGAGGTGGCTCTGATAAAAAGCAAAATGTATTCTGCTGCCAGGTGAGGTTTGGCTCAGCTCTGTGCATTGCAAAAGCTGCGGTACCAGAGGAGGGGTGAGATCAGCATTTCAGAGCTTTATGGAGGCAGTTGTCCCTTTCTAGGATAGATTAGGATGTAGCAGGGGCAAAGCTGGGACCTAGATCTGCACTGGCAGCAGCCAGAGATGCTTTATTTTGTTCAGGAAAAAAAAAAATCCAGGGAAAAAGCAACACAACATATTTCCTTTCAGAAGTACAGCTGTCTTGGAGAGAGACTGCTATTTCCATTATAGGACTGGTGATGTAATTATGACAGATTAGACATTTAGATCTGTAGTTTAGTGTTTGCATATGGTAGCTCAGGTTCGCCTGGTTTACCCCAAGGAGCATTGTTGTTCCATGAGTCCGTTCCCCAGGTTTTGAGGACAACTTCTGCTGGGAGCAGCATCTTTTGCTGGACAACTTGTAGGTTTGCAGCTGTTCATTAGTGCTGATCTTCATGCAGAACTTGGGGTGCAGGGTGCCTGACTTTGCACAGCCTTGTTCTTATCTGAGCACAGGCTTCTGCTGTTTCTCATGGAAAGAAAGGGTGTAGCCACCTCCACCTTTGGAACTTTCAGATATTTCTTTGATTCATTTTTATACTTAGTTTTTCATATGGATATCAAACTCATTGGTGTGGCTGGACACTTTCAAAACAGCTGTTAAAGCCTTGATACTTTATAGTAATTCAACAAGCTACTCCAAAAAGAACATGAGGGGGTATGCTTCAAAAGGGGACTTCTCCTCCAGCTCTTCCATCCAGCACTTTAAAAACACATAAGACACAATAAAGCACGTGTTGACATAAGTGAGCTTCAAAAAAACCATTGGATTATTTTGAAGGAGTATAAACACACGTGGGGAGAGTTATCATCCTTCACCGAGCAAAACAATTACATCAGTGCAGCTTGGACTGGGATCTGCCTTAAGATCTCCCAGATGTTGCAAACGGCACAGTTGCTGATCAGTTGCTCTGGGTAATTATAAACTGTCAAATGGAGGAGGGGAGGTTTGTTCTCAAAGAAAGAAACATAAAGGCCTTTTGGAGAATCCACTGTTCATAGCTGATACTCAGAGCAATAACAGCCTCTGCTTATGCCCAGCTTTTCCTGTGCTAGTCTCCTGGACATGTCTTAGAGCCTACATTATGCTTGAGCTCTGGTGTTCTGCATGTGGTGGATGAGCCCACCAGCAAGGAATCGCTGCAGGGTGATCCCAGGGATGCTCAGAAATTGTGCTGGTGGCATCTCCCAGCCTGGAGTGAGGGACCTGCCACCCACCTCACTAGCAGAAGCCCAACTGGTCCTGAAGCATGAGATGCCAGCTCTAACCCTCAAGCAAGAAGGGGGACCTAGAGGGAAACAAGTCAGCTGGCCCCAGGGCTGGTCTCCTGCTCAGACCTGGAGCCTCAGATGAGGTATTGGTGTTGTGCTGCTGCACGAGTGTTCAAGACTTGTGGAAATACAAGTAGATGGGGAGCAGGTCCCTGATGCTGTAGCTGGGCAGTCCAAACACTTACCGGAGTCCATCTCCAGCTCAAAGTTGTGGTTTTTTGCAGTTTCTGTGAAGTATTTGCTCTTCAGAGCACAGGAGGATCTGTGGATGTGGGGCACAGGAGACCTGGTTGAGCTCATGTCAGAGAATGAGCCCCCACTCATTTCTTCACCAGGGCTGAGTGTGCTTGGGCCACCAGCAACCTTCTGCTCAGCCCTTTGGAGGACACTGGAAGGCACCAGTGACCTGAAGAGCTGTCAGGACTTGGCAGTGCAAGCATCGTGAGATGCTTCAGTCTCAGAAACAGGAGGGATTTCAGAAAGCCCCTGTGCTGGTGTTTCCGTGGGGTGACCTGGGTTGGTGAGCTGTCTCTCCAGCATCTCTTCCAACAGCTCCAGCCCACGATGCTGCTGGGAGACAGCCATGCCACCCTCACGGTACTCTTTGCCCCCTGCCCGGGCAATGAGGCAGCTGAGGTGGCTCCGCGCAGCCCAGGGCACGTGGCAGAGCTACTGGCTTGCGTCTGCCATCTTGCAGCTGTAGGTCAGGCTGTGAATGGTTGTGGGTGAAAATCAGAAGTTGTGCTGCGCTGCTGCAGTGACACAGTCTCTGGCAGAGGGCATGGGTGGGCAGTGACCCCTTTGGGCACCTTGGCTGAGGCAGTGAGTGACAGCCCCACTAGCTAAAGCTCGCAGGTGCTGTGGCAGAGCAAATACAGGCACCCAGCCCACATCTCTGGCTTCTATTCCTGGCACATCGTTGCTTTACTGGCACTAGCCCAGTGGGACTGCTGACCCCTGGCACAGAGTGGCCGTGGAGCATGGTGCCGATCGGACAGTGTGCTCCTCCATCACTCTTGTAGGAGCTCCCTGGTGCTGGAGACGGATGCTGCTTCATCAGCACATGGGGATAACAAGCTAACTAGCAGATCGGCTACACAAAAATGAATCCCTGGCAACGTCAGTCCCCTGCATCAAGGGGCTGTTTCATCCTGGACACAATGGCAGCAGCAGGAGGAAACATCGCTCATCCCCAGCATCGCCCATCAAGGCCCGCTTACCCCGACACAAGGTGGGGCTGTGCTGTAACAGTACAAGCACCACCGGAGCGTCCTGGCATTGTCTTCTTCTCTATTTTAATTTCATTTTTCAGGATGACAACACTTTAAAGGTTTATGACCAACGGGAGAATTTACTACTAAGTCATATGCTGATGTAATGAAATCTAATATATGCTGTGTAATGAGTTATGAGATGTTATTTAGTTTCAGGGTTTTATTACTTCAATCAGTTATGACCATATTTCCTTTTATATGATTGCTCACTCTTTAAACATACCAGATGACTGTATAAAGAGCACCTAATAAAGTCTGGAGATGTTAAAATATAAATGTTTTAATTTGCCATAAATTTGTTTTAATTCTACCAATTGTGGCTTTTGTGCTGGAAGTGGTGCAGTCCTTGCTAGCAGTGCAGAACTTGGTAGTGTTGTCTCATATCCTTTGTGGGAAGGAGCTGAGCAGCTCTGCTTCATTGTAAAGCACAGTTAGTCACCAATGCTCACCCTTGGTATTTATACACAGAAGTTGAAAGATTTTTAGAATGAAACCAGAAAGACAGAAAACACTGATCTGTGTCTTAATTATCCTCTCATACTTAGCAGTGTAACTGCAAAATACTCATCTTGGTTTCTGCCAGTCTTCAAGAGGGGAGAATCAGGCTTATGATCTTCAGCATCCAAATCAAGTATGTAAATGTTCTGCCCATGTGCCTTTTGGCAATCCAAATTTTTCCACATTTATGCATTGTATTTTAAAGTAATTCAGGATAACGTCATAGCAGTGGAGTTATATAGCTATGAAATAAGATCAGAATCAAGTCTTTAATAAATCAATGTTTAAGTAAGTGAAGGACTTAAACTACTGAACAATTGCAGGAACCAAGTGGTGTCAAGTCCTGGTCATGATATGTTAATAGCGAGTGTTGAGTTCTCAAAAATTATTGTAGAACAAATTTTATGATGGTTAAAAACTCTGCAGTAAGACCTTGTGTCCACATTCATACAGATTGTGGCTATCATGAGGCTTCAAGACGCTGCTGCTATCCAGCAAGCCACCTACTGCAGGCACACCAAGGTCTCCAGCACTGCTGCCTGGGGTCCTGCCTGGCAGTCACCTGCAGCCGCAAACACATCTAACTACGGCTTTATAATTTCCTCCCCATCTCTGCAACAGGCTGTATTTGTATGATTTATTTAACCTGATTGAAGTCCCCGCTGCCTCTGTCGCAGGGGCTGGTTCTCTCCTGTGTCAGGCTGGGTATTTCTGCCCAGGACACGCGCTGGTCCTGGTGTGAGGATGAGGCGCCATTGCAGAGCTACTGCAGCAGGGTGGTGGAGCAGGGAACGGCCCCCTCTACCTGCAAACTGTTATTACAGAGGCTCAAAAGCAGCAGTGAACGAACTGGTTCATCTAAGACCTCAAAAACACTCTTTGCAACAGAGGATGTGTTTCTTCTGTGCTCGTACAAGGCACAGGGCTCTGGTGCCTGGGCTCGCTCCAGCTGCTCGGCAGCATGGGGGAAACCAGTCTGTGCTGGGCTGACTGGGAGGCTGAGCTGGGGCTGCCATGGGAGAGAGGTGAGCTGGGAGGAAAGGAGCCTGGTAAACCTGAGCATGCTGTAGATGTTTCCCTCAACAGAGGGAAAACTACCTTTTAGTTACAGTTTCATCTAGAATTCACAGCAACCAGAAAAAAAACTAACGTTTAGTCTGCTCTGTCTGCAGCTACTGCCTGTATCACGGCCCAAGGATGACTTTGTTCAGAGTAATGATCCCTGCTGCACTATTGCCTGTGACAGAAAGATGCCAGAGGCCAAATTGGGCAGAAGTCCTCTTCCCAGCCCCATCCCAGCATCCAAGCCCTTTTCCTGACCAGCCTATGCCTCGTTTTAGCTGTGGTTAATATTGCTGCCATCTGTAGACTCCTCCTTCTGGTTCAGCAAGGCAGGGTGTCATCTCAGGGTAGTCCCTCTGGACAGTTGTTTATCATTTCAATATTTTTTTTTTTTAATTGTGCATACATCAAGAAGCTGTACTTCTAGTATTTATTCAATTATTGATAGAGCTACTCACGGAAGGGAAAAACTTATAAATGCCCCATCTTGCTTCTCCATTCTATTAATATCTCTGTCACTAATTGGATAAATTTTAGAAGAATTACAGCAAGTAATTAAATAAAGACTTTACTATTCACAAATTCAGGATAATAATTCATCCGAAGAGAATAATATATCAAAGAAATAGCCAAGCATACTTAAAATATGTCTTGTGCACTAGCAAGGCACAATTTAATCCCATTAAGAAAATGTTGGCAGTAGCTCAGTGTTGGGAACATGCCACTGAACTGTCCTACTGTAACCCTGGATGCAGGAAAAGTTGAGACAAAGCAGCGTACTCAGTTTGACACGTCTATGCCCTTTAGGTCCTTAATGATGCAATGAATTACTAAAACATTTAATATTGTTTATCTGCGGAAACTGTCTTACATGCAGAAGCTAAGTGACAACACACTTGCTGAATGTGCCCTAGCTGCTACTTTGTATTCGAAGGTTATTTGCATCTCTGTAAAACACCAATTCCTGAGCTATCTCAAAAGAGCAAGCCCACACATTGTTTTAATTTGCAAAAACCAAAATCTTGTTTCCATATATCTTATTTAAAGAATAAAAAGGTGGGTGGTTATTTTCTCACTAACAAAAATTTAAGAAAAACATTGGAGTTTTTTCTCAAGTTTTAATTTTCACCTGGTTTACTCTGCTTTTACTTTGTCACCAATATTGTCAATAGGATTCAGAGTACTTTTCCCTGGGTACTTCATATGTGGCACACAGCTGCCGAAACAATTGATTTATCTTATTTCTAATTAAGAAGGATTTAAATGTACTGTAGAAAAGAGAGTATGGCTAGATGCATTTCTCATGGCCACATATTATGTCCTTGGATTTTCAGCTACAGATCTTGGAAAAAAATCCCTGTGTGAATAGTTAAAGCATTAGATTTTCAAGATGAATTCACAGCTGATTCAGTATAGCCTGAGACCGGCGGTGTGCTTGGGGGTCAGTACAATGAGGGACCCACAGATGCAGAATGCTCCCCACCTCTCTGCAGCTCAGCGGGGTGTTGGTGTTGCTCCCACCCATGCACACAGCTTTCTTCTGATCGGTTGTTGTGGCCCTTCCCGATTTCTGTAAGAATGGAAGGAGAACAGGTGCTTTGAGTGTTATTAAAACATGCAAACATCACAAGTCAGAGGTATCAATATTCAGTGCTGTCCACTGATTCTCTGTGAAGGTCTTGCCTTTAAAATATCAGCCGTGTGGTTTTCCTTTGTTGTTACTTGCAATATCATGTTGTTGTGCTGAATGATTTACTTGACAGCTTTGTGTCTCTTTGTACTGTAATAGCTTCTAGAAAAATTCAAACTGATAGTTCCTATGGTAAGGTATTAGAAAACATGTTTGAATAGTGCATTTTTTTCATAATGTGAGGTCACAGAGTACACATACATCACAGGCTGCAACAGGGAATAAGAGGGTAACTATAGATACACACACCACACACAAATATGAGTGATTATTTTTTAGCTCTTAATCCATCCTCTGGCATTCACTGCCAAAGCAAAGGGAAAAAAGTGCTGTCTCCTTTCTATGCAATTGCAGGAGGAGTATTCACTCCATGGACTGTTGTTTGGAAACTGCAAAAAGAAAACAACATGGCCCATAGAAATGGCATGGACCCATTTTTCTTGCATGAGTCGTGGTGCCAAGCAGCTGGCATGGATGCTCAAAGGGGCTATTCTCCCGTGTCAGTGGCCCCACCGTCATGGCTGGGATGGGGTGACCTTGCTGCTTCCAGCGGGTTTCCTTCAAGGAGCACAGGAGCAGGACAGCTTAGTAGGTCAGTGTACCCTAGGTGGGCTCAGCACCAGCGCTGGCTCTGAAGTGGCTCTCTGCCACCAACAACCTTGCATTGATGTTTTAAGGGCAGCTTGCTGACAGCGTAAGCAATATGACAGAAATTAGGTAGGCAAGAGGGATTAAAACATGTACAGTTGTGCAGAATTTGTTAAGCTCAATTACATGAGTCAGGAACTAGTGAAGTGTTTGAAGACCTGGAAATAATTCCAATTTGTCATATCAGGAGTCTCTTTCCCAGAAACAGGCTGTGGAAGCAGGGGCAAGTCCACCATATGGAGAGCAGATGTCTCTAGGGAGCTGAAAAGAAGATACTCTGCTAGTACTAAAAATATTCAGTATGAAGAGGTGATAACAAGTGCTTCTCGAGAAGAAGCAATTATTTATCACTGAGTAGACAATTTTTACTGTTTCCTAGAACACAAACCTATATGCTCAAATAATCCTGAACTGTCACAGTGAAGAGGCACTGATTCACAGCTTGGGGCAGAAGCTATAATAGTAAGCAGATTGCACATCTTGTTTAACCATCTGCTTTTTAAAGTACATTTTATCACAGGCTGTATCACACTGAAAAAAAGGTAGGGAAATAGGAAGACAATGAGTTACCAGTGTACAATTGGTGTGATGTAAAAAGTAGTATGGTTACCTTTGCCATTTGCAGCTTTGTTGTTTTACTTTTTAGTACTTTAATTAGGAACTATGTCAAGGAGATTGACTCAGTTTATCACCTCAGTACTGTGGTGTTAGATGGTTCCTGTGAGAGCTGCCTCCAAGTACAAAACCTGCTTAAGCATCAGGAGTTAAGCTTGAGAAAATAACTTCTTTGCTGCCTTCAGGTGTCTTAGGAGACTTGCTAAGGAAGGATCCCATTGAATGAAGAAGCTCAAGGACAGCTTGTATTTAAGCGGAGCTCTGCAATGTCTTGCTCTGTCATGAAATTTATGCAGCTGTAGCTAGGGCCTGTGTAAGTACCAGCCACCACATGCTCACGTTACTCATGTCCCAGGTAGACGTTTGGGTTTTCCTCTTGCTGGAGCTGCTCTGCGTCCCAAGCAGCAGATCAAGACCTATTGACACAGCTCCCTCAGCTCCTGCAAAACTCCAGCAAATTACTGCAGGGAAAGATAAAGCAATCCCAGCAAAGTAGGGCCATGTGGATTATTCCCTGGTGCTGAGGTGAGACAAGCTGTAACAGACCATCTCTGACAGATGTTCATCTATTCTTAAAAACCTCTAATGACTGTACTCCCCCAGCCTACATAGGTAGCCTGCTCCTGAGTTTATCTTTGATTGTAGTTGGGAAGTTTGTCCTTATATCTAATCTAAATCTCCCTTGTTCCCAGTTAAACCTATTATGGCTTGTCCCACTCTCAGTGGACACCAAGGCAACAGATTTTCAACCTCTCTACAGTGATCTTTGAAGGCTGTTATCCTGCTCCCTCCAGACCCATCCATCTTCTCTTCACTAGACTAAACAAGCCCAAGCTTGTTCAACCTCTCCTCACAGGTCAGGTTTTATAAACCTCTTAACACCCTTGTTGGTCTGTCAGGCTTTCTGTTTCATTTACGTTTTTCTTAAAAGGTGATTCCCAGTGCTGGATACAGCACTTGAGAAGTTCCCAGAGCCATGAAGTTACCAACAGCCCTTGGCTTTCTCATCCCCATGGCTATCATTCATGGGTGTCACCATGGTCACCCAGTCTGTGCTTACTCGAACTCTCTTCTGCCATCTGGTCATTCATGCCCTGTTTCAATATGAGTCCTTTTGACCACTGTGCACTTTGCACATGTTATCTTTGGTTCCATTTGTTGATTCTGGAAAGCCTCTCTGATTTTTCATAGCTATTTTGAATGTTAATCCTGGGCCATAATATGCTCTCAATCCTTCTGGCTTAGTGCGATATTTTATTCCATTATCCAAGTTACTAGCAAACATATCAAACACAAACAGGCCCTGGGCAGACCCTGGATGACCCTATTAAAAATGAAGTTTCAGTTTGGTGGCAAATCATAAGTTCAACATGTTTTTCAACCACTTGTGTATCCACTGACTAATAATTTAATCTGGCCTGTATTTCCTTAGCTGGCCTTATAAGAATGTCATGGAGGACACATTCAAACACTCCGCTGTAGTCAGGGTATACGTTGCTGCTCCCTGCCTGTTTCCGAGAGAGAGGAAACATCTCTGTTCTTCCGAATCAGATTTGCCTTGGTCATGCCATACTAGGCTGTGAAGAGGACTCCTCCCGCCCAAGTAGTTGCAAGGCATCAGCTGGTGTTGGGGAATTTTTTGGCAATTGCTATTTTAAAACTCTAAACACCCCCATTTTGTTAAAGACAGTGTTTCCTACTGCTGCTACATGCTGGAGTCTGCAGCAATCATGAGGTGTAAGGCCACTACCAGGCACCCAAGAAAACAGCTAAGAAGGGAAGAAGGAGAGCAACTCAGCATCCCTCCCTCACCCTTTATTTGAAGCCAGGTTGATTCACAGACCCCTCCAAACCAATACCCACCACCTCTGGTAGCCAACAGTGAGAGGAGCAGCACCCACAGCCCCAGAAAGGCTAAGGGATGTCATACTGTTGCCATTTCCAGGTAAAAAAAAAACAAAAAAAAACACAAAAAAAAAGCCAACCAAAATATTTTTCCTTGATTCAACGCAGGATTAACATTTCCATGCAGCCCTGGCAGGGAGGTCAGAAAATGGAAAGGCATTGTTTTGCCCAGACCAAGAAAGGCAACCCCTACAGGAAAGGAAACCTTGGGGAAACCTCCTTCGGTGAAGGATCCCTCAGAAGGAGGAGAAAAGTCCTACTGGGAGAGCACAGGAAAAGACTGGCTGTGCCCCTCGGGCACAAGCTTGAAGAAGAGGCTTCAGGAGTGACAGGACTTTGTTATTCATCATAAATGAAGAGACAAATATTTTTTAATACACATTGTGATTGCCCAGGGCTGGTTGTGCACTGGGTGCCACGATGGCCTCTGCAACCACAGAATCTGGAGCAGAGTCTTTTGTGCTGGTAGCTCTGGGCTATGTATCTTGCACCTTTACATTCAATTTGATACTGCCTGTAGCCTACTGGCCTCCTGCCAGCACAGCTGCAGAAAGGTTGGGAAAATTTGCCATAATATGCTTGGGAATTCTTGTGGAAAGCAAGTTTCACCTACTGCAGTGGAGGTGGATAGGTTTAAGGAGCTTGGGTTTCTTTTTGTCCTGAAATGCTCATCGCCACTTAAAATCAGAAATAAAGTGGAGTTTAATGTTAAAATATTCCGTCTTGAATATACGGAACCACTGGAAATTAGTGTTTAAAACTGTTTGGAAAATGCACTGAACTCGTGCCCTAAATTAAAACCTGTGGAAGCAAAGCATTACTTCAATTCAGTTGATGTTGCTAATGCCAGTGAAGACAATGCTCTCAACCCAGAGTTGGATGGATGCCTTCAGAAAGCACAGAGATGGGCATCCCAGCCACTGCTCACCCAGCAGCACAACCCCAGCCCACCATGGAGCTCCAGGCAGCCCTTCCCATGCACTCTGGCAAGGGAATCCCAGAACAAAAATCTCTGCTGGCACCAGGCACCCCAACTGCTGCACCCTTCAACTGCAAGAGGGTTTTATCAAGCCTAGAGGAAGATGATTGTGAGGGCACACATGATTAAAGATAGAGATACGGCAGACTTTTATCTGTTTCATATCAGGAAAAGCATAAGTGATGTTTTTAGGTTTTCAAAAATACCCTAGTTCAGCATTTTGCTGCAGCAGGGTGGTCACTGGGCTTTGGACCACAGCCCAGCCAAACAGAATAGAGCTTTTCATCAGTTAACATCCAAGAAGGGAATAATGATCTCAGAATTTTGTATTTATCATTGGATTTGGCCTGCTGACCTGCCTAAGGAAAGGCAATGGCTTGAAACAGTTTTCACAAAGTCAAGACCTAAATGGCTGCAGTAAAAATTCATTTTATCCTGGTCTCTTTTTTTTTTTTTTTTTTTTTCCCAAATATACACATTTCCCTAATGTTTGGATAAATCCTGCCCCCTCAGTTCCCTCAGAATGGTCAATGTATCTCTCCATGTTCTGAAAGTCTAGACTGGCCCGAAGATGTCACTATCTTGGCAATGACTCACACAGCCCCAAACGGGACTGTGTGGAGTTATGTATGATTCAGCAGCAACAAGTGTGAAAAGGCTGAGACTGCTGGCACTTACCCTTCATCAACCATTTCATACTCCTGGCACTCGCCATGAGCATTGCTGGCTGCAGATATTTAAAGAACAAAAAGAGCGAATACTGTAGTTAACTATAGGTTTGGGGTTCTTTGTTTGTTTGGCTTTTCATTTAGCATTTTTCCCTCCTCTTTGTTCATTTAAGAAGATATTTATGCTTTTATGGACATGAAGTGCTTCCTCCAGCCCTCTTAGCACAAGCATGGGCCCTCTTGTTCTCCCAGCAAGGGCCAAGTGGTGATGAGCAATACTGCTTGTCCCAGCAGCCTTTCTCCTCAGGATAGGCACTTTTCCCCCTTACCCAACAAAACATGTAGACTTTGGGTGGTGAAAGCACAGGGGGTTTCCATCATGTGATGGGAGCATGTTCAGCGGTGTGGGGCACGAGTGTCAGCTGACAGTGACAAGGCATTGTCACAAGGCAGTGACAAGTGACAGGGCATTTTACCTGTTCTCCCTTACAAGCTGCCCCATGCCAAGAGATCTCTGGGTTTCTGTCAAAAGGCTGGACATTCCCGCTCTGTGAGAACCTGAAGATCTTCACATTAAAAGAACAAAAGAAAAAAGGCATAATGTAAAATATTGCTGAGAAAACACTATGGGATTTTCAGGCTTCTAAATACAACTATGGAAAAGAAAGACAAAATCCCCTGCATGCTACACCTACCAAAGCATGCTACAAAATCCCTTTGTGCCCACTACATCTCAAAGCCCAGTGCTTCTTCCTTCTAATATAATTCTTCTATTATGAAACAGTGGCAAGACCTAGACAACCTGAAACTCAACTAAACTGGGACTTAAGACTCAAAAATCCACCTAGATCCTGGACTGTGATTTAGTACCCAGGGCTTTCTCCTCCCAGGATGTACCCACATTCATTGGGCATTTCCAGGTCCCTAGCACCTAACTTCTGCCATCCATATGTCCCTCAGGCGTGTTGGTAATTGTCAATTGATGTTAAATTAATTTGGTTGTGGGTGGGGTTTTTGAGGAGAGGTGTTCAGAGAGCCAACACCACCACGACAGGCAGCATTACTTTACATTTGCATTGGCTGCCTCAGCAGAGCTGATGACGGTGAAAAGGATGGAACCTGATTTACCAGCCAAAAATGGTCTCTCCAGGTTCACTGTGAGCAGCATTGCTTGCTGCTAAATCCAGAGCTGAATTCACTTTCAGATGAAAGCAAATTCACCTACAGTTCTGACAGCAAAAGAAATCACATGCTTAAAGACAAATGAGATGTATATTTGATTTTGTTCTTCTTTCCCACAGCATATGTGATTGCTGAACATTCTTTCTTTCCTGCGCACAATCTTTTTTTTATTTTTTTCTGTTTATTTGTCCTGATTCACAGCTAACAGCTGGTTTTACCTATGACAACCAGCTCACAGATGCACTTCAGGATATAAAGCACATTTATGATAGGACACCTGATAAATCCCTTTACGTTACGTATCTTTCCTGTAAAGCTGGGGGTGGGGGAGCAGAGAAGGAGAAAAGACCTGCTTTAGGATGATGTCATAGCTGTTGGGCACATCTGCCCCAAATTAAATTACCATCTGAAGGGCTTATTTCCCAAACATATTTCTTTTCGGCTTGGAAGGAGACATAAAGCAGTGTATCTCTTCAGTTTGCATTTCAGGAGTCTCTGAAAATTCAGGATCACCCTTCACGGTATGCCAGCAAGATTTACTAGTGCTGAGTCTCTCAGGTGATGATGCTGTACAAGTTACATGAAAAATGAATCTTTCTTGGTTCCTTGATTAAGTTGTGACTCATAATAAATCTTCTAGAGACAATCAGGATTGTTTTGCTAAAAGCATGAGGGACCTTTGCAAAGCCCTCTAAGAAGGTGTGAGAAAGAGATCTCACCTTTAAGAAGAAAGCTTGCAAAAGTGAACCTATTTGAATTTTTAAATATCCATTCTCCATCTTTAACAGAAAACTCTGCATGCATGCCAGAATTTGAAGACAAAATGCAAAAGGCAAATGAATAAACAGCAGTGTTTAAACACATCAAGAATAAAATACTTGCAAGAGAAGGAAGGGAATAAAATGCAAGAAAACTGATTTTTTTTTTTTTAATACCCTCTATGCGATCTCTCCCTACAAAGGCACTCAGACTGTATGGCTTCCAGGTGATAAAGAAGATGGAAATGCTGCACTAGACAAAAACCCCATCTTCTTGCTTTCTACTAGTGCAAACTGCAGGTGTCTCCAGTCTGCCCATCATAGTTAAGCCCCATGTGAGAGGGATGTGGTCTCTTTTGGCTTTGGTATCTGTTTCTGAGCAGACTCCCTGGGCCCAGCGACTGTGATAAATTTGCACACATGTGCAGCGCGTGCTGCATCAGAGGGACAGACCCTGATACTCCCCGGGCAGCCTGGACAGCTCAGGCAACCGGGATGCTGAACGCAATCACACTGGCATTGTTTTACAGGAGCTCCACTAAAAATCCGTGAACCTGTCATTTGCCCACGGTAGTTACTAAAAATGCAGTAAAAATGCCCCAAAAATGCCTCTTTCAAAGCACCTGACAAATAGCATTGAAACACAGCGAAGCCTTTCAGCCCAGCTATAATGCATGGACCCAGTTTTATGCTGATGTGAACCAGCACGGTTGGTGGAGTTATGCTGATTTACACCAGCTGAGGAACTGTTCCTATATTTTCACCTGGTTCATGAAGATTTATATACTAGTTCCCTGCAAAGCATTATAAAGGAAAAAAAAGAATTGCCTAGCCGTGTCCATAGGTCCTATTTCATAACTAAGTTATCTCCGCCTTGCTGGGTCAGATCTTACTGAGAGGATGATACATCCAGGGCTGTCATGTAAATCATTTCCTTTTGAATACTTCTGTGTAATCAACTTCAGACCTTGTTTTGGACACATTATACATTTCATAAGCTGAAGAACTCTCTCTGATTAAATCCTTGCCTCTTGACCCCAAAATACATCTGAACAAAATTGTCCCATCAGGAGTTCGGATAATTGCTTGGCCTTTCCTGTCAGTCATAAACCAGACTGATCCAACTTTTTTGGACACTTCCCCACACTTTAATGTGCTTTTCAAACACATTCCGAACAGCATAACAGAATAGGAATGGTTGCTTTTATAAATGTGTGGTACTTCATATGCTACAGCAAAGAAATCAGACTCTCTTTGCTGGTGCCATATGTCTTATTGTGTGATAAAAATTTACCAGCATGTAGTTCTGCAATTATTGTTCTTACAGCTCCATTAGTCTTAAATCTTATTTATGTAGTGTGGACTTTGTTCTTTCACTGGAACTCCCAGGCTCTCCCTTTTCTCATGGCAAAGCTTACAAAGCACTGAGTAGCCCAGGCACAATTTAAAGACTCGATCTTTCTTATGCCCAGAGTGAGTATGTTTAAGATCAATGCCTTTCTGCTCCCACCCACAAACTTCTTCAGGTCCACAGCCACGTAGCTCTTTGGATCTGACAGAGGAGGCTGGTGGTTGACACGGCAGGGCACCGGCACTGAGCAAGATTTGTGCTCCCTGCTTGGCCGTGGCAGCATCTGCCACACAAGGATGCAGGTTACAACAGGGAGAAGCCCAAGTCCTCACTGGGGTCCGAGATGGGATGCTGCCCAAGCACTTTGGGAGACAGCAGGGCAAGATGCCCCTGTGGAAGGGATGGAATGGACTCAGCAAAAGCCAGCAGAAAGTTTTCTACTGACTGCTGAGGGGGCCATGATTTTCTATCCCCAGCCCTCCTAGACAGCCTGCCGGTGTGTGCAGGAGAGCTTCGGGAGGTGAGGAGGATTTGCTGGAGGAAGTGCGGCACATTTCTAACAGTGAATGGCAAGCCGCCCTGTGCACTTGGACAGTTCTAAATCCTGAACAATGAAAAGTATTACAAATATTCAGACATCACAGACAAGGGTTTACCGAGATCATAGTCTCGAGTTGAAAGCCTGGGAATTCCTCAAGGAGAAGGTGTGGTCTGGGGCAGCACATGTGAGCCGAGGACTTTCCAAGTGCCTCTGCAGCCCTCAACATTTGATGAGAAGATTAAGTTCACAGGCAAAACACATTATGAAAATGGAAAGCAGGCTGCTAACATTTATCAATAAGTTGAAAGGACAAAAATCTATATGAATGCTAGAAAAGAACAATAATTCAAAGGCCATTCTACATCAAGGAGAAACCTTTCCAAGGAGTGGAAAACAGGGGCCTGCAGGGCTTGGGTGCCATGAAGGAACTACATTTCCACACCTGAGTCCCAGCTGCACGAGTGGAGCTGCAGAGCCACACGTCACTTCACAGACCATTAGGATGCTAAGCCTGTCTGTCTCCTGGTTCCTGCAGACAGACAGGCTACATTTGACATCACCATGCCTGTTTGAGTTGTCAGCCTCCTGGTGGTTTGCTGGAAGTCATTGCTACCTAGCCATGGTGACAAAACTGAATATAACGTGGCTACAGGCCACAATTTACAGTTTAGCACTTTACACCATCAATGAAGAGTTATCTGGAAACACAAATGGTGTTTCTGACACTGGTGAGTGATACACAGGGCAGGGGTTTGGCTCTGGCAGAGCTTCATGAGAATATGTGCTTATGGGTTTCAGATCTATACATGTTGAAGAACTGCTCCTGGAGCTCACGCTGGCTTGATCATTTCGCAGTTCACCTTTGTGAGCTTGTAATCATGGGCAGAGTTCTTTCAGGGTTTCTACGTTGTTCTTGAGGACATAAAAGCATTAATCTTCAGAAAGTTTGTATTCTCTGCAGAAGCACTTGCAGCAAAGGCCACAGGAGTCACTTGGGCAGCTGTTGTACTCATCAGGTTGACAGTGCCCGTGGACTAGCACATACTGAGCTGCTTTTCCCCAGACTTGTCACTATTTCAGGACCTACTTACACAAAGTGTAAGAAAATAACTTTCAATTTTTCATAGCCCTGCTTTTCTCCTCCTCATTATTGTGAGAAATGCCCTTGTCTCATCATTCCACTGTGCTGCAAAAAACTTGTGTGATTTCCAGGTTGGATTCCCATTGTTGATACCAGATCCCTTTACCTTTTTGTTTCCTCAGCTCGGATGCTCTCTAGAGCTGCTTCATGTCTCTGATGTCATCCTTGTTGGATCCTCGCAGTGCATAGGGCAAGCATCATAGGAGAAATCGGTCAGTGGGCTGCTTTTTTGAGCACAGAAGTGAGCATACAGGGCAAATGAACACAGAAATGAGGTCAGAGATTTTCGTGAAGTCAGATCAGTATGAACAAAATCAGTGAACCGTCCTAGAAAAGCGCTTTGTGACTGTCACAGGGACATTCAGGAGACACCCACAATAGCGTACGTGTGTGTGCCTGTGTGTCAGGAGCACACTGACAACAAGCAAAACCCACCGCAGGGCGCTGCCGAGGGCTGCTCCAGGATTCCCCCCCGGCTCCACGGGGCCGGATCCGGCGGCAGCGGCGCGTCCAGCTCTGGCCGCCAGGTGGCGGTGTCGGCACGGGCAGGGCCCCGGGGAGCGGAACGGGCACGGGAACGGGCGCTGCCGGGGGCGCCGCGGCGGGGAACGGGCCGCCCCTGCCCCCCGGGAGCACAGCAGGCAGTCCGGGCTGGCTGTGGGCGGGGGGTGCGGGAAGGAGGTCAGGGAGCACGAGAGGAGAGCCGTGACACCGTGTGTGTTTGTGTCTCCAGGCTGTCACCTCTCGGCGCAAGGGGTGGTCGTGGCCTTGGGGAAAAAAGTCTGTATCCCCCTGGAAGGATTTATTCACAGGCTGCCAGGGTTTTTCACTTGGGTTCTGTTAGTTCATTTTGAATACTGCATGGAAAGGGTCCGTGGTTTTCCCAAGGACCCTCTGAGGTAGCTATTTCTCTTGGAATATAGGGAAAAGTCGTCTCCCTGCCCAGCGTCTCGTGCTAACCTCTGAAATGCATCACCTAGTTCGACCTCTGTGGTTTAGTCCTACTATGAAGTGGTCTACAGACAAGCATGTTTCTTGGCTCTTCCCTCTTATAATTTTATTATGTGCTGGTGCCTCTGAGCTCCCATCTCTGCCCCAGACACTCGCAGTTAGCTTCATGATATTGTTTAGCAACAGCTCACTTCAGTTTAGAGATATCTGATATTGAAGCAAGCACACAATTCAGAAGTCTGTCACAGTCCAGACATGTTCACCCAAATTCAGAGACCAGATCCCTGTCCCAGCCCTCGGCAGTCACCAAGTCCAGCCAGCATTTTGTCGGCCACCTGTTGTTTTCTCCACAGCTCACTGCTATGGACACTGTCAGGTCTCCCTGTGATGTGCTCCCTTCCTTCCCCAGACACCTGGGCAAAACGGGCAGCCCATGACGTTTTCCACTCACCATCTGCTGATGTCTATTTTGGCCCTCCTACAGGTGTTTCAAAATGGCTTTTGTGGGAGAAACATGGAAAACAAGATTTAGGGCAACTCACTGAAGGAACTGGGAGACTGAAGGTGAAGACTCCCCAGGGTGACATCTGCTTTTTTTTGCAGCTTCTGTCCTACCTTGCTCTGAGCTCTGGTATGAGTGCACATCACCAGGTCCCTTGAGAGAGAAAAGGGCCATCCACAGTTCTCAAAACTCAGAAGCTAGTCCAGAACCCACCCTCTGCACTAGAAAACTTGTGGCCTCAGAAACAAGTGAGGTTTGGACAGGCTGAAAATGCAGTAAGAGCAGCAGATTTTCTTCAGATGCCTGGATGTTGTTGTAGGATTCATGAGGCACTGATAAATGAAAAAGGAAGTTATTTTAGTAAACAAATATTTACATGTAACCATCGGAAGGTAAAGTCGGAAGTTTAGAGTTGATTTGCATTTTAACAGATGTAGGAAAACAACAAACTGAGGAAACACGCTTGCTTGTAAGGCTGACTGAGCAAATACATATGAATCAGACTGAGAGCCATCAAACTTACTTATGCTGAATAATATCCTGTTACTCCCTGAACGAATAAGGCAATCCTCGATGGAGCTATCAAGGAACAGGATTCCAGTAAGTTATATACAATTCTGGACTTATTTTCTAAATACATGCTTGCTTTTTTTTTTTTTTTTTTTGTAAGAAGACCATTACATTATTTTTGGCCACTAGTTTCCTCTTCTATGGCTCTGATAAAGCTCAGTCTGTGAAATATTTCTTCAGCTCCTTCAAAGCAAGTGTTGACATCACCAACAAGGAAGCAAAAGAAATGTATATAAGGGAAAGCCCAGGCTATGATTACATGTGACAAAACGGTAGATGCGCAGCCAAACAGTGAAGTGTTTCTATTGACTTGCCCTGGAACTTAGTCCTTTTGCTGAAGAACTACTGTGAAATTTCAGTCACAAATGAGTCTTGATGAATTTTGAGGCAAATTTTGTTGTCAATTAATTATTTGGTGAGTTTTGAGAACAGCATACACACTAGGGAAGTCTCCCTATAACATGCATTTATCTGGTTTCTATTCCTTGTCGTGCTCCTGTTGGGGATATTGAACACCTCCTGCTGTGGAATCCCTGCCCTGGGAAAGAGATGGTGTCAGCCGAGCACAAGCAGTGCTGAGATTTATAGGGAAGTAAAGACAACTTCTGATATTAAGCAAAGAAAGCTGAGCTGGATAAAGAGCTTGCTTGAGTAAAATGAAGCGCTTTCCCTGCCCCCCACCCCCCTCTTTCTAAAGCTTAACAAAAAAAAAAAAAAAAAAGAAAAAGAAAAATGGAAAATCCCCGTTGATTGCATCCAGCTGTTAAAATTTTATGATACCGAGATCCCCAGTTGTCATGACCACTTCATGTAGTTTAATATGCAGTCGTATTCTTTTCAGTTTCATTTTCTTCCCCAACTTTAGTTAATAAAACACCTTTCAGACAGTCTGTTCTTAGCAGTTACAGAGTGCCTGGTCTTCTTTTATAAAAAGGAGAAATGCATGCAGCTTTAAGAACTAATTCATATACACACACCCAAGCTGTTACCTGTGGGATACCTTGGCACATGAGGAAGTTAAACTGCAACCATAATTCCCGTTAATGTCAGTGAGAGCAACATTTGCGCATTTCTCCGTGTGGAGGAGACGTGGGCTGAACAGCAGCAGCTCTTTTCCGATCACCGCAGATCAGCCCTGCCATAAAAAGGTTGACCCCCTGCCCCAGCCAAGACTCCCCTTGCCTGCAAATGGCTCTGGGCTCAGGCCCAAAAGGAATGAATCTCTCCAAACTTTGGCAACTCAGAGGCAAACCAGCAACTCCCGAAGTATTGCACGTTTATTCTCTGTTTCATCTGCAGTGAGCATGAGAGTTGTTATCCACCTTGTTTGCACAGTTCCAGCTTGAATTTCCTAAAGGATGTATTCACCGCTTAATGGGCATAGAGAAAACACCCAGGATAAAAGCAATACCCGCATTTTCTGCTTTAAATGCACTGATGTTTTCAGTTTGCTGTCGCTCCCGGTTCCCTCCTGCCTTGCTGGCATTCGGCCATCCCAGCAGCCGTGCACGCGTGGTGTGGGAGGGGCAGGAGTGTGACTCCCTGTGCCAGGGCAGCGCTGGCATCAGTGGGGAGCAGTGACACTCCGACATCCACTTCTGCTTCAGAGATCTTTGTTCACTACAGCACGCTGATGTCTCACTGGCTTCCTACCACTGCCCCTACATACAGGGAAAAAAAAAAATAAAAGAAAATTACATTAAGAAAGAATAAAGGCTGAGCATATATATCAGTCTGTAGCTCCAAGATCAGATCAGCTGCTTTAATTAATCCCAGAACAAACAGTTCAAAGAAAGGAATCCAGAATTACAATTAAGCTGCGAAAGAATCAGAATATGCTATGCAAGAGAGGTTTTTGCTGTGCTCCGGCTGGTGAATGTTTCTTTTCCAGCCTCAACATTCTTTTATATTAGTCTTTTGCATTTGTGGTATTGAAAATTGTTTGGGGAATTTATGAAATGATGCAGTTTTATGTAAAAGGTAACCACATTACTGCATTAAATATGAAGCAGCCAGAGGAACTGAAAATAAAACGGTTTGGTTTCCTAAGAGGTAGCGCTGATAAACATTTTGGTCAGCCAATACATTTTGTGGATGATGTTTAAGGAAACACTAGCTGCTAACTTGCTTAGCTTGAGGAAGCTTTATCCTCCCTGTGCCAGTATTTATAGTCATAGTTTAATGGGAAGCCTCTAACGATAACATCTTACTGCTTGTTTAATCATCCTTTACTCAGCAAAATAGCTGAGTTAATTTGGGACCACGAAAGGATGTGGACACCCATTCAGTGTGGGGCTGTGTGCCATAGCACTGTCCTTGGAGAAAGAGTTTAACTGTTTCCCTGGGGAAAGTCAGCAGCTTCCCCTCGCTGTGCCCATCTCTCACGCTGTGCCAGGGATAGGAAAAGTGGCTTTTTAAAATTACACAGAAGCAAAAATGGAAATGCAAAGGGAAATAAATATTTTCAGCACTTGGGGATGTTTTCTGAGATGGAGGTGAATTTTGCACTGAGGGTTCCCCTCTATTTACTGATATTCTCAGTGATAGGGAAGATCCAGCCGACAGCTAACCTTTTGATAGAAAACCACTGCCAGCCTGTCTTTTCCTCTCTTTCCTTGATCCAACAAAACCCAGAAAAAAGTGACACTATCACAAGGTCTGTCACCATCACGCAGTTCAGTCTGTGCCTCCCTTTCCCCAGTGACCATCTTTGAGCAGAAACTCTACAGATCAGAAAACATCCCCAGCCTAGGGACTGTTACAGCACGGCTCCTTCTGACACCAAAGCATTAACAAGTGTCAGCATGAATTTTGTACTTCCCAGAAATGGGTTTCCTTTGCCAGAGGCTGCTTGGTTGGCACCCCCTGGTTTGGGTCTGTACACAGTGAGACGCTGTGTACAGACCCAAACCTACGCTGCTCCTAAAGGGATTTCTTTAGGGGAAATGGCTGCAGAGTACCATGGAAATCCTTGCCCAGGACAGCAATAAACAATACCCAGCAGGCCTGGCAAAGCTGGCACTGGCAGACTGCTTTGAACTGAAGAAACATAAGGAAAAGCTAAATTTTTGCTACCAAGAAAAAGATTAAATGGCAGTGGTATGTTGGGAAGCAACCCCTGTCCTGAAGCATTTGGAGCTGAAACAAAGAATGAGGCAGAAACAGCAGCATGGAAAGATGGAGTGAAACTCCTGAGGTAATGTGAGTACAGATGAGATTGGTACTCACATCTTTGGGGTCTCAGGTAAACTGCTCACCTGCATCCTGACACTGGTAACAGGACAATAACCAAGATACCTTAAAACCATCTCAGGGCTGGCAAGAAAATCTGGCTGCCATGCTCGGAGTGCCCATGCAGTGCTGAAGTGACAAGAGAAGCGAGGGAAATTAGAGGAGCAAGAGAGGAATTGAAAAATTAAAGAATGCAACTAAATTCCGTTGGTCTGTTAGACCAGACCGTAATGATACAGTGTTTCACGCAGACTCCTTCATTTTCTTAAAAAAAATATAGAATTTGTTGTATGTCCCTGTCCCTCTCTAGGCAGAACGTGTGGTCATGATGATTCATGACAGAACATCGTTTCATAGCACCAGCCTGAGCAAAGCCAAAGCTGGAAGCCTGAGTTGGGCTATTCACCCACCCCAAAAAACCCCAAAACCTACAGTTAAATCTAGCTTATCAAAACTGTAAGTATCTCCATGTAGAATATAAAAGTGCAAGAAATGTCTGCAAATTATTCCACATTTTTTCTAAGATCCGAAGTTACTATTCATATATGAGTTCCTGCACTCGTAGCACTTAAGCAAAGAGCAGCCCTAGAAGTATGGTCACTAAGTATTAAAGACAACAAATAGTATAATTCAGCCCACAACCGGAGGGCTGGATCCTGCTGGGGCTGAGGTCCTTTTGTGTCCTACAGAATGAGGAATTATGGATACTCAGCCCGAACAAGAAATGTTGAGTGTCCTCCGGGATGGAAAGTCAGACTAAAAAGAAAACAATAAATTAAAGTGCCACCCAACTCCTCAGAAAAGCGAAAACTGAATTGAAGCAACAGCCTTTCGCTTTTAGCCCCCCAAGAGCTGAAATGAGCAGGCACTGAGGCGGCAAGCGGTTCCCATCCTGCCACCAGCAGCAGGATATACATTATTTAGAAATGACAGAAATCGTCTGAGTTAGCAGCGTAGCTGAACAAATTAGAAATTATAGTAAAACTGGGGGTTCAGTTTATATAGCTGGAGCTCTGAGACAGAAATACAGATTATGACAGGTTAATGGGGACTGTGACATTCCCTATACATGTAAATAAACACTGAATTTGAGAACCTCTGTTTTCCCCAAGCACTAGTAAATAAAAGTATAACAGAGACCTCATGTAAAGTAACCATATGCTTATAATTATACAAACATTGTAGATCCCCTGTGTGAAATTTCACATCTTTATTACTTCTATTTTAATGTTTACAAAGTTAGCAGTAATTTTTCAAACCTAAATCTATCCTAAACAGGATAGACAATTTCCTACATCGTTTTAATTTTCTATGCCAGAGCAAACGAAAGCAGAACCACTCTTGCAAGCCTCTTCCCATTCTTGTGCTCTATACACTGCAGTTTGTTTCCCTGACATCAGGATGTGCTTTGACACACCAAGAATGCAGGAGTGGCTTCACTCTTCATGCCTATATATTAAGTTTTTAACTGTGAGTGAGAGACAATATGGTTCTAATCTAAGACAGTGACAAAAATGCAGAGAGCTTGCAAAAAAAGCTATGTTGCCACTGGTTTGTGGCAAAATAAAACACTGTAAAAAGAAACGGTGGTGCATAGGGTTGCCCTGCTACTTCTCTCAACTTTTCTTGTGAAAAGAGTAGCTGCCGAAAGTAGGACCAAAAAGAAGTGAAATGGGAAAACCTGTCCCTGTGCTGTGGGGCTGCACAAGCCTCCGCCGAGCCAGAACGCAGTGGACTTGCCTGGAAAAGCCCTGCAGGCTGTGGGGCACTGGGAGAGGCGCAGATCCCTCACGGGCTGCTTGGAAAGCAACACAGAACTTCCCTTGGAGGACCACAATGTGGGAGCTGATTCCGACTCTAAAGCAACCTATTTATTTGGGTATGCTCCTTCACCTCCTGTTAGATCACATGCCATGGCTTTGACAGTTAAAATTCTTAGTCCACTTAGACTTTCAAGGTCTATGTTGACAGTTTGGAGAGTGGGTAGGCTGAAACAAATATTGCTGTATTAAGCAAAAAAAAATATATTTGGCTTATTTGATGTTCCAGAATTCAGGCAGCAGAGGAGTGAGCTCAGTGCTCCCTCTATGAGGATGCTCTCGGCTGAGAGCCTAACAGCCCGGCTGGGAGGGAGGCAGAGAAAGGAGCTGGAGCGTTACCCACCAGGGAACGTCCATCTAGGAAGGGGAAGCAACTTCTGGGTCAAAATCTACCTTCTGAAAACAAATATTCCTGCTAGTATGGAGCACTGAAAAACAGTATTTTCAGGAGCATTGCAGCAAGGAGGCAAGAGTGCTAAAAAAATTGCAGCTAAAAGCAATGGGAGTTTAATGCCTCAGATTTGGGGTCTTTGAAAGATTGTTCCCATTTTCAAAGCTGAGGCTTGTGGAGGCTGGTGTTTTGCTGAAAACCAGCACATATGGACTACACGGGCATTTCAGAAACAGTTGTGCTAACTGTTCTGCCAGTAGGACTTCCTACCCCCTGATTATGTGGTGTGACCACAGCCTTTTCGGAGCTTTTTGTGGTAAAGGGGGGAAGAAGCCTGTACTTCGAGTGGGTACATTTTCTAATCTGCCTAATAGAGAATGAATCTGGTTCACAGAAAAAAAAAAAACCCCACCACCCTACAACGGATCATTCATGTTAAAATAAGCCACAATCTAACTGTAAAAAATGTAAAAGATTAAGAGGGACTGTCTACAAACGGATCAGCTCTGTACTAATGCCACTCATGCACCATAGTAAGTCTTCCGAAAGGCCACAAACCAAAGGTCAAATGAGGGTTGCTTAGGCCTTTGCTTGACCACTTGTGGAGGGCTGAATTTTAACCTCTGACACTAGTCCTCAACACTGCTGCTCATTTTATAGTTATAACAAGAGAAATTTACATTAAACTTCCAGGGGAAAAAAATTACATTTGATTATCAGTTTCTCCTGGCTTTCAAATTTTGCCTCGAGTGATATTATTTTTTTTTTTCCCAGAATAGTAAATTCACATAAATAAATTTGAGATATGTGAAATCTGTGTCTTCTAGTGCAAGGAAATTAATGAAACTGCTTCTAAAACTGTAGTTTAGAAAACTTCCCCAAATTGCTTAGTTTGCAGAAACATATTTGAAATAAAAAGTTGTTACAAAATATTTATAATGTAATTATAAACTGAAATTCTGCCAACTTTTATTGTTGAGAAAACCGGAAAGGAAATAATTGTTTAAAATGCTATTCTTCTTTCCTTGTGGCTGTTATTATTTTACTCTTCTTATTGTTGTTACTGCCGTTATTACGCCCTTTGCCAAGCTCTGAAGCTGCAATCCCAAGTGTTTCACAGACGCTGATTCATTCACGCGCTGCCCACAAGATGCCCACTCCTGCCTGTGGTTCTCAGGTCCGGTTCCATGCGGTTTTCTCAATGCCAATCAAAACCAAAACTTCTCAAGATGGTTTGATATATTCAAGTCCCTCACAATGATCTGAGTACATAGCTGCATAAGGCACCACAATTGCTACAGCTTCTCAGTTTCCCTATGCTCAGTCGTTCCCTTAAGTGATTGTCCTGGCTATCAGCTATATTGAACAATGGCATTGTCTTCTGAAATGGCATGGGGATACCCTGAGCAACAGGGCCTAATGCTGTGAGAAAGGTTGGAGAGAAGTGCTGCCTACTTTATGGCTGTTACTACTAGCTGTGTACACTATCATCTGGTTTGCATTGCTGTTTTGGGGTGATAACAACAGTGTGTGAGCTCCCCTCAGCCTCCGTGCTGCCTGAAAGGCCCCCAGAGCCAGGGGAACGGCACCCGTTGGCTGCAGAGGGCTTTGAGTCAGGCCCCTGATTAAGAAGCAAAGGTGGAAAGCAGCCGTCTGAGTCAATTTGAGAGAACGTGTTAAAACGTACAAAGGCAGCAGGTAGAAATGAAATCAGGCTGATGGAAGTTGCTTTCGAGACCACTCGACCCTTGCAGCTTTGCATTAGTATGAAACCACCTTCCCTAGGGAGAGGAGGAGGCCAAGGGAGGAAAAAGCTGAGAACAAAGAGAGAAGAGGAGAGACAGATCAAGAGACAAAGGCAGGAAAGGAACAGACACTTCGGGAGCAGCAAGGGGACCCTGGAAACCAGCGGGGTGGGAGTGGGAAAGGGCAGCCGTGCAGCAGCAGCACTGGGAACTGCAAGGAGGGGATGTGGGAAGTTGAAACAATATCAGAAAAGGAAAATAGGACAATGGAATGCAGCAGGATAGAAAAGAAAGAGCCTGGGGGACTTGGGTTGAGCAGAAGTTGGCAGAGAAGAAACTGGAGCTGGGCAGCTGATTGGAGATAGCAGGCAGGAGTGTGGAATAAGTGAAGAGGGCACAAAAGGGGCAGAAGGAAACAAAAAAGTGATGATATGGAACTGGGTCGTGGCAAACAAAAAAATAGCCAAAATGCTAAGTATAGAACAGAATGGATGAGGGCGGAGAAGGGGACCGCAAGTAACAAAAGTGAGGCAGCAGAAAAGTGAAACCAAAGGGACAGGAGGAGGGGGGAAGGTCTCAGAGCAGAAAGCAGCTTATGAAAAGGGAGTGGAATGGTCAGTAGGGCAGCTGTGAAGCCAGGAGTTAGGCGAGAGGAGTGAAGGCATGATAAATAAAAGGAGATGAAAAAATGGGATGGAGCAATGTGGGAATTGGTTTTTCAGAACACTTGCCTCATTTCTACACTGTCACTGATACTCTTTTGTAGCCCTGTTTCTTCACAGTTCATCTGCCAGCACCTCACAGTACATCTATCCTACTAAAAAGAAGCCAAAGCAATGACGGGCGCTGTTCTCTCATCTGAGCTATGCAATGTGTCACATATCCACATGGTTGAATCCAAATAACCATATAGGGGACAGCCCTGGGCATGAGCCATAACTTGTAACAGGCCTGGGCACTGTCTGGGAAAGTGCTAACTGGCAGGAGCCAAAACCACATGTGGAGAGTTGCAGGGCAGCACATGAGACCCTGACTTGGAGTCATCTTCTTCCCTAGCGGAGATGCAGCCTGGGTTACTTGGAACCTGAGCCTCTGTTTTGGATCCAAATCTCCCCTTCATGGTCCTCATCTCCACTTCATGGTCTGAATCTCCCCTATCTTTTCTCCCAAAGAGCTGAGGAGCACAGTGGGACTGAGGTCACTGCAGGCAAACTGGGACCTACCAGGATAGCTGCCTGCTGCATGTGCCCTGGCTGAGTCTGCCTCATCCCACTGATGTGTGTGTTACACTGGAAGCAATGCCAAAAGCCCAGGCATGAGTTGCCCTCTCTTGGTGGAAAAGGAGGAGGAGTAAGAAAAAGACAAGAAAGTCCAGTGTATGACTGCATGGACATGAAGAACAGCTGCTAGTGAAGAAGTGTGGTCAGGGATGTCAGATTCAACTTGAGTTGAAAGCCAGATTCCCTTTATTTTTGCTATGAAATGAGATTTCACCGCTGAACAGGCAGCAGAATCTCTTGCTGGAATGAGAGGAAAATCCACCAGTGGCAGAGCTGGGGCAGATAGGAGAGGTAGAAAGAGGTGAAGAATGGGACACAGTGGAGGAAGATCAGGAGAGGAGAACAGGGAAGCTCAGAACAGGGCAAAGGAAAGCAACATTCAGAAGCAGAGGGGGGTGGTTTGAGGCTGCCAGCAGTGCCATGGTTCAGGCGGAAAGATGAGAGGAATGTCAGGAAGAAGCAAGGAGGGAACAGGTCAGGTAAGGTAATGCAAACTTGTTGCCATCATTTGTCCATGGCTGTGAGCCCCACAGAGGTGGTTGTATGAAACCATTTGGAGAGTTGACACAGTTCTTATGTTAGGGGATGGTCCTCTTTAAAAATGAAGAGGGCTGGATAAATCCTCTTGCAGAAGACAGCTCCAATGCAAGGAGGTTTTCTGCCTGTCCTGGGCTGCCCCATTTATGTTGCTGGTGCTGCCTGCCCATCACTGAATTTTCCCAGGTCCTATCCTGGCACCGTGCTTCCCCTCAGGCTGGTCCTCTCTTGGTGGCTGTGCAGATTTTGAAAGAACTGCCTGTCTCTTTGCTCCTGTGCTTTCCTTTCCCTCTCTGATGAGTGGCAGGGTTTGCCCCAAAGCTGCCTGCTAGCTGGGCCCTGATGCATCTCCAAGGTGAGACCCCATTTTCCGCCACACTCTCCTTCTTGAGAGACCCCTGCTTTATGTCAAGCTCTTGACAGACACATAGCTGTGGGAATACGCAGAGCATTACAAAAGACCATTAGCTTCGCCGGAGTCTGTCCACACTCGGAAGCACAGCACCCTCAGCACCTGAACGCACCAAAGCGTTGGCTAGTTGATGAGAAGCGGTACCCGAAGGGTGGCAGCGAGACGCTCGGCAGCTGTCCCGGCCCTCGCGTCCACTTCCCGCCTGGAGTCCGCACCGAGGAGGGATCGAGGGACCCCCAAGCACCCGACCGCGGGGTGTCCCGCCCCGCCGCGGACCGCCCCGCGGGGGCGGGATGGGTGCCCCCACGGGGCGGTCCACGGCGGGGCGGTACCCACGGGGCGGGGCGGGCTGCTCCGGGCCGAGCCCGCCCGGGTGCAGTCCCCGCTCCGCGCCACGCCGCCGCGCAGTCCCCGCGCCGCTCCGTGGGCCGCCGGAGCCGCACGTCGGGCCGCCCTCCTCTTCTTCCCCACCGCCGCCGCCTCTCGCTATGAATGCACGCTGGGCCCTGCTCTCCGCCGCGTTGCTCGCCAGCCTCCTCTGGGATTTACCTTGCTGCCTCCCGGCTTCTCTCCCCGCCGCCTCGGAGCTCACCGCCTCCTCCAAGGGCGGACGGGGCCGCAGGGTGACGCGGACTCCACGGGACAACCGCCCGCGGCAAGGGGGACACGCCGTGGGCCGGGCGCTCCCACGAGCGGAACCTCACGAGTACATGCTGTCTCTGTTCAGGACTTACTCCATCGCGGAGAAACTGGGCATCAACGCCAGCTTTTTTCAGTCGTCCAAATCTGCCAACACCATCACTAGTTTTGTAGACAGGGGACGAGGTAAGTTTTGCCCCCCCACGCCCCTCACCTTCCTCTCGGGGCTGCGGGGCTGCGGCGCTCCGCAGCTGCCGTCCCGCGGAACCTAGCGCTGGGGAGGCGGGGAGCGCACTACATCGGTCACTGGTGTTTTTCGCCCCCCTCGGTATAGCAGAAAGTGGATCTTTCCGTAAATTGTAGATCGAGTTGTTTTATTTTAAAGCAAACTGCCCCGCGGCGCTAAATCCGGACCGCAGCAGCCGTAAATGCTGCGTGAGAGAAACACGCGTGTTCGCCCCGGATCGTCACGGGGTGGTGCGAAATACGTCCCAGCTTTGCAGGCGCAATTCGGGTGTAAACTCAACCTTGGAGCAAAAAAAATCGCTCTCCTAGTTTCTTTCTGTCTGCAGAAGAAAGGATCGCTCTTATCGCTGCGGCTGTAATGCAAATATTAAGTTCAAACTGACCGAGGGCAAACATACGCTGCCTCAAGCTGCTCTCGCGTAGGGTCGCTTTATCGGGTCCACCTGGAAATTCACCAGCCCCGTTTGAAAGAGCTGTGGCTGGGACACAGCCGGCTTCGCATGCAGGGGGCGCAGCCTGAAGCCCAGGTAACTCCCGGCCGTGGGGCTCAGTGGGGAGCCGCACAGACTCGCCGTCTCCTTCGGGGCCCATCCTACGTTCTTTAAGCCTGGTGTGTGCGGAGCTGGTCCTCACCCATCCCAGGGCCGGGAAGGACAGCGGGTGTCCCTCCCTCGGGCCCTCGGCTGCCCCCGCAGCGGGAGAGCGGAGGGGAGAGGACGGGGCGGGCGGCGGAGCCCGGGGCCGGCCGGGCTCCAGGCCTTGTCCCCACTCATCCCGGGTAGCAGCGGTGCCGTGGGGCTCCCGGGAACCCTCCGCGACCTGGAACCCCGGCCTGAGCTCCGCTTTACTTTTCTCTCGTTTTATCGCTCGTAGCCAAGGCAGCGGGTGGAAATTCCTCAGCGATCCAGAGGAAAAGAGAATTCTCTTCCCTCAAAATTGTCTCTATCTTTTTTTTTTTTTTTTTCCTACATTACCCTTGTTTGTGAGCCTTTAACGATATCAACAGTTTCTCAATGAAGGTTGTGTACTCTTTCCTTCCCTCTCCCTCTCCGCGATTTTAAGATCCTCCCCTCCGTTCGCGCCCCCCCCGCCGCGGTACCCTGCCCATGTACCTGCCAGCGGCTGGCAGCGGCGTCCCGTAGCTGCCGGCAGCCGGGAAAGCACGCCGACCTCCCCACTTGCCAGCCGTTTCAGGGAAAAACGCAGCGCCAGGAAAACCGCACAGCTCCCTGGAGCTACAGGAGCCACCCTCTCCCCAAACCAAACCAAACCCAAATCAACTCTCTCCGCCGCCTCCACGGTTCTACAATCACTCCTCCACCCTGGGCACCCGCGGCTCAGCCCCTTGCCCCATCGCCACCCCCGGCTCGGGGTCCTCCTCTGCAGAGGGGGCTCAGCGAGGCTCTTCCCCTCTAGCCTCAGCGCCCGTTGAGTCCCTCTGGGCTCGGGTGGGTGCGTGGAAGCGCTCACGGTGGGTGCCCCCCGCGGTTGGAAGCGCCTAGGGGTTTCCATGTGGAGAGGGGACACGGGGTTTTGCTTTCCGCTTTCGCCTTACGAGGGTTGTTTTCTTCGTCGCTGCCAAACGGGAGGTGGGGGGAAGAGAACAGGCTTTCTAGAAACACTGTTTCGAAAGTTCAGCCGTCAGAAACGCGCTGTCCCGCTTTCCCCCGGGAGAGGAAACAGGGTGCTAATTCTGCGAGCCGCAGGGAAATAGAGACGTGCTCAAGATCATCTTATTCTTGATAACCAGAAGAAAGACAGTTAATTTAACAAATTTAGCTCATCTCGCTGCATGGGAGATTCTACTCCGGGGGAAGTGATTTGCTAACAGAAGTCCTGGTTTGATTAAGGAAAAGCCTCACTTTTCCCCATTGATTTTGATTTGATGTGTCACAGGCTGTGACCTTCTGCTGGACCTTCTGAGGGTTGCTTAGCATCAAGCCACTGATTGGAGTATTTCAACTCAGTGATCTAATTGAGTGTTCATGTCATAACATATCAAATATTGTCTAGTCTCCCATAATGAAGCGGACCAGCCAATGGCACATCACCAAAAAACTTCAAGAGAGCTTCCGTTCCTCTGAAGTGGTAGCTATTTTACTGCCCACCTCCCCGTGGGCTCCTAGCCCAGTTAATTGGCGAGCTGGAGCTGTGCTGATGATGAACAGTCTCAGGGAAAGCGGGGGGGCGGGGGGGAAGTTTCTGTCAATTCATTTGCAGACAATATAGCCGCCCAAATTGACCCAATTAGATGGGCTGCTCTTTACCTAAGCGGCAGCTCCAGGGGGAGACGGCGCTGGCCGTCCCTCCCTTCCACCCGCACGGCATCCTCCACCGCACTGTTTCGGGGGAACAGCAACTGGGAGAGGGAGCGTGGAGCAGCTTTTAGTCCTGCCGAGAAATGCCCTTCCCGCAAGGCGTGGGCTGCTGTGCCCGCGTGTCCGAGAGCGTCCCGCGGGAACGACAGCTCGACATCCCCCGGCCGCAGGAGCCGGAGCGGCTGGGAGGGGCAGGGAGCTTCGGTGCGAACACAACAACCGCTCCTCTCCGCCTCTTGTTCCTTTTCCTTCCTACTTGAAACTAATAAGATCGCTTTCAGTCTGGATCGAAAGGACGAAAGCCATACTACTGCATTGTATTTACAGATATATATATATATATATTTCCCCCCAGAGGTAGAAAAAAAGTGCAGAAAAGGGGGAAAGGGTTTGCGATTCCCCCTTTTCCACTCCCTCCCGCCCCCAACTCGCTCCCCCTTGTTACGGTCGCAAGATCAGACAAGACTTAGCTGAATGTAGGAAAATTACTGTTGGCACATGAAGTAACTCATTAAAACGCAGATGGTGCTCTCGCTGGCCTCAGGACCCCCAGCATTGGAGCTCCACAGTAACGCAGGACAATTAGGAGCTGCAAGGACTCCACCAGGCAGGGGAAAAAAAAAAAAAAAAAAGAAAAAAAAAACACAGAAAAAAAAACAGAGCAGGAGGGAGCTAGAGAAGGGAGCTATAAACAAGCAAATCCACAGCTAGCAAGAAATGCAGCACGACTCGGAACAAGCCGAAAACAAAAAAATAAATACCGAGGATGCGAGGAAGCGCGATTTTCAGAGACATATCCCGTGGGAAGGGAATGCCACAAGGGCCGGCTGCCGTGGGTTCAGCTCGCCTTTCCCTTTTGTGTTTGCAGAGCTGTCCGCAGCCGCGATACCGCGGCCGGGCTCTCCCATACGAAATGTTGAGCTCCGCGCCTAAGGGAAGGGGAAATCAAAGTGGATCGAGATCGTCTCCTTTTCCGTTCTCGTTTTCTTCGTGCAGTTTTGTGTTCCAGATGAGAGACAGCTGATTCAGACCGACTAGGGTCCGACCACCGTTATTTTGCTCTTGCCGTTAGCGTCGGGAGGGGGGTGAGGAAAGGGGGCAGGAGGAAGGGGGGATGCCGTGTGCAGGAGCTGGAAATGGCCGGGCTGCGCGTGTGGCTGAAGAAAAGAGCGTAAATCCCACTTGAAGTTCATCTAGTGCAACATGTTTATGCAAAACAGCGGGTTTCTGGGTGGACCGAAAGCTACACTGTAGTGTAATCTGTGCAGCGCCTTTGCCCAGGCAGTGTTGTAGTTGGCAGAAGGAAAATGAAATATAAGCAGGGAAGTATTTTAATGGGGAAGGAGGGAATTCACAACTGTTAATTATTTGGTGACCTTGTATGCGATTTGTTTGAGCCCCTTATAAAAACACTAATGCAGACCAGACGGCTGGAGCACGGCATTGAGCAGCCGGTTCCCATCCCCGCCGTGCGCTCGGGGAAGGAGCGGGCGGCCCGGCTCTCCTGGCCCGGCGGCGGGGCCTCCGCGCCCGCGGAGCCAGCAGCGCGGGGGCGGGCGGCGGTGGGCGAAAGGGCTGCGGCTCCGTGCTGCCTGCTCCTGCGGGATATCTGGAGGTGTGTGTTTTCCCCCGCGCTGCCGGAGCTGCGGAAAGCGAGCGGAGCGTCTCCTCGGAAGCCGCGGCCGCACCGCTCGTCTCTCCCTCCTGAAAATGGGGAGTTTCTTTTTGTTTTGTTTCGTTTGTTTGTTTTCTTTCGCAAAGGCGCGCACAGAAGCGCAGCGGGACGGGGAGCGCGGTCTGGGAAAAGCAGAGCCCTCAGGCGCCGGGAGACGCAGCCCCGCGGCGACTCCGCGGCTCAGATGCCCCGGCGAGGCGGTGCGCGGCCGCGGAGCCACTCTGCTAACGAGAAGGGAAAAACCTATCAAGGCATTCCGGTAGCTCATTTCAGATACCATCCTGATTTTTTTTTTTTTTTTTTTTTAATACAGAAGCTCCCTTGCGGGGCTTGATCAGAGGCGGCTTTTGTGGTTTTTATGATTTTTTTTTTTCCTACGAGGCGGGTAGGACCGAGCTCTCCGCTTCGGAACTGTTGAGTTTCCGCCACTCGCGGGCGATGCTGTGCCGCAGTCTGGGCTGGCCACAACCAGGAGACGAGAAGCCCGTGGGGACAAAATCCAGCGCAACCCGGTGTCAGCCCGGCTCGAGTGCTCGCAGCAGACGGCGGCATGGCCGGGCTGCCCGGCTCTGGGCACTGCAACTGGGAGCCTCGCCCTCCTCTTTTTCCTCCTCGTTTCGTAGTTCTACAGAAAACAAAACAAAACAAAACAAAACAAACCCCCAAAAAACCAACAACCCACAAACAAACAAACAAAAACCACCAAGTCATTGCGATTTAGAGTCAGGCTGGAACTGAGGTTGGTCGTCCTTGCGTGCCTGAAGTCTGGTTTCTGAGCGAAAGGGAGGGTTTCAGTCCTTGCTAGTTGTGGCCAGATCCGTACGTTGGGTTGCTCTGTCCTGGTGCTTCCACGTATATCGCTCA
This sequence comes from Nesoenas mayeri, assembly GCF_963082525.1. Lineage (NCBI taxonomy): Eukaryota > Metazoa > Chordata > Aves > Columbiformes > Columbidae > Nesoenas > Nesoenas mayeri. The sequence goes on from NC_137543.1 coordinate 25,404,664, forward strand.
GAAATATCCTCCAAAGCGTCCCCTCGCTCCATTTCTTAGCTCCCAGCGCTGGGAATATTCAATCAAATTTTCTCAATACGAATAGTTGTGGAAGAATGATTTATCTTCGATTGAAGTATTTCGGGTAGCAAAACGACCACAAACGGGCAAAGGGAAGTGGGCTCGGTTAATGCTTGTTACAGCAGGTAGGAACCGCACAAGGAAGCCCCTCTTCGCCTCCGCGCAACTCCTGGGGCGATGTTGACAGATGGGGGGTCCGGAGCCCCGTGGCACGGTCCATGACTGTTGCGGCGATGTCTCTGTCCCCGAGGGCCGTGCGTCGGTCGTGGGAAGCAGGGAGGTGGCGGGAGGCGGCGCCGGCAGCGGCGAGCGGGGCGAGGGCAGGTAGCCTTCCCGGCGCAGGTACGGTGAAGCGGTGACCAAAGGTATATTGCAGCCAGGTGCCTCCCCGCTTCAGGGAAAAAGAAAAAACCCGACAACAGCCCTTCATCAGCTCTCCGGGGTTTCGGCAGGATTGGGAAGGATTTGTTCGAGGAAGATGTGGTCTTTCTCGATTACTCGATAGAGGAATGAACGAAACATTTAAATCTAATCACTCGGTGTAATAAAAAAGCACGGCAAGGCAGGCGCTGCGAGATGCAGAACCGAGAACCGGAGAAATACCACACATGGAGAGTCAGCCTCTTGTTTCCACAGCTCGAGTAATGCTCCGAGAGAAGTACCTGTCACCCTTGCGACTCTGCAGACAACGTGTGGGCAGCCCCTCGCAATTACGGGGGATATATGTTTTAATTTCCAGATTATTGTTGAGCGAGCGCCTGCAAAGGGTCTTTAAACTGCAAATGTGCTTTTGGTTTGCGAGTTTAAATATGGCTTGAAAGAGAATTTGGGAATGGGAAAATTCTTCATGAGTGTGGTTTGGGTATAATTTGCAGTGATGTAAAGTTAAGATCTGAGCCCTGATGAATTGGCTGGGAGCCCAGTACCTGATCTGCCATGAAAAGGGAAACTTTGTATAGCCTTTCTTAACCCCCGGCTCGCCTCAAAGCCCAGGCTGCCGGCGAGAAAGCGAACCCGGGAAGCGGGAAAGGGTTCACACAGGGAGCTAAAGGAAACGTCCCAACCCAATAATTCATTTAACCTTGGGAGACGATAAACGCTTCGCCACCGCAAAACGGAGGAAAGCGGCGGCAGAGGCGGACGGGGGCCCGGCGCAGCCCCTCGCGGCCGGCACGGTGCACACCGCTGCCTGGACGCTATGGGGAGGGCAGAGCGGAGAAGGACTGCTCTCCTCCCCCGCCGCCGACACGTTCTTAAATTCAGAGTAGATCTGCTCCCTTCTTCCCCCCCGCTTCTAGCTCCCAATATTTTATCTTCGTTCGGAAAAAAATAAACAACGGGGAGTCGAAATAATACTAATACTTACCGCGTAACTAACATTCATCTAAGTTAACGTTACAAATATAACCCCCCCCGCCTGTGCATTTTCTGCAATGTGGCTTTCCCCAGCCTGTCTGGATGTGAGATGAGTTGGCTGCTCTCTCCAAATATTACGGTAACGGGAGTAACGATAATGAGAACCTCGACTGGCCTGGGAAAAAAGGCAGATCTCGAACTGGCTGCTGCAAATCCCGGACCTCACCACAGCCACTCCTTGAGTTTAAAGGCAAACTGAAGAGGACAAGCCCTGATCCGTGTGTGTTCCTCACAAGGAGGGAGAGGGACAGCCAGGCTGCCCCCACGCCGTCGCTGCTGCCGCTCTTTGTGTGCTGCAAACGCAGTAGCTTCGCTGGAACAAAGGTTTCCCAAACCAGACCCATCTCGCTCCAGTTTCTGGAGGCTCCAAAGCTACCGCTTTCCCTCCTCATCCTCCGTTGCTTTTCCCACCCTCTCGACCGTGCTGGGAGCGAGCCAGTACTGGTTTAGGATTATGTATTCATCTGGAATTATTAGGTTACCAGAGTGAATAAATAGCGTTTATCTGATCGGATTCAAAGCTGCTTATTTGAAACGACCGGCAGCCCTGCCCCTTTCTAGGAGCGGGAGCCGGCAGCTGAAGAAACAGAGGGAGTCTTCCAGGACAGAGTCAGTGCTGCCTAAACCCGCCTCGGAGACTCGAGTGCTCGGGGACAAATTTCTCTACCTTTCGGCCGTGTCCCCAGAGTGCCATGTCACCGAGCTAGCCAGACTGGCCGTGCAACGCGTTCAATCTCCGCCAAGCTGGAGCGTCAAAACGTGCTGCTGGGGAGCGCGTTTTAGGCGCACACCCCACACCCCGCCGCATGACAGGGTTCTGCAAACCCTTTATAAACCGCTTGCAGCACAGGGCATCTGCGAGGAATTCAGCCTCTTCCCACTTCACTCCCATCTAACCCCCACGCCTGGATGCCACCCTTGAGGCGGCCGAGTCCCTTCGCCAGGGACACCGGCCAGGAACAGGACGGGGAAGCGGGTGAGTGGGGTGTCTGCTCCGGAGGGACAGTGCACTGGGGGCACCCCATCCCCCACCCTCTACCCATCCAACAGGGAGTACAAAACGGGGTGAGCATCTATCTGCCTTTGAAACCAAGCCTGACCACCCCCTCCCAGCACCCCCCCAAGCAAAGAGGTGGCTTAAAAGCAGAGCTGTGCCCACGCTCGGCTCTGCCCACGCTCGGCTCTGCCCACAGCCTAAAGCCAGGAGAAGGGCTGATTTGGTTTCCTCGACGGTCACTGGAGCCGTTGGAGGAAGATGGAGGCAGCTCGGCGGAGCAAGGACAACCGCCTGCGCCGTGTCGAATGCTCAGGCATCTGAGAGATGCTGGTCGCAGGGAAAGCCAAAGAAGAGGAGAAGAGGGAGGAAGAGGATCTGTGCGTTCTTGCCCGAGGGATGCACGTCCCTTTCTGGCTGACGTCTCCAGTTCTGCCTGGAACCCCCTTGAAGAAGGAGACGATGGTCCCTGAGCTTTCTTGCAGACCCTTCTCCTGCAACCCGGGCCCACCTCAGCCCCCAGCCACACCGGCCCAAGTGTGTGAAGGGCAGAAGAACACTCCCAGATTTACAAGCGAAATCGTGCTCCGTCCTTGCAGGGCTGCCGAGACCGTCTAGCGCCTGCAGGCAGCTCCCTCTGTATTTAATTTTCCTTTTCAGCAGATAGAGAGAGAAGATGATGTCGTCATCCGGGGCTGTGACGACATTTTTCGGGCTGTGTGTGTTTTTTACAGACTCCCCCCGGACCCTTCCGAGGGGCGTATGCGGCGGGCCGAGCTGCCTCTCGCTCCCCGCCGTGCGCTCCTCTATGGGGAAGAAGCAGGCTTGCCGCGGGGAAACCGCTGAACCTGAAGCGGGATGCGGGAACAGGGATGTGGCACGCCTAGGTCCAAATTCCCCAGGATGCGTGAAGGGTCTGACCTGTTTTGGCACCGCTCCCCTAGGAGCGCAGCCCCCGCGGAGCGCAGCGCGATCAGGGTGAGGGGGGCTCCGGCTCCCTCTCCCCGACCGACCCTATATGACATGCTGGGGGCGCGGCGGGGTTCGCAGCCTTGCACCGGCCTCCTCGCCCCGGGGGCAGGACAGGGGTATGGTGTTAGGCGGGCACCCAGCTCCGCAGCTGGGGGTGTGCCGTGGGTGCGCGGCGCTGCCTCCCACGGCAGCTCAACACGGTGCGGGAGGGACGCGGGACGCGCTCGGCCGGCAGGCAGCCTCCACCATGGGCTCCCGTGGCCTAGAGTGGTTCCCTGTCCACGCTCCATTTCCCTCTTGGCGTCTGGAGGAACGCGCAGCGACACAGGGCGACTTTAGAGTATGCTAATCCGCACTGATTAACTGCATGTTAATCCGCATTGATTTTTACATTGCCATGGTGCGTCTGAAGATCTTGGATTGCATAAATCATCCCGTCGTCCCTCCTGCCCCTTCAGGAGGTCCCCTCAGACCTGTCAGGTAGGGCCGAGGTTATGAAATACACTGATTAGGAATCACAATGACCTTTGATATCAATAAATAACACGGGGCTGTATATCTCTTTAGTCTCTGTTTCTGCTCCTGGAACGGGCTGAGTTTGGAAAAGCAGTGAGGGGTCGCTGAACAGAGGCTCCAGTGACACTTTTACTATTGAAATCTACACAAGCTTTACTAGCTTCTGGGGAAACCCAGGGGCTTTGGGAATTTTTGTATTTGCTGGGTTGTAAACATTTTATTGGAAAGCAGCTCAGGGGAATCTGGTTTGCTTTCCACACTGCACTTCGTACACCAGTGTGTCAAAAAAGAAGTCCAGGTTTTTCTCTTGAAGGAGAATATATATGTGTGTACGTATGTATCTGTGTGGAATGTACATGAGCACACATGAGTGCACAGTACCATTCCCACTTTGTTGATGGGGGTGATGGACAGAGGATGTGCATGGAGCAGGGACTGACTCTGGTGCGGTAGAGTGGTCTCCTGCCTGGTGTTGATCCTTCCATACGTCTTCTCCTCCTTCTCCTTCTCCTTCTCCTTCTCCTTCTCCTTCTCCTTCTCTTCCTTCTTCTCCTTCTTCTCCTTCTTCTCCTTCTTCTCCTTCTTCTCCTTCTTCTCCTTCCTGCCGTCCCCGGGCCTGGCTCGGGCCTGGCTCCCGGATGAGCCCCTGGTCCCGGTCTGGGGGCGGCCTCGGCTTGCGGGGGCGGGGGTGAAGTGAGCAGGAGCGGCCCCGGCCGGGCAGCCGAAGGCCCTGTCCGCCTTTCCTCTCGTCGGAGACCTCTCGGCATATCCCCCTGAGCGCAACTGACTGTAATTACTTTTTTTATCTCGCAGACGATCTCTCGCCCGCTCCCTTGAGGCGGCAGCAGTATGTGTTTGATGTATCGACCCTCTCCGAGATGGAGGAGCTGGTGGGGGCCGAACTGCGGATCTTCCGCCGGGCCCCCCGCGGCCGCCCGCTGCCCGCCGCCCCGCTGCACATGCATCTCTTTCCCTGCCTCTCGCCGCGGCCGCTGGACTCCCGCGCCCTGGACCTGCGGGCGGCCCCGGCCGCCGGCTGGGAGACCTTTGACGTGCGGCAGGGCCTGTGGGAGCAGCGACCCTGGAAGCGGCTGTGCCTGGAGCTGCGGGCCTCGGCGGGCCGCGGGCCGCCGCGCTGGCTGGACCTGCGGGACCTGGGCTTGGGCCGCCGGACGCGGCCGCCGCAGGAGCGGGCGCTGCTGGTGGTCTTTACCCGCGCCCGGCGGCGGAGCCTCCTGGGGGAACTGCGCGCCGAGCTGGGCGCGCCACCGCCGCCGCCCGCCGCCCGTCGCCCGCCGCCCCGGCGCCAGCGCCGCACCGCCTTCGCCAGCCGGCACGGCAAGCGCCACGGCAAGAAGTCCCGCCTGCGCTGCAGCAAGAAGCCGCTACATGTCAACTTCAAGGAGCTGGGCTGGGACGACTGGATTATAGCCCCACTGGAGTACGAGGCCCATCACTGCGAGGGGGTCTGCGACTTCCCGCTGCGCTCCCACCTGGAGCCCACGAACCACGCCATCATCCAGACCCTCATGAACTCCATGGACCCCGGCTCCACGCCGCCCAGCTGCTGCGTCCCCACCAAACTGACTCCCATCAGCATCCTCTACATCGACGCGGGCAACAACGTAGTATACAAGCAGTACGAGGACATGGTGGTGGAGTCCTGCGGCTGCAGGTAGCGGGCGGGATCCCCCTCGGCGGCAGCCGGGGCTGCGTCTGGCGGAGATGCGACTAGCGAGGACCGCCCGCTTCCGCCCGGAGTGTGGCTGGGGCGACGGGGACCGGCGGGCGGCGCGGAGGGGCGTGTGGCGGCGGCGGCCCCGGCGCCGGTTTGCTGCGGCGGCAGCTGGGACTCGGGCAGCGCCTGCCCGCGGCTGCCGTGCGGTGAAGGGCGAACGGGCAGGGCAGGCGGCGAGGCCGCCGCCTGGTCCCTTCCTCGCTTCCCTTCCCGCCTCCGGGGTTTATCTGGTGATCTGTCCTCCTCCTTTCGAAGGTGAAGGCAATTTACCAAGTACGAAAAGAGTCGGGGGAGGGAGAGGGAGCAGACTGAGCCCTCTCTCTGAAGTTGCTCCGAAAAAGGCTGTTTCATTTCTTCCCTCTCTCTTTCACATTCCTGCAAGATTACCAGCCAGAAATAGCCTACGGCCCCCTACCCCCCAAAGGAAAAAACAAAAAAAAAGAAAAAAAAAATTTCAAGATTGTAATTACCAGTTAGGTTTTATTTTAAGACAGCGATGAAAAACTGTGAAGAGCGAAGTGTTACAGAAAGCACAACCTGGGTGGATTGGAAAGGAAACTCCTTTGGATTTCACAACCAGTGCAAGGATGCCATTGCCAGATCCCTAGGTAGCTCTAGTTTGGCAGCCCTCGAAACCTGCAGCAGTATTATACGCAAATGTTGTGCTGGAAAAGGCATTTTGTGTAAGATTTCTGTTTCTTTCCCACCTTTGGTCTCAGCTATGGCTTCACCTGAGGAAAGCGCACTTCGAAGCATGCCTAGCCCTTTCTTAATGTAACTATTATGTTCTTAGTTTCAGGCTTTCCCCCACTGATCTCTAGAATTGTTGGCTTATCTGGTTTTGCAAAGCTATAAACTGGTGGAAAGAAATTAAAAAAAAAAAAAAAAAAGAGAAGAGAATAATAATATAAAATGGTAATAAAAAGACTCGACCAGGAGCAATAATTTAAAATGCACATTTTGTTTTGGATGCACTGTTGTTCATATAAAAGTTGTAAATATTTGTTTATTTAAACAGACTGAAAAGTGCAAAATGGAGATGAACAACATGCATTTCTTTTTTTTTTTTTTTTAAATGTACAAAACATTATATGCACTCGAAATGTTATAATTTTTAATATTTTTTAAAGTTTATATTTGAGTTGTACAGAATTAAGCATTAGTCAAATATTTCATCCTTACTTAACATTATCATTTCCTTAAGATATTACAAGATTTAAATTCTGTGCTAAAAATGGAGAAAAGAACTTTTTTTTTTTACTGTCTACCTCACTATAATGCAAGTATTTACAACTCTAAAGTTATCTGAGGTAAATTAATATTCAGAATATTTTTACAATACACCTTTACTGGACGATACTACAACTATTACTGTATTATTAAACATTTTTTTTCCCAAAAGCCAGCTTGCTTTTATATGTTCTATTATTTGGTTAAGTAATTCTGAGTTTTCAAGTAAACGTTGGCTCCAGTTCTAAAATGCTGCAGGATTGAGTTGGAGCAAGTGCCACTTTAAGACGTACCTAAAGCCATTCCTTCTGTCCGAAGACTTTTTGTACTCTCCTAAGATCTTTAGTTTCATCTTTGGTTTATGCCGGTGGCATAAAGCTGCATTATGTTTTTATGCATTTTATGCAATGATTACTGTAAGTGGGAGAATGCGTTAAGGGGAAAAATTAAGGCAAACATTTGTAAATCTCATCTGTACTGGGCACATTTATATACACTGTATGATGATGATGAGCAAAAGACAATGAATGTTTTATAAATGATATTTATTTTGATGCAATGGGTAATATATTTATTAAATATTTCCTGACTATCTCTTAGATAATGAAGAACTATTCTATGAGTAGCTGTTTCAGCAAGAGAAGGATTCCCCTGCTCTCTCGCAGCAAAGCATGTGGAGAAGGTGGTGCAAGCAGGGTAGGGGCTGTGAGCCCCACTCTTGGGGGGAAAAAATAGCCTCATCTTAAATGCAGAAGGGCTGAAAGAGCTGCTCACCTTGTGGAATGTGTTTGAAAACAAAGTTCTTTTCATGGAAAGTGGAATTTTCTTACCATATCACAAGATCTGATCTCACACGTTTTTCTCTGGCCAACTTTCACCCCCTCGGACTGGTGCTTGAATAAAGGATTGCAGAATCAGACAGAGTGTTTGAATAGCAGCAGCTGAGAGACCTGAAGAAGAGTCCAGCCTCAGAGTTGGTACAACTTCCAGAGAAATGTTTCTTTTGTAGTACTTAATAATGTTTCAAGTTCATGACTAATACTAGATCTGGAAATAGCATCTTTAAAAAGAGCGTTTGCTTTACAGCTATGTTCACTCTTTGCAGCCAGTGGGGTTCTGACTGGTGTGAACTTTGGTTGTTGCTCCGACTGCACCAGTTCAGACTTCAGCTATGGATGAAGCTCCCACTTTCTTTATGAGGGAAAGCAATGGAAAGATGATATCTGCAAAGTCTGGAATATGGTCTCTGAGGAAAGGTAATCAAGATACATAAGCCACTGTCAACTGGAAATGAACACAATGTAAAAATCTGAAATTTTACAAAATTCATACATAGTGAAGGATGAATTGTTTCTTTATTTGCATGTCTGTGAGCAAACGAAATACCACATGTACAGACAATGCTTCAGCTAAAACCCTACGCTGAGATTTTTGTTGCAGTTTCCTTTCCGTGTAAAAACCAACATCGCTTCTAGTGCAAGCCTGTACATTGCATGCTTGGTAGCACACTGTCCTTTCTGCTCTGCCTCAGATGTGGCTTTGGAGAGCTTCATCAGACAAAGTTCAACTGTGGAAGGCCTAATAATCTCTCCTGAAGGGATGTCCTCAAATAAGTAACATAGAAGATTTTGCTATTTTGGATATATAGTGTAGAGCAGTTTGCACCTTCTCCTACATTAGCCGAATTTTTGGTGACATCTTTAATGGTCAGAAAAGGTTTGAAAGGCCTTTTTCCCAAATGTCTGGCCCATGCTTGTTGGCTTCAAGGGAACTGAGGGGACCCAAAAAAAAGCAAAACCAGTCAGAATCTGCAGCATCTGCTTTGGAGACAAACCTTTTGGATTTTACCTACTAAAACAGAGGAAACGCTGGCCTGTCTGAGCACGTGCTCTGGATACTAGAGCTAATACACCATTATTTGAGCCCATTTTGGCAAGTCTACTATTCCTAAAGATGGGATCTCTGCTCATTTCCTTTTTTAGGCCTGCAATATTCTTTTGCACAAAACTGAGGAGGAGCAGTACAGTGCCAAGAAGGAGAAGGGAAAAGATAGGGCAAAACTGATCGATGGTCTTTCCTCCCTTGCACCTCCTTTCCTCTCTCCCACTCTTGCCCCGAGAACTAACCAGTCAACTGAACAAAAAAATACTAGTAACTATTTTTTCAGCTTTTACCACAAATGCTGTAAGCTTTTGTTAGAGAGAAATCCAAATATGGAAATTCAGTGGATGCACAGCTCAGATCTCTTTGTCTTGCCAAAGTAATATGAATTTTCTTTTCAATTTCTCAACTCCCCATGCTCAAAATCATATTTAAAAAGGGGAAATGATTTCTTTTATTATGTTGCTGGCCAGAAGAGGGAGCAGAATCTATGAAGTAGTGGTAATAGACACCAGCAGACAGAAGACAGCTGAAGCCAGTCTGGCTGATGGTGTGATACATATCAGTAGATGTTAAACGATTCACCCATTGCACTGGTTGTGTTGTTCAAACACAAGAAAACCACTGGCTCATCTTTGAAGTATGGATATGCATCAGAACAATTAAATTCTGAGTATTTAAATGAAAAAAAAGTAGCACGGGCTTAAGCCCTTACTTTGCAAAGGCTGCTTCTCTTTTTTTTAGACTGCACACTCCATCTTACACTGATTTATGGGAGGGTTGTATATTTGCAAATGATTTTGGGGGAAAATGCTGGAAAGGATCCCCCATGAAGAGTAGATCCAATCTTACTCTTCTTATATTCACATAGATGAGAGGTCAATCTGTTCACTGAAATGTATAAAATAAGCATGTTTATTCTTTACACCTCAATGTTTAACCTCAAATGTTAACTGAGGTACAGAGCTGATCACGTCGTATAAAACATCTTTCTTCGTAAGCCCTTAATCTTTGCTTCAGAAGCACATCTGAAGCTTTGAAGAAGTTGAGTGGCTGATCTTCACCTTGTCAATCATTTAGAGGCTGGACAGCAGGACAATACATTTCAGTAGCACATAATTTGTTCTTTTGCAGAGTGACCATGTGCTATAAAGGAGTATAGTCCCTGTCCTCTTGTCAGCATTCAGCTATATTATATGGTTAGGTTTCCAAATATTTGTTCTTGTTTCTTTTCTGTATCAGACTTGTTGTAAACTGAGGATGTTCCATCTGTTCATAGTTGTGAGGGAGGAGAGTCAACATATTATCCCTGCTGCACTCATCATCTGCCTGTTCCTTGATGACTGCAGCCTTGAAAAGTACCACTGTCTTAGTTAATATACATGACTGCGTGGTGTATTGTACCACTGGGAATTAGAAAGGGTTCTCCCAAGGTTGTAACCAGAGCTAATTTTGCACAACATCAGCCTTACACAGGGTGTAAGACTCCATATTTGCCCATGTGCTAGCATTTTGACAAAACTAGCATTCATTTAAACTATGTACGCCGTCAACCCTCTCTCTGGAACTGATAAGTCTGGAATAGAACTGGGGACTTCTGTTCCAGAAGATCACTTTCCTACTAACAACTTTCTGTGCTGTTTTTTAGGAAAAACCTTAGGAGAATTGCCATCCTATAGAGCATTGTTTAATTAGTGGAAAAAAAACCCCAACCAGTCTTTTCAGAATGTGAGAATTTTATGACTAGAGAAGAAGGAGTGAGAAGACTCCTAGGACACCAGTTTTCACCTGGGTGGGCAGGAAGGACCTCAGGTGAATAAGAAAACTGGAAGTCTGGTTGACAACTAATTTCTAGAGTGGAAGTGGGAAATTGCAGGAGGGCCATAGAAGAACAAAAGGGATAACGTAAGGGCAAACTGCCAAACATCTGAGATGTCTTTACACTAATGCTAAGAGTATGGAGAATAAACAGGAAGAATTTGAAGTCTTGGAACACAACAAAGGCTACAGTTTAATCAGCATCACACAGGCTCAGTGGAATAAACTGCAGCACTTCAATATTAGCAGAGAGAGTATCGTTTGTGTAGGAAGGACAGGCAGGAAAAAAGGGAAGAGTATTATCTCTTATATTAGGAATGTGTAGAAGGCCAGAAAGAGGGGAGAGACAGAGCTGTTGGAGATAAAATAGAGAGAAACTGTAAAGCTCTACTAATGATTACTTAATGAGGAGGAGGAGGTTGATGTCACCTTTCTTAGAGCAACTACTGTGAGTGTCCTGAGGATATGGGGTAGTGGTAATTGAGGACTTTATCTAACCAGATATCTGCTCTAAGGAAAGAAAAACCAAACCAAACAAAAACCAACAGCACAGCACAGACAGTTCCTCAAGATTTTGGAATGTGTTGGGACAACTTCTTGTTTCAAAGAGTGGAGGCCGTTATGTAAGACATGGCCAGATAAGACTATGATAGATAAGACTAATAAAAAGGAACTCGCTAGAATGCAACGGGAGCTCATGTGTCTGTGGAAAAGGAGGACTGAGAGGAGGAAAGCAAGACTAAAGGATTCCTGTAAGGCAGATTTCCTCCTTTTGGTGAATTGATAGGAAAGGTTCTGCAGGGAGGAGCTGAAGGAAACTTAAGGAAACACACAGTTTTGAAAAAGTCCTTATTTAAAGATGCTGTAGGAAGCTATCCTGTTGGCAAGGAGGACAGTGTTGGAAGAAATCAGGGGTACTGCGTCAGGAGCCACTTACTTATCTGAAAACAAAAACTCATTACACAAAAAGTGAGCAAAGACACTATACTAGAAAAAGTAAGAGAAAGGCTGCAGTATAAATAATGCAAAAGGGACCAGAAAAAGACAGAAGAAAAACAGGAAAAGGTTTATCACTTCATGGGGATGGTGAACAAAAGACAACACAGTAGGAGGATGTGTGAAACACCTTTGCAAGTAAGGGACATTTGATACAAGAGACCAAACACACTTAGAGCTAGCAAGGGAATAGAAATGCAGGTCACAGAAAAGAACTGAAAGTGCATTCGAATTAAGTGCATATACTCAGAGCAGGAAGTCCTGGGGATGTTTCTGCTGCTGTAATTAAAGAACTAACCACAATAATTTCTGAAATATTAACAAGTGTGTTTAAGAACACACAGAAGAATGGAGAGGTGCCAAAAATTACAGACCAGCCACGTGTCTCAGATATCTCAAATATTTGAATAATACTGCAAAAAAATTAAGTTCTTAATGTAATAGCAACTGCAGAATGATAACATGAAAACATCTGACATGAATTTATCTAGAATAAATCATATCCAACTAGCCTAGTTTTTTTGGTTTTTGTTTTTGTTGTTTTTTTCTTTTTTTTTCTTTTATATGAGTGAAATGTAACTCGAGCACTTAAGAAAATGGGTTTCCAAATGACCTTGCTACATTAAAGGGATGGTTTGACATGAGTACAGTGAAACAAAATAGTAATGAGTGCAAAATATTACACTTAAGGAAGGATAACCTCAAGCATAAGATATAAAATCTGGCTAGACAGTGGTTCTGCGAGAAAGAATCTGGGCTTTATAGTGGAATGAATTCTGAATATGAGGTAATAAATGCTGCAGTTGCCCAGGATATTCCAGGTTATAATAACTTGGATGTTAGATGTGGGAAATGCTTCGTAGTGAAGCATTCTTTGGACTGATGAGAGCTCAGGTAAAGTTCTGTATCCAGTTTTAGGGATCACCCTTGCAGATAATTTTTCTGATGCCTTCTGGACAAAAAACGGTCTTTTGACCACAAACCGAGTAACAGGACCTGGCACCTGAATACATCTGGGCATGACAGAAGTGCATGTAAGACTGGGCAGCTTGTGATGCACAGACTAGACATTCTTTGCTTTCTTTAAATGCTTTGAGAAATATTTTAAAATATATCTGCCAGGAAGGGCCTTGCTTGGTCCTTCACCATTGGAAGAGGAAGAAATGGAAATCCCAGGGACTCAGTGCACAGAGTACACTCTGCAGTACCACAATGTCCTTTCACCATTCTGAGACCCAGGAAAACTGGTTGCCATGGTACTCATAAAAACTCTGTTATGCACTCATTTGCAGTTAAGTCCCTTGAGAAATAAAGGCCAGAATTTTGTTCTTAAAATGGGAAAAAGGGGATTTATTGCTATGCTGATTGTGGCACCTAAACTGGACAGTACTCTTGCTGGGACATCATTAGAACTGAGCAGAGTGGAATAGATGTCTTCCATAACTTCATATAAGGTATTCTGTTTAGTACAGCCAGCTGAATGCTTCTGAATGATAGTTCGCTCCCACTCCGGTGGAGTCTTGCTCTGGCCAAGAGTCTCTTGTTGCCATCATAAGACAGATGACAGCTCATGGTAGGATGACAATGTGCTGTTTTTGAAGGGCTTCTGTGAATTCACTAGGCATGATGTGCTGTTGACTGTTATGCTGTCCAAAAAAGTCCCAAACCTGACTCTGCCTAAAACCAGTTATCTCCAGTTTCCAGCAAATATTCTGCACCTAGCACTGTTGTGTCCTGCAGCTGGATCCCAAATACTCTTCAGAGACTGGGTTTTATGTCTTCAAGAGTTTTAATTTGGTTTGCTGCTCTGTTTGTTATTTACTATTCATATTGGTTCAGATGTAGATCTCCGGAGAGGAGGTTTGGATCTTATTGTGATCAGCTAGATAAAAACAACAGAAAGCTCTGCTCTGTCTTGAACCAGAAATCCTTCAGACCTGAGAGGAAGCAGTTCTTGGATGTGTCTGCAGGCCATTGGCACAGCCGTGAACTGAATACAGTGTACCTGCTCATCAACGTCTTCACGTATGTCTTGTGGCATACTGGAGGCTGATCTTCCATATTTGCCTCGTTCTGTTATTTTAGACTGAAATAAATGGCTACCATCATCCAGAACTGGAATTCTGTAAAACATACTTCTGCCCCTTTTTTGTGAATACCTAACACCAAGCCCTGTGAGTGACTCTTTTCATTATCAGTGCTGAAGTTCTGCTGACCCGTCTCAATCATTCAGTTGCTGTTTCTTTTTATTCTATTAGACTAGAGTCTAAAAACCTATTTAACCTGGGATGTAGCTCTGCCAAAGGCCAGTCTGCTGGGAGGCAATGCAAACAAATCCATCATTGAGAAACAGGCAGCAGAGCTATCAAAAGCAGCTACAGCTACTCTGGCTGAAAGGTTTTGAGAAAGAGGAAATAAAAAATTGTTCATCATTTAAGGGCTTCTCAAGTATTTCTGATTTCCTATTTCTTCCTAAGGAGGAATGAGACTCCTTAGGAGAGGATGAATGCCTGAGGGGATGAGGTAGATGGGATCACCCTGGGGCCACTAGAAGTGTGACAAACAATTTGAGAGCTTCACATTTTCTTGAAAAACAACAAAAATCACTCTGTTTTGCCTGATTGACTTGTCATAGTAGTTAGTCTGTGCAAGGAGAACTATCTTCAACATGCATGAAAATATTCTGAATTTTTCTATACTTCTTAGTGCTATAGTGTTAGAAATTGCTGAGACATCTGCTCTCTAGCTGCCCTGTAAGTGTTGCACTGTTACAGACATGAATGGGCTAAAGGTGCTTAGAGAAAGCCTGAATGATGCACTCCTACATGTTGTGCTTTGTACAGCTTGGTAGTCCTAGTGTGTCTGCTAACATTTTGTGCTCTGAGTCTTGCTCTGTCTACTCTCAGCAACCACTGCTCCTCGTTATGAAGGTGGAATTTGTTTCAGGTGGCACAGCCCAGTGATAATGCCTTCTCCCTACAGCTTTGGTTATGGTCTTTTCTGCTTGCGGCACAAGCTTCACCAGAAACTCCAGAACATTTAGACTCATAGGCTCATAGCTTAGCAAGAGGATTTTGTTTTGTGCGAGGAAGTATATGCATTCAAATTCAAAGCAGATTGTTTTATGCAGTGTCAAATTCTGTACAGATGGAACATGATATGATACGTTGAAGTGGGATATATAGCATATGGCCATAATTCAGGGAAACACATTTCTCCAGCTGGATACCTGCTATTGAGTTGGAAAACATGTGTCCTGCATTCTGGTAAGCTTCTACCAGAACACTGAGGGGACATAAGAGACAGGTCATTCTTGGTATTGAGTATCAGCTAATACTTAAATCTAGCTTACTGGTTTCTTAGTGCTGTTCAAAATTAAGTCTCTTGTTGTCACAGAAGGAAAAGTACAACCAAAAAAAGAAGCTACTGCTGAGCTTTGAGCTCCCAAGTTCATGTTGAGAAGCCAATGCACGCAAACAGGCTAGACTGCTTTGCACAGCTGTGACTTCGGGCTGGCATGGTCATGCCTTCTCCTTTCCTGTCCCTGGGAGAAATGAAAACCGTGCTGCTGCAGGGCTTAGTACTTCTTCCAGGCACCAACCCTCAACTTGTGGGCTCAAGGCACCCCCCAGGTCATACCACTCCCTTCAGCAGCACCCACCCTCAGCCTGGGTCTTGCTCAGCCTTGCTGGGATGCTGCAGTGAGCACCTGGATGGGTGTGATGGGTATATTTGGGCAGAGGGGCTGCGGTTCTGCCTGGCTCTCATATGGCTTTGCAAGGTGCAGGCATCATTTTGCAGCATCCCTAGGCTAGTGAGAGCTGAGCTGTATGTGGCAGACCTATTCCTCAGGGAAAACGGGCTCATGGAGATGTGAGCTGTAAGTGACTTAAGCTGTATTAATCAACTTATGCCTCCTGCCAGGCAGAGGTAGGCTGTGCGTGCAGTTTCTTCTGTGGTTCAACTGCTAAATACCTCGTGGTCAGACTCATGAGTAATTACCTGCCTCAGCCTACTTTTAAATAATGAAACAAGTATAAACCATTGCCCTGGAGTGATCCATCCTTTTCAACACTGCTATTCCCTGCCTGCTGATCACCCACTCTGCTTCTGTGCACCCGTCCAGGCTTTGACATTGTTCTGCTTCATCCCAGCCAAGCACAGCTAGTAAATAAACCATCCCTCCCCTTTGCTTGGGCTAGCAACACTTCACTCTCACACCCTTCACTCTGCTTTTTCTTTTCAGACTCTGCTCCTTTTGTACTTGGTTTTACTTTCAAGACCTTGTACAGCTCCTCACTAGGCTGGATATTGTGGTTTTGCATGGCACAGTTCCTCAGTCCCCTTGGAGATGATGGTATCTGCTTGTTCCTCTTGCCTCTCCCTCTTCCAGTTGTGGCTTTTCCCAAGTTAATCACCCCTTCCTGCTCCCAGATCCCGAATCTCTTGTCACTCTCACAGCTACAAGAATTGCATTTTCTTCAGGACTCTGTACCCTTAAAATCCTGCTAGTTCAATATCTTCTCCCCAGCACTGACCTGGCAAAATGCTAATATTGAAGGTGAAGCTGTCTCTGGTGTGCAAACAACCTGGTTTTTTTCAGTGTCTTTTTTTTTCTCTCTCATTTTTACATAAAAATGGCTATAATTTTTATGATGCAAAGCTCTTCCCTCCCACTGGAAAATAGAGATTTCTAAGCAGAATAAAAGGGATTTTTATGAGGGAAAAATATCACCAGAAAATTTTCACTGTTGGTATTAAAGAAGCTTTTGCAAGGATGGAGGTAAAATCCTACTTTCTGTGACTTTTCACCTCCTTCTTCCCTATTTTTTCAATACCAAGTGTCAAGCAAAATAAGAAAAGACAGAGCCCTAAAGACTCAAGGTTATTTTTTATAAACAAAGTAAGCATTTTCATTTCATTAAAAACTCAGCTGCTTAGCAACCCTCCTCATCCTACTATGGTTTTCTTTTATTTTTGTTTTTTTGCAAAATCAGTGACTATTCTCCTTCGCAGTAGAAGCTGCTGGGGCAGCTGGGATGCTCTGCAACCCAGCTGTTTCAGCACCACAGGAATCAGGTACAGGTGATTGTGCTGGTCCCCGCTGCACCATGGGGCACCCCGGGAAGTGATGGTGGCCTGAGGAGCAGGGACTGCACCTTCCTGTGCTGAGCACACTTTCCTGAGCCATAAACCTAGGCACCACGCTTGGCCACCCTGGCTTTTCCTGAGCACGCTGATGGCTCCTGTTTGACCTAACCTGACACAACTTGCATGATGCAACCCATCCCCTGTTTTCACAAATTCAAAGAGATTCCTTCTAGAAGACAGTGGGAAGCAGAGAAATATGTATGTGACCTGAGGGCAGGCAGAGGTGGCTCCTGTGCCGGAGAGCTCTGGAGCAGCTCGGTGTTTCGTTCTTGCAGATAGCCCGCCAAGAATCTTGATGCAGCAAATACTATAACTACATTGAATATTTCTAAAAGATTTTTCATGTTGCAATGTGGCCTGAAAACTGTAACACAAAGACAGACATTCTCCAGCATGGAGAGCGTGGAAATTGTAACACGCTTTCTATCATTAAATGTTGCAGTTTACAACAGATCCAATGTAGCTATACTGCTTTGTGCACAAGCATTGCAAAGTTTGGGTTCTGTGCACAATAAAAATCATTACATTTTAAAATGTTAATTTTATTAACAACAACAACAACAACAACAACAAAAAGTTTTCACACTTTGGATTTGTATTTTTGTGCTGGGAGGAGAGATGGCATCATGTCACTTATGTGACACCAGTAGTGGCACAGCCCCAATTCTCAATATTTGTGATCAAGCCAAAACACAAAAGCAGTGGTGGTGCTCAGAGGTGTGTGAGGGAACGAGCTGCTCATAAACACTGAGTGAGCAGAACAGGCACAGCATTTGTTATCAAGTGTAATTAACATTCTGGTTCAACTTTTGGCTCAGATGTGCCCCTGAGCAATGCCCATGGAGTCTCCTTGAGGGCCCTGGGGTAGCTGATGGAGGTGGTCATGGCTCGCCAGTGTGTCTTTTCACTGCATGTGGCTCTTGCTCTGGTGAAGGGTGTTCAAAGAGCTGGTTGCCATATTCCTTTCCTGGCCTTCCCCACTCCTCTGACCTTGCAGAGGATATCTGCTCATCTGGAGCAAGGAGAAGCTGGAAGGAGGCAAGTGGCCAGAGAAGAACCTAATGAAGTTTAACAAGGGCAAGTGTAGGGTCCTGCACCTGCGGAGGAATAACCCCAGGCACCAGTACAGGTTAGGGAAAGGCCTGCTGGAAAGCAGCACTACAGAGAAGGACTTGGGGGTTCTCGTCAACAACAAGTTGACCATGAGTCAAAAATGTGCCCTTGTGGCCAAGAAGGCCAATGGTATCCTGAGGTGCATTAGGAAGATTATGACCAGGAGGTTGAGGGAGGTTTTCCTCCCTCTCTACTCTGCTCTGGTGAAGCTGCATCTGGAGTACTGTGTCCAGTTCCGGGCTCCCCAGTTTAAGAAGGACAAGGAATTACTGGAGGGAGTCCAGTGGTGGGCTATGAAGATGATTAGAGGCCTAGAGCACATTTTTTTTATGAAGAGAGACTGAGAGACCTGGGTCTGTTCAGCCTGGGAAAGAGATGGCTGAGGGGTGATCTCATCAATGTTTATAAATATCTCAAGGGTGGATGTCAAGAGGACAGGACCAGATTCCTTTCAGTGGTGCCCAACGGTAGGATGAGGGACAATAGACACAGGCATGTAGACACAGCATAGGATGCTCCATCTGAATATGAGGAGAAACTTCTTTACTTTGAGGGTGCCAGGGCACTGGGACAGGCTGCCCAGAGAGGTTGTAGAGTCTCTTTCTCTGGAGACATCCAAAACCCACCTGGACACATTCCTATACAATCTGCTCTGGGTGAAGCTGCTTTAGCAGGTGGGTTGGACTAGATGATCTCCAGAGGTCCCTTCCAACCCCAGCCATTCTGTGATTCTGTGAAGTGTGTCACTGCTCTGAGATGGCAAATATTCTGTGTGAAGATGATGGCTCGTGTGCCTGAGCAATGAAGCAAGTCTGAGCTCTGCAAACAGCATCTGCTTGTTAGAGAGGAAAGTAACTAATGAGGAAGAGTAATGCTCATTGCAAAATGTGTTGTATGCATCTGCCCTTGTGTGGTAGTGAAATCCTGGAAAGAAAATGGATGTTGGAAGCTGTCCAAAGGCTACTACACAACAAAGGGTTAACTCTGAGTACTTGCTGCTATATACAGCTGAGCAACTGAGGCCACACACAGAAGTGATATTAGGGTCTTCTACTTCTATGTTCCCAGCCTGAAACACACTTTGAAAAATCCTTGTTTTTTCCAGCAGCTCTGGTGCTCAGAATGTTTTATGTGTCATGCTCCCTTAAAACCTCTCAAATCAGGTGCCCCAAAAATCAACCAGCAACAACCAGTGCTGGATTTGTTTCTTGGGGTTAACAAAGTTAAGAGATCTTAAACTGTTTTAACCTTTTAGCAACAAACATGAGACCTTTCACCTGGAAGAGGGTTCCTGGGAGGTGAAATGTGTGGTTGTGGTGAGGGTCAGCAGTCTTGTCTGAAGGTCTGTATGAGGCTCATTGGTGGCAAGCCTTCCTGTGGCCCACTGCTGGGGGTGGGGTGTCATGTCACCTGTGCCTGGCAGTGAAATAAGTGTGGTGCAAGGAGGAAATGTGCTGTTATTGACGCAGAGAGGACACACAAGCTTTGATTTCCCTAATCCTTATGGTGGAATAGTGCTCAGTTGTGTTGTGACAGGGAGAAGAATTGCTTTTGTAGGGGGAGGGCTATCTGGAATTAGGGCACATAGATGCTGTAGGAAAGCCCTGGTCAATACCTTATGATGATGGAACTGGATCTCTCTTCCTACCAAAAACTGATTTTGAGTAAACTCTTGGAGAAGAATAATATTGCTTTTCAATGATAGACAAAGTACACTAATGTGAAAAGTTGACATTCAAGCCAAAATTTGGAGAGCTCTGTCTCTCCTGAGCCATGTTTGTGGTAAGTAAGTAATGGCCCACAGTAACTCTGCAGATCTAAATATTTGGCTGCCTGTATATTTCACAGAAAATTCCCCTGATTTTGAAAGGTCACACAAATGCAACAGCTTGACCCAGATGTGAAAACCAAAGAGCCTCCTCTGAGTGCTGTGGAGCAGCAAGCCACCAGTCACCTTCAGACACCACAGCCATTGCTCATCTGTTTGTTAGATGGGCTGTAGGCTGGAATTATCTCTATGGACTTAGGAAGTCTGGGGCAATACATGCTTCTGTACCACATATAAGCTGTTGGGGGAAAAAAAAGAAGGACCTTTTTATTTTTCATCTCCAAGCCCTTTCCTACTGAAGGACGGATCCAGAAGGAATCTCAGCCAAGCGACCCGATGCTGGCTGTGAGTCTTATATAGAGACAGTGTTTTTCCTCCAACACACTTGAGAAGTTCTCAAAAGGACATAAAAGCCAGTTTAACCAGTCCCAGAGGAATGGCCTGGCATGTGGGGTGCCCTTCTGGACACAGCAGGCGATGTGAGTGTCCTCAGGGGCTGGCCATGGTCAGCCCCAGGTCATGGTGTGTTGGAGTGCTCACAGCTCCTCTCTGATTGCCAGGTATGAGACCTTCAGTGCTGCAAAGACAACTTGACTCTTGTGTCTGCTTAGGCAAAGTACCTTCTTATTTGTTGTGCCTAACCGGTGGAAGGTGCCTGTGGTGCCAGGGGATCCTTTTGTGTCACCGGAATAAGCTGTATAGCTGTCCCTTCCACTCTAGCGTGCTTGTGGAAAGGGCAGCAGCAATGCACTTCTTACCAACACCTCACAGAGCCCACCGAGCTCTGCAAAAACTACCAAACAAGTGACAGCAGCCTTCAGGTAGCTCAAGATAACATGACAAGTGACCGTGTCCTGCAGAAGCCTCAGAAAGAGGAGGACTGCTGGGTCTTGGCTTTCCCATCGCAGCATCAAGCAGTCCTATATGGGCAGTGCCCTGTCGGGTAGCAGCACCTCTTCACCACTGAGCTTCAGGAGAGATGGTCCCTCGGCAGGGCTGCCCAGACCCCCTTGAACCTGCAGGTCTGGCTCTTAGTTCCTGCACACTGGGGTGTAAAATTATAAGGAACTTCTTCCAGGGGTGGCATCTATTTAAGACTGCGTGGATTATGCTTCTGCTTTCCTAAAACAGTGAGAGATGAAAACTACTCCCAGGTTTCCTTACAGAGATAGTTGTCTGACTAAGTGAGTTACTGACAATTTGGATGCAATTCTGGTTTGATTATCTTTCATGCATTTACCCTGGCATGTGAAGTCAGACAAAATGTCAGAGTGCAAAGACAAGGCACAGATAGGGAGCTACTGAACCTTATGTTTCATTTAACATAACTGGGAGATCTCACACATGGTCTCTGTTTGGCCTGAATCCACAGCAGCTTGATTTACTGCAGCTGAGGATCTGACTCTAAACAGATTTCTTTCCACTGTAGCTGTAGTCAAGTCTATTGGTACATGCCTGTGCAAATGAGCATCCTGTGCAAAAGCCAGCAGAGAGCAAAAGAGGGAGTAAAATTTCAAGCACTGAATGTCAGTCAGCATTTAGGTAACCCCTGCCCCTAGCCCAAAGTGCACCAAAGTGATCTGCACCTTGTAGCTCTGGATGGTTCCCTCTCAATAGCCACAAGACTTGATCCAGATTTTGTGCTGCTTCCCTTCTTGATTTTTTTCCCTCCTGTCCCCTTGAAAACAGCTCCTCAAGCCCCCAGGCCTCGTCCTCTCAACCTCTGCTTGAGCAGCAGCTCCTCTCCTTGTCCCTGGCAGCAGCAAGCTGTCTTTGAGGATGATGGGCTGCATTCCCTTTAGCGGAGTAGCTCCTTCTGCCTTCTTGTGTTGTCAGCATGCTCCTCAAACAGGCTCTTGTGCTGACTTTGGAAGCTGGATGGAAGTG
The DNA here is from genome assembly GCF_963082525.1 of Nesoenas mayeri. Classification (NCBI taxonomy): domain Eukaryota; kingdom Metazoa; phylum Chordata; class Aves; order Columbiformes; family Columbidae; genus Nesoenas; species Nesoenas mayeri. The sequence goes on from NC_137543.1 coordinate 25,426,264, forward strand.
TCCTGTAGGTGACTTTCGCACACAGCCTGCCAGTGAGACCATGTCCACCTGCTTCAACCTCAGACCAATTTCTCTAATTTCAGCTTTGCATGGGAAGACCAAGGCCCTATCTGGTCTAAAAAGATGATTTAGAAGACTTTATTTTACAGAGAATGGGAACCAGAGACATGAGTATATTTGTCCAGGCTGCAATAGTTTCAGGTTTGGGCTGAGAATCTAAGAATGTGGGGCTTTGAACTCACCAAAGAAATACCTTCTCTGGGGCACACCTACATGGGGCATGAGTTGTCAAATGATCAGCTTGTCTCCCAGGCTGCAGGTGAAGAGAAACTCTGCCTTGCAGGCTCTATGGAGACAGAGCTGCCTGGTGAGATTCCCAGAGCTGGGTCTTCTCCCTAGGCCAGTGCTGAGACTTCACACAGTGTTGCCACCACAGACTTCAGGTTCTGTGGGAAATCCCATCCTCTTTCCAGGAAGAGCGATGCTAGCTTACACTGGCCATCACATTACACTTTGGGCTCTCTTATCTCTATGCAATGTTGTAGCTGGCAGCATATACACATTTTTGTCTTCCATGCAATGACTTTATCTCTGCATGAATTTAGAAGAGTCACAGATTTTCTTACAAGTGTCTCACCACTGATAGTCTTAAAAATTTCTTGCCATGTGTTTTTTCTGTTTAGCTGTCCAGCATTTAAGTCTCCCCTTAGGCTTATGAATATCCATTGTGTGTCCCACCTGCTGTACACCATAATCCTTCCAACAGCATAACCTGTAGGAACTAGGCATCTAAACATGCTTCTCTTTTCCTCCTGAATCCCAAGAGATGGATTCCTTCTGTGTCTCAGCTATGTGAGGGTAAGTTGCCTCCTTGTGCATTGTGGGAACTCAAATGGCCTTATTTCAAATTTCCTCTGGAAAACCTCCAATAAGAGCACAGTGATGCCACAGTGTTCTGCCTTAGGCATAGATCCTCTTTGGGGTCCAGAGTGGATAGCTGGCTTAAAGAACAGTAATGTCTGCCCACAGTGGAGATCTCACACATTAGCACTGGGAGGATCTTGATATAGGCCATGCGGTATTGGACATTTCATGTGCCAGAGGACAGGGATGTTAACTTGTGTATTTTTTTCATCATATTTCTCACATGTAACATTGCAAGCACACAGCAGTGATCCCCAGATGGGAAAAAAAAAAAAAAGCCTAGTAGGATTTTAGCAAACTTTCTCTTTTAATTCATTTTCAGGTTTGCTTATTTAGTCTGAAAAAAGGTACAAGATTTGGTGAGCTGTTTTCTGAGTATCATCCTGGACAATGGAGGTTTCTGCCTGAATGGACTGCTGCCTTCCTTTCCCTTACATATAGTCAGTGTATAGTCAGTGGTCTGATCCCACGAAAGCATCAAGCCTCATTCATCATGCCATGTAAGGCACTGTAAGACACATCTCACTGGCTCCTCCTGGTACTAAATAGTTTTTTTATCAGTGAAACAAAGTTTTCTTGCTCACCTCCTGGCTATCCCTCCTTGGAGTAGAATCACACTGGAGTTTCACCTAGTGACAGAAGTTGAGTGCTTCCTGCTTTTAATGTTTATTTAATAAAACATTTTACATTCCTGGACAGATACCAGTCTCTCATTAATGGATTCTTGGCTTGATGCCAGGAGCTAATAGTTTTATTTGCCCTCACAGAACAGCTATGTGATTTGGGTAACTGAGCTGAGCTGTGCCTTCTTCTTCTTTAATTCTGATCCGAAAAAAGTGCATTGAAGGAGGGATGGCCATCAGCACCTGGGCAGGGGGAAAGAATGAAAGACTGTGCTCTACCAAGCTTTTTGAGGGCTATAACATGGCTCCTGGCAGGCAGCTGTAGCCCTCGGCAGCCCTCGTGATGGGCTGGATGAGATGGAGGCTGTGCAGGCCTTGGCTGTGCCATGATGTACACTCCAGATTTACCCCATCCCTTGCCAGGAGCTTTCTCCTCTTACTGGCCCCAGCCCTGTGGCACAGGGATGCTCTGACCCCCACATCTCTGGTGTGATCCCCCCGCCCTACTCCTGTCCCCCCGTCCCCAGTGCATTGGCACAGGCAGAGCTGGCTGCTGGCCGGGGGCTGCAGGCAGAGCTCCATCACTGCAGAAGTGGGAGCTGCACTCACAGCACGAGGGTGTGCTTAAAATACCTGTCTCATTCAATCTCATTTTCCATCAGTAATTAAGATCAAGCCACTTCATTCTTAGAGCCTCTTCCTCTATAAGTCTCTGTGACAAGAGGGAAGGTGGGAGCATCATTATTGTTTAAATGGGGACTTGCATTTGTCTTTCAGCTGGAGAAGTCAGGGTGTAATATATATACATATGCATTTCAAGGGTATGATGTAGCTGGAGAAAAACGAGGTCTTTGGTGCTACATGTCAGGTTTATTTGACACTACGATGTTTTAAAACAGGGTGATGCCATTTCAATTAAATGTCCCAGAATGTTTTGCAAGGTAATCGTTTAAGAATCTTTTCAGAACTACTTTCGCAAATCGGGCATTGTCTTGCATAAAACGCTTTGGCAATAAAATAGTATGTGTTAGAAAAATGAAGCTGGGGACTTTATTAGGAATGAGGGAAGCAGTAATATTCTTTTCAGGACAGTCTGGTTTGTAACAACATATTATTACGTAAATCAGCATTACAGCCTGCCCCGTATTTCTGTTGCAACATTTGCATTTTGCTTCTCTCTTGCAGCAGCCTTGTGATACAATCATAAGGGACAATGAGAAGATGGGAAAAATCAAAGAATGAAGGAGCATTTGCATTTCTAGTGCACACTCGAACATGCCTGCAACTCTTGCCCTTTTATCTGCAACATCTCTGTTCCTGCTTTCTGCATTTTCCACTCATCAAATTCAGCTTCACAGGGTCAGCTGAGACCCACAACTGGCTTTGCAGCAGATACGTGTATGGGCCAGACAAACAGACAAAGGACACTGAAAACTTTAAATCTGGCTAGTTCTCTTGGCATTTCAACCTCTAGGTTTGTAAACTTGTGAGATATGATTACTTAAAGTTTTGCAGGGGATCTTCCTCTTCCCCCCTACCCTTGGTTATTTGACCCTTTTCTGTAAAGACATATTTGAAAAAGCTGTGGCACAACAGGGTCTCATTCTGTTTCTTGGAGGAATGGAAATCAGAGGAAAGAAGTTTCCAAAGTGAGTGTTAGAGTATGATCTCTTTTACAGAAGGGTAAATCCAGAATAATTCAGTGCAGTTATTTCAGATTTATGCTAGCATAAATAAGATAAGAATTTGGCTCTGGGAATCTCTGTAGCTCCCCATTTGCTCATCTAAGAGCTGGCAGCTTGCTTCTTGCTATTTCTCTTGCTTTCTAGGCTGATTTGTCTTGCCTGATGCTCAAGTCAGGGCCAAATGGGCTTGGGAGTTACTTAAATGAGCAAATGTATTTTGCACAACACACAACTGTGAATGGCTCAAGATCCTTCACATGATTGTACATATTTCAGATTTCCCAAAGGCCAGAAATTAATGGCTAGTAAATGGATAGAAATATTACTTCACACAGTATGTAGTCAACCTGTGGAATTTGGTACTACAGGAGGTCACCGATTCAAACAATGAGTCAGGATTTGAAAAATGACTGGATAATTTCATGTCAATTAATTACACTTGGAACTGGGCAAGCAAAGATTGAGGTAAGTAGACCTCTTGCACCAGCGTACACATGAACTTCCCTGCAGGGACAAAGGAGGAATTTTTCCCTTGTACATGGTCGTGGCCCATTGGCAAAGTCAGTGTTCCTCGCTTTCCTCCACTGTTTCATGGTGAAGCTGAGGTTTGCAGGGCTGTCTGCTGCAAAATCTCAAATCCCAACACCTCCTGACTTTGAAGGAATTACGATCTAAACCTAGAGCCAAGCCGGACTTGCACTATCTCCACCTGCTTTTGGTGTTTGTTGAGTGTCATCTGTGTGCTGAGATGGATATACACACATTCACTGACAGATACATATACAGGGAATAGAATATACATCCACATATGTAAGCCAATGCACTCGCTACTGTCTGTATTTACAAATTAAGTCAGACAACAAAATAACTCCCATACCATTTTAGAAAATGGGTAGCCTAAGCTTAAACCATGAGTCTCTAATTAAGCATTTAGATGTGTGGTCTAACCCTACCTTGGGAGTTTCCTAGGGAAGGCACCACCCAGCACAGGGCAGTTTCCCAACCATAGGTGTCTAGTGCCATTTGAGGGTCCTGGCTCACCAAGACATCTACTGGTGGTTGATGGTGAGAGGGTTTAAGGGAGACTCTGCTCTCCAGCTGCCTAGAGCCAGGTGAGAGTGGTTGGGGCATCTCAGATATCCCTAAACACCAATGTTGAGGCAATTGGATCCTACTTACTGTGTTAAAAAGTGACCACACATCCTATTTGGTGTATCTCTAAAAGGGAGCTGAGGTTGTTTTCAAGGACTGTGGAGGGGCTTCCTGGTACAGTGCTGATCACTACCTAGGGCATGGCCAAGGGCGTTAGTGATAGATGTACTGTGAGGACAGTCCCACAGTAGATCCAGTCTTGCAATATGGATAGTACTGTCTGCAGTCCTTAGGACTGGGTCTAGGTCTAACCAAGAGGGCAGGCATGCCCTCAGAAATGCAACTTTTTGCAAACCTGCCTTTCCTAAACCACCTGGCTGAATCACAGAGCAAAGAAAAAAATTGGGAGGATTCCCACTATCAGTGGTAGTAAAAGACATGAGCTCTGGGAAGGTATTTCAGTGAAGTCAGCAGGTAGGTGTGATTAAGAATCCCTGGAGACAGCATAATCCCAGATTCTTGTTTCACGATGTTCACTTTCTGTGGAGGTCCTTAGAGAGGCGAACTCTGCAGTGAATAGGAGAAATCTTGTCACCGTCTTCAGGAAAAGCCACAGTCAAGTATATTTCATAGAAAAAAGACAGATATTAGAATTGCACAGCAGAGGTGCACAAATTTGGCAACAACACATGGAGGAAGCCTGTGGAATGCACAGAGTTGCATAACACTGAATTTTGGTCTGCAATACATACATAGGGTCATTATTTTTTATTACTGACTGCTCTGACTGCATTAAACACCTGAACAATAAAGACATCATGATTTGCTATCACAGCCGGGAAAGTGATGTCAATGGGAAACCTGTCCCTAGCTCCTCAAACCAACAGCTTTAGCTTTGGGACATCCAGAGGAACCTGGGTGAGTCTGCTGAGCAGTTGCAATGTTCTGATTTGGTTAGATTCAGATCAGAAAAAAAAACCTCTTCACACACAGAAGGACTTCCAAAGAGGTTTATGCAAATGGCAACTCTATCACCTGACTTAGGGAAGCTGTGACTTAGCAGGTTTTTAGAGAAAATCCTCACTTTTCTATCTGGAAGCTTGTTAGGAGAGTGGATCACAATGTGGTAACTATCAGTTCTGAAAAATCTCTGCCCTTACCTTCTTTCGATTCAGTTGAAAATGGGTCTGCAAAAAAACTCAGCATTTTCAGCACTCCTTTGAACAGTTGATCAAAGAAATAATGGCATTTCTGCTTCATTCAATACAGCTAGGGACAACTAAACACTCTGAGATTATCTTTTTGGCAAGTAGGAAAACTCATTGTGCTGAAGTTGCCCATGATGAAGCTTGCAGCTGTGGTGAATAATCTCTGGATTCCCAACCCTTTGCAGATGCAGACACAGGCCTCCTCCCTTCTGTAAGCAACAATCTCTGTTTTTCTCTGCTCCTTTGTCAACTGTGAACAGAGACCTGCCAGCAGCTGCAATATACTCATAAAAAAAAGTGCAAAGGTCTCCACTCACCTCTGTCTCTCAAGCAGCTGTTCGGAAATGTCCTGCTCTTCATCACGTTCAATATATTGAACTACCCACAAGTTAGCATTTTGTCAGCTGCTGAGAATCCAGAGTTCCTTCAGCTGGTGGGGCTTGGAGGTCCATGGTGGCAGTACATGGCCAATGGACCATCTCCTTGGTTTTGCAGAACCTGGCTTGAGAGGGGGAGCTGCACCAGCAGGCAGATCCACTTGCAAACTAAGAGGTTCTCATACACATTCAGTTGATTTCAGACATCCAGAAATTCACATCACATCTCTCCTGTGTTTATGATCTTTCTTCCCAGAGATGTACTAAATGGAGGTGGAGGTGGTACCCATGGACAGAAAAACTGTCTCAAATGAGTTCGTCTAAAAAATAAGCAGAATAGAGCATTTGTTGTTCAGCTGAACAAGGCTTTTAATGTGAATTGCTTCACAGAATCATAGATTCATCAGAAAATATAGTTGTGGAACATTCTGCTAAAACACAGCGGTACCTAGATGAAGCTGCTGCCTAAGTTTCTCACATCTAGAAGGAATTACACTTTTCCTTGGAGAGAGCTTGGGATACCAGAGACTGAGATTCAAGCCCCTCAGCCAAACTAGAGAGTCCAGGTCACCCTGTGGGGCCACCAGATGTCTTGTGAGTCTGTTTTTTCATGAAAACTTTAATGGAGAAGGTTGTATTTTTATTTTATTCTACAGAGAAATGAAATACGATAACCTTCATGTTTCACATGAAATGAAGTCCTGGTTTTCTGAACAGGCCTAGCTAGTAGTGAGTAATAAGACAGAGCTTTTGGGATACTGTATTCCCCTGCATATTTTGGACAACTTACAATTTTTTATTAATATTTTACGGATCTAGAAATACAAGGGAGATAAAGAACACATTATTTGTATGGGTATATATGAGTGTGTATGTGCGTGGGTGTGAAAACATTTAAGTAAAAATTGATATATGCAAAAATGGTAAAAGAATAACAATTAAATGGCTGTCTGACTTCAGGTTAGCCTTGGATACAATTAGACATTACAGTTCTAGAGCAGCGACAGGGCAACCTTTACTTTGATCAATGTTAGATAACCTTTCAGACATATGTTCTTTACTAACAAAAACTTGAAAAAGTCAAGAGCTTCTGTGGCTGTATCTGGCCCTATTCTTTGGTTTCCTCATCTGTTCTAAAGCCACTAGGTCTTATCTTCTCACCTTGCCACGTGGGCTTGCAGCATACAACCTCCAAGGCCTCATCTGTGCAATGTGATGGGGCTGGGTGTGATGATCTTAAGGGTCTTTGATTCTATGAATCTATGATCACACCCTTACTGGTGCAGCAGTACTGCTGAAGCGAGAATAGCAAAGGGTAGCTCATTGCTGGTGGAAAGCATAGCTGAAGGACCATGCTTTTACCAAACAGACCTGGCTTCATAGGATGGCAAGGGCAGCCTAGAGCACTGTTGTGATACTAAACTGTGCTCAGGTAAATCAGACAACTTGGATCTTCAACTGATATAACTGTCCTAGTAATTTCTGACCAAGTATAACTAGAATAAGATTTTCGTTCTTGATCTGTATTAACACTTGGGATGACTATGCTATGTATGTCAGTGTCCGTGCAGAGCTGCTGATAACCCCATGTTAGCCAGCCATTACAGGGTGCAAGGGCTGATCCTTTGAGGGGGATAGTTCATCACCAGAGTTACAGTCTCTCTGGGCTGCAAAGGGTTGTCATCCACATGATCTTCCTCATTTTGATTGCCAAAAGCTGCATTTGACCTCCAAGGACATCAAAGTGTGATTCATTGTATGTTACAGAATGTCCAGTCCTCTGGGCAGTGATTAAATTGTCTTTGATGTGGGTCACCATGGAAGGATGATGGCTGCATGACGTCACCAGTTTTTCCCCATCCCTCTGACGGACCCGTGCAGTGCTGCCAATGTCAATACGGCATGATGGTGCTGGCTGGCTGCGAGAAGTACTGTGCTGAGTCCTTCCAACCCTACAGGAACCCCCAGGGCTTTATCAGCCTGCTTGGCTGCTACATGCAATGTTTCACAGGCCCCTGCAGAGAAGCAATACAGGCGACTGTCCTGTAAGTCAGTGCAGAGCTGAGCTATAGCTTCTATTTTAAAATAAATATTTCTACAGAACTTTTTATTGTTCCTCCTGGTCTCTGCTCTTGGTGTGTATGTGTGTGCTTGTGTGGGTGTAAAAGTGGTGTTTAAGATCTGTGTGCATCTGACACTGTTTTTCTGGTATTCTTGTAGCCATGCAAAACTCAGTGCTTTGTTACTGATGGCTCAGAAGAAAAGAAAAAATTGGGTTCTAACTTGTCTGCAGTCAGCTTCTGGTATCCCAGGTCAATAGCAGCCAACTTTTAAACTTTTGTGACGGTAGGAACAGGGCTGAGGGTAAAGTAAAAATGCAGATATTGTAAAAATGGTGAACATAGGGCTACGGAAATATATTTATCTTTGAAAGACTTGAAAATAGGTTGCTGGGAAGCAGAGGGTCCCAAACTGATCCCGAATTTACCCCAAAGCACTTCAAAATAGCATATCTAAAGCCAGTGACAGTGGATAAGGTTAACTCTGATACGGACTCTTACAGATGCTGTGGGACAGTTGTCTTTTACTTCCAGTGAAAGTCAGTGCCTTGATGGAGTCCAGAGCTGGTGCTGCTGGCTGGACCTTCAGAGGTACAAATATATCAGACTGAGGAGGACATGTTTTCAGGAGCTAAAGCAAGAGTGTAGTAGTCAGGAGGCAAGAGGTGAAGATGGCATGAGAAGATGTGATCCTAACTGTTAGGGGAGGTGAGAGGGACAAGTGTAGGACATGGATTTGGAGTCTCACTTTGGTAGGAGGCAGTAGGAGGATGGAGAGGATGGTGCCTGCACCAGGAGTACATGCATACAGGAGTATATGCACCAGGAGTGCATACGCACAGCCTGGGTGAAGAACTGGGAGCTGATGCTGCTGCCCAAGACAGACCCAAGCAAGTTCAGCCCGTGCTGCAAGTTGTGAGGAGGGCCAGCACTAGGCAGCCCTTGAGGGTGGTGGGCAGAGAGTGACCCAGAAGAAGTGGTTTGCTGTGGAAGGCTTCCATGTCATCCTGTTGCCTGACAGTCTGCCCTTGAGAAGCAAGCATTGTCCCTATTTCACTCCCCTGGAGACACACTCCAGGACTGGCTGGGCCCAGACTGTCTAAAACCAGCCTGGTGGAGGGAGAAACTTTGCCAGAATGGCTGAGAAAAGACAAAGAGACCACTGCTGCCATTGGGTAAGAGTACACCCCAGTTCTCCCTTTTTGATGTAGGAGGAAATAGAGCATATTGGGTACAGCTGTTTGGTGTCAAAGGTACTGGTCACCCAGGGACATTCCTAGGCTTACTTACAACACAAAACAACATGAATTATCCTATCGATTACTTTTAAGAAATGGTGAGGGTCGTCATAGGTATATGACAAGCAGCAAAAGAAAATCCATTCATGAAACCGTGGACAGCAGGCAGAGTTGGTGGGAGGGAAGCTGTGCGGGGTGAGAAGTTCCACCGGGAACAGGTAAACAGCAATTGAGTGTTACCTGTGATAGAACTGTGACATGAAAAATGAAGCCAGATCACCAGAAAAGTAGGTAAAAAGGGCAATGTTCAGCTAAAGACAGCCAGAGGGAAGCATTTGTAATGTGATCCTGAGAGACCAGAGTAGAGTACTGCCTGGGATAGGGGAGAGAAATAGCTAAGGAATTGTATTTTGCTACTTTGAGACCAGATGTGTTTGTAGAATATGTTTTCTCTTTTTATTTTTGTAACTGAGCAGGACCATATCAGTGAAATCCCTGATTCTGCTATTTACTTCTTTTACCAGAAATGAGTAGGAGGGCTCCTAGTGCTGCATGGGTTGGGAAACACAACCACAGAGTCAGGCAGAAAAGCAGTCCTGGCAAAGGGCTTGTGAGCTCATGGTCTCATTGAACTGAGAAGAACTGAATGACAGAGATATCAAAATGGCTTGACTGGACGTAGAAAAAGACTTGAAGGTCTAAAACAAGACCCATGGACTTTGCAGTAGGAATTAAGACTTGAAGCAGCTGGAGACTTCAGAGAAGGAATTAAAAGAGGGCATAAAATATTGGGCTGGAGGCTTTACAAAAAAATGAGAGCAGTGTCTGGAAGTTTCCCAAAAAGGCAAAGAGACAAGCCTTAGATAGGAAATTGTTGAAGGCAGCATCTCCAAAGCATTGTCCCCTTTTGGGAAGACACACAGTTGCATCTATTTTTAGCCTGCAAAGGTTTTGATGAGGTTCTTGGTAACCTGAGTGTCATATTCCACAGGAGATTTCCCACTAAGAAGAGGGAGCCCAAGCACGTTGTAACTGAATGAAGCTTGTAACTGCTTTGAAACTTGTCAGTAGGAAGAGATTGAAGTGAGGACTCCAGAGGGTGTGCTATGGCTCTGAGAAGGACACTGGAGGTCACAGTGGTCATCTAGTACCTGGATTTTCCTGTGATAAATAGGTAGATTTTTAGCACTTTCTTAACTTATAACCTAGTGCCCTGAGGAGTCAGCTGGTCTAGCTCCAGTGATATAAAATATAATATCTCTAAGGAGGAAGACTCCGCAGTGCTTGCTGAAGCAAAAATCATCCTTAGGTGTTTTTGCAGATTAGATCAAATTCAAATCCCTAAATTAATGGCTGAGAGTATGAACAAAAAGGGAAGTTTGAAGTAGCTTTCTAGGGGCCAGCCACAGTGATTCAGACCTATCAGTGTACAAAAGACTAAAGTAGGCTCTAAAGAGCTGCTTTGCAATGGTTTGTCCCAGAAAGCTACTATTTCCCAGTCACTACAATTTCTGGTGGCAGGAAGCCTGTGGTTAGAACAGCACTCGCAACCACATGTGCTGCTTGGGGGCTGTATGGGAAAATGACAGTGCTGCAGGGCTGTAGCTGTGCACAGCCCTGGCCATCAGGTCCTACCAGTGCCTGCTCTCCAGGTTCTAGCTGTGGGCACCAGAGGTGAGCAAGGAGTTGGTGTATACACCAATGTGTGGAAAGGAAAGGATGCCTCCTCTCTTCCCATGACCTGCAGAACAGCAGGCGCTGCTGTCCGTGGGGAATGCACTCTCAGGGGTGCTGCGTCACAGCACAGCAGAGGACATTTTCTGGCCACAGCAAGGTAGTTTGGACTGGAGAGGAAACATTACATTAAAGGTGGGAGGCACACAGCAGGAATACAGTGTCTGAGGGTATCTGGGAGGCACAGAGTCACAGTATGACAAAATAACTGAGGCTGGCAGATACCTCTGGAGATCGTCTGGTCCAAAACCCTGCTCAGGCAGGATCAGCTGCAGCGGGTTACCCAGGCCTATGCCCAGTCAGGCTTTGAGTAGCTCCAAGGATGGAGACTCCACAGCCTCTTTGGTCAGCCTGTGCCACTACTTGACCATGCCCACCGTAAAAAAAGCTTTTCTCTTATGTTTTAAGTGGAATTTCTTGTGTTTCAATTTGTGGAGCCAGTCCACAGTGCCTGGTGGTCTGTTTCATAGGAAGCCCAGGTTGGTGCCTGCAGGAGAGGAGCGAGGGAAGGAATGAGGGGCTGCCTGATGGGTGGGGAACCTCTCCTGCAACCCACAACCCTCAGCCCCATGATGATTTGGTGTGGTGATGTGGAGATTTACTTTCTCTTCAGATTTGGCAAGGCTTTTGCAGAACACCATCACTGGACACAGACATTTCTGTGCTAGAAGAGCATCTGCCAAGAGTAGGAGAGGTGATGGGGAAGGACAGTCCCTCCAGAACCCCATCATTGCTCCAGACACCCGCTGCCCTCCTTCGGGCAGCCCCTCTCCTCGCCGAGCTGATGCAGGTGCTGATGGTGGGATGTGGAGGATGCTTCTGCTGTGCTGGATATGTATGTGGGATTTGAGTGGTAAGGGCTGGAGACGGCTGAGGTTTTCATGCAGAAGTTGCTTGTCTTCCTTTCCCAAAATGTTCCTGGGGTGTATCTGCATTGAGTTGCCTTCCCTCTGTTTTTGGAGTAAAAAATAAAACCAGTGAAAACAAAAGGAATTCCTGATGCTGACAGCACAGGCTTAGATGTTAAAATCAGCTTTCCTTTGTGTGTTGGAGCTCATTTATACACATGATTTATGCTTGCTGGAATGAGAGAGGGACAGACTTAACAAATGACAGGTTTTGAATGGTTGCAAGGTAACGTTATTAATGTCTGCTGACTTGGTGCCCTGCCCAACTTTGAACTTCTTTCAGTTGCATGGGACTGAACAAGAGCTGTGTGAGTTTTGAAATATTTCCACATAAAATAAGCTCTGAGACAGATGGAGAAATGTGAATTTACTAATGAGGCCTAGTAAAAAAAGCGTAGGATAGAAAAAAAAAAAAGGCGACAAGAATCTTCCTCAGTTGAAACAAAAACGAGGATTCAGAGGGAATAAACTCCAGTGCCAACCACAATCATCTGAGGGGTTACAGCACTGCCACCAATTAGAGGGCAGAGTGTTTTAAAAAGTCATTTGTAACATCTTTTACCCACTTTGCAGGCCTGGGAGGCCAAGCAGCACTGCATCCGTGCTGCCAGCAACAGGAGCCTCCGGGGCCAGCGCCACTGAATCCCAGCCTTAATTTATTTAAATGCATACAAGATGATTCAGTAGGTGTTAATGCCGCTAATACAGTAGGTGTTAATGCGTGAATAATTATAGACATATTTAAGCAGCTGGGTTTGTGCCTTCAAAAGTTTCTGTGCATGGAAATTAATAGCTCTGTGGTTGCATGTGTGCTTTACATGTTATAAAATGAAGATGTTGGTAGCAGCTCCATGTTAATGTTTGAGTCAAGATTTTCACTTGAAGTGGAATGAAAAGTCTTTGTTTTACACTTTGGTGCCTCCAGACAAGGCACAACAGATCTCCAGAAAACAATTGTTTTTTTCTCAGCATTATTTTTAAAAATGCTCTTTGTTCTCTGGCTATATCTGTTTAGAACGTTCCTTGATTTTCTCTCATGTTTCTTAGGTTCCCTAACAGCACAAGCTCAGTCTCTAACAAACTTCCTCCACACATGTGTGCTGATACTATCTTAGAGCCAGGCCAGCTGAAAACAACACACACAAACAAATATTCCCCTTATTTGCAGTTGCTGTTTAGAGCTATGTGAGGAACAGATGATGGAGCTGCTCCTCACTCAGCAAATGTTTGATTACATAGTTCCAGGTTAATGCTTTGCCTTGAGCAGACAACAGGGCACCTCAGATAAGAACTCACCATGGAAAATATAGGTAGATGAAATGCAAACACCACAGAGTGGCAGTGAAAACAGGGGCTATGGAAACAGCAGTTCATTTTGTGCCTGTTGATGGCAAATAATACTTTCTAATCCATTTTGCTGTCAGGACAAAAGGTTTCTAGGGGATTGCTCAGGGGTGCTCAGCACCTTGCAGGATCAGACCCTCTGTAGAGACCTGGACCGGCCCAGGCTTTGGCAGCCAGGTTTTGACGTGTTAACTGTTTGGTTTTGGGACAGAAAACAGGGTCAAGCTGATGCTGTCTGGTAGATATCCCTGGGTCATCCTGACAGCTGTAGAAAGTGCTTTATTGCTTCTACCAGATAACTGGAGGAGCCTGTTTTCTTTCTTCTCCCCTGCCCTCTTGGAAAGGAAGCATCAACGCTGCTTCCCCACTGGCTGCCTGGCTGGTCACAGTGCCCAGCACAGCCTTGTAGAGCAAAGGTCCAGCCAAGCAGACCTTCAGAGAGGGCTACAGACCCATGTATTTCCTAAATAAACATACACTGTGAGAGTACAGAGCTGCACCGACCAACACCACTGTTATTCCAGCATTTTTTGCCTAGAACAGGTGATGAGGGTTCTGCTCTATATTTGTTTGTATTGCTACAGTGGCCACTCTCGAAAAGTGGCATGGCTTTGGACAGGAACCAGTCTACCAACATTTAGGATGTCACAAAGCTTAGATTAATTAAATAAGCATTGCTATAGCAGCTGTTTTAAATAGCTGTACATCAGCCTGACTTCCAGTGCCACAGTTTTTAATAGATTAATATCATGTGAAAGTTTCACATTATCATTTAGATGAAACTCAGATATTTGAAGATGTAATGATATCCAGTACTTTTCTGTATTTCCAGGAATTTCTTGTTAATATATTCTCTGTTCCTCAGCAAAAGACATATAAGCTCTCTCCCCACTGTCAGACATACTGCACCAGAATGGCTCACAGCTGCTAATTAAAAAAAGTCCAGGATGACAGGCAACAAAGTCGGCTCTCAGGTGCTTTGTATGAAGGCAAGGAAGTCTTGGAGCTCATGAATGGTTCATTTATACTGCACTTTAACTTATCTGCTTCTTGAGTGCTCCCAGTCTTTTAAAAATGTTGGATAAATTTGCATTGGGTACCCCTTGCCTAAACTGATTATCAGTATCAGATCCAAAAATAATTTAATTCCTCTAAACATTACCTGTTGCTTCCTGTCCCACTATACAATAGTTTATTGTCTGTCTCTGTTGTGCCACATTTTGTCTTGTCAGCTGAAGCCACAGAAGGGCTGAAAGGGGAGATGAAAGTGTTCTGCACTCCTTTACAAACCATAAGCCAAGATCCAGGGAATGCACTTTACATCAGATGCCCTCTAGCAATGTAGGTAATGACTATTTTACCTTCATCTTTGTACAGATACCTGCCAGTTGTCTGGGATTCAGAAAGTATGTACAGTGCACAGGGCGAGGGGGACAACAGGTATTCATTAGATAAAAGCTACCTTTTCCTGACTTGTCAAAAATGTCCAGTGTAAAGGAACAAGCAGACCCCAAGAATTTGCTTTTTCTGTTGTTATTAGTTACAGAAAAGGTGAGCACTCAGTGTAACCCAGTGTATTTCACTAGATACTCCTGCAGCAAGAGAAACATGAGGAAAAGCGACCTGTTTCTTCCTACTCATGAACGAGTCTTTCTCCTCTGCCCTTTCGTCCCTCACCTGGTGGGGGGTGTCTGGTATTTCTGTTCCTGGGAAAGGCACCTCTTGACCTCACCAGTCTCCCTGAGGTGCTGCTCGGGGATACCCAGTGCCCAGAGATGTGGCTCTGCCCCTGCTGCTGCTGCAACTGCTGGGGAACTGCCCCCAGCCACGTTGCTGCAGTCTCCTTGCTGGAGAAACCACACTTCTCCCTTCTCTGAGATGAACCTCTGCTGTTGTGAAGGTAACTCAGGTGTGAAACTCAGGTGTAATGCAGGTATAAAATCCTTTACTCAGTCACGGTTTCTCACTCGATTGAGTATTCATTATTGCCTTGATATTTCTTTGGGCTTTCTCCTTTCCATCTTTTCCCTGCTTCAGTTTTCAGCCTCTTTTGAAAGAGGAAAATTTTTTTCTGTATTTAGGCACATGAGAAGGAGAGAAAGGGAAGGAAAGGGGAAGGAAGGGAAGAGCAAGGGAAAAGAACCCCTGACACTGCCCCCTCTTCCTCTCCCACAATAAAACAGAAAAAAAAAAACCAACCCACCAAACAAAACCACCCCCCTCAAACAAACAAACAAACGAACAAACCGACAACCCCAAAACAAAACAAAAAACACTAGCAAAAACAATAAAAGAAGAAAGGAGAACAAGGCTATGCAGGGCTCTTTGCATATGCCAAAAATGCAACCACAGCTTACCAACAGGAACACACCCATGAGCTCCCCTCCCAGAATAAATCCTGAACAGCAGGAAGCAACCCCTTGCTCTGGTCCAGGCCACAGACACGTCAGGCTGCCCTTGAAGCCCAGCCTGCTGCATACCACTGCCCAGCACCCACGGCATATTGTCCCTGCCCAAATCCCAAGGAAAAGGTGTTGCCTTGTTACCCAGTCTTGAGGACTATATATCTGGCTGTTTTGGCTCCAGAGGAGGCATACATTTAAATTAGCTGAGAACCCTGCAAGGAATGTTCTGCCAACAGCTCTTTCTTTTTGGTCCTCTTTGGACTCTGACTTGACTGACTGTGCTGGGAATGGCAGTCCTGAATGGTGTGGTAAGGAGAAGGTGCAATTAGGCTGGAGCACTTTACCCATGTCAATCTTGCATGCAGGAACAAATGAGCTGGAAGCTGCTGCCCACTGTGAAACAAGCTGGTACTTATCCATTTGTTCGTTTGTGCCTCCATTTTGGAAGCCTGAAACAGCTCAGCACCTCTCCTAAGTAGATGGTGTCCCAGCTACGTGGTTCTGCTTGTGCCTGGTGCTGTGCTCTGCAGGAGTTTGGCCAGAGAAGGAGGATCGCAATGGTGCCCTGATGACCAGTTAATTGTTGTATGTTAGTCATTTCAGGATCTATACAAAGAGATGTTGGAGCAAGAATGAGACCCTGGTGTCCTCCTTTGGGCAAGTGAGTGAGTTCAGAGGTTGAGAGTGCTCTTGTTCACTCTTTGCCTGTGGTCCAAATGACCTTTAATGCCTCCTTGTCAAGTGGAACAGTTTGGGCAGGAGGGGCTGATGTTGCTTCTTTTTCCTCTCTGTAAACTGCTGGGGTTTGAGTCCTTTTGGGCAGAAAGAAGCTTTGAGTCAGCTTAACCCCATCATGGGTCCAAGTACTGTCAGTGAAATAGAGATAACAGCACCATCCAACTCGAAAAAGCAGTTGGGGATAGGGGCATAAAGAAACTGCAAGGGCACTCAGTTTCACAACAGTGGGACCATATAGAGAACTGCAGCATGGCTGAAGTAAAAATGTGTCTTTCTGTTGATTTTGCTGGGTACTTCAATGTGTTACACAAAATGGAGGTGTCAGATAATTACCTTTATTAATCACTGCAGGAGCGCAATTTGCCGAGGGCGTTTGACACTATTGATGCTATGTATTATTCTGCATGGGTCATTTAAATGTTGCAAAGCAACATTTGTTTTACAGGCAAAACACAATATAGAAATGATCTCATTTTACAATATTATACAAGAAAATAAATGCATTTGAACACCATAGACTATAAAACACTTGCCTTACCTACTAATGAACAATGAACATGAAGCTTGTTTCATGAGTTGGAAAAAATTATCTGAGAAAAACAGACACCCAGGGAATTTTTTCTGCAGTAGAGAATTGTTTCTGCTAGAGCCAGAAGGGATGCAGGCTTCATCTTGAATTTTAGATTACAGAGACACTTACAATGAAGAATTATTTCATAAAATGTACAAGTAGGAGACATGTGGGCTCTCACTCACAAAATTCCAGTCAAGATCTTATTGCTTGAAAATCAAAATTCACAAAATGAAAAACTTAATAATTAAAAAAAAACCAAAACTTTTCACGTTAAACTGTGCAAATCTTACCTGTGTTTGTAGCACAGTCAGAGAAGGGAAAAGTTGTCAGGCCTGGGGCAGGGTGAGGGGCTCAGCTGGCCTGGTGCTGACAATGATCGTTATGTGCCACCATGTGCTGGTGCTGGAGCTCGGCCTCAGCTGTGTTTAGTTTGCTAGAACAGATGTAGCCCGCTTGCCCAGGGGTGCCTCAGTATGGAACGAAATCACAGCTGTGGGAACAAGCCACAAATTTCCAGCTAAGGATTTCTCCCAACAAGATGCTGTAGTAGCCCTGAATTGTTGGCACTCATCTGTGCTGTATGTACAGCAAGTTACGTCTTCAGGGGTTCAGTGCACCCCAAAAGTACAGAGACAACAAAATGGTCACAAAGAATGTATCCGCTCTTTGACCACACTCAGCATATATAAACAGATGGGAAACTTTGGAGCTTCGCATCGACTACTGGCTGATTCCTCGCAAATCCTTCTGCTCTGGGAATCAGATTCCAAGTAAATAAATGGTAAAAACAGCAAGGAAGACGGATCTTGAAGTGTGTGATGTTCACCTACAAAAGAAACACAGCACAATTTCCATTGTGCCTGATGGTGTTTCGGAATCATCTAGCAAGTACTTGGTAATATATTTAATCATAACTATTGCCTTGTCATATTAAACTTCCTTGTCAATTAAGTTTGCAATGATAGTTCAGAACAAATGCACTGCAGTGGGGCAGCCCATGAATTTGCTGCTAGAGCACAGATGAACACAGAACAAGCTGGCCAAAGCTCATGAGGTTGCATAAAGTCTGGAGATGACCTGCCTTTGAACTGCTCAGGGAAAGGTGCATCTCACTAGGGACTCCAGTAGCTCTGGGGCCACATGCTGTCTGTCTCAGGACAGACAGTCAAGAGGTGTTTGCAGGGCTTGGCGGAAGGGGCACATGGAGCACCTTCATTACTGATGTGGCTGAGTTGTGATGTACATGGGCAAGGAGCTGAGGAGGATGGAAGTGTTGTGGGGACAGCTGTGAGCAAGCATCTCTCTCTGGGCTGGTGGAGAAGAAGAATCCATAGACATAATGACTTCTTTCATTACAGTGAAATATGTGGAGCAAGGGAGGTTTTCTGGGCTCATGTTAATGTTTCACCTCAGTGCTGCTTCAAAACAATCAAGAACCTGGGAATCCTCTCTGAAGTATGAAAAAGTGATTTCTTACCACTTCTTGTTTTCTCATGTGACAAGGAAAACTGCGGCAGAGGAAACAGGACATGCTTTGGACACCTGTGATTCATGGTAATGCTGGGCTGTGTTTCTACCTTCTTAGTGCTTGTTTCAAGCCTTGTACATGTGCCAGACAAGATAGGTGGCAACATGGTTGGCTTCTCACAAAGCCTGCTCTTGAGTGGGAGATTTGCTTTGGAAATACTGTGTTAATGCCAGTGGAAGAAGCAGTGGAGCATGGTCAGGGTATGATCATTGATTTGAAAAAATGTGTGTTAGTGCAGAGACTCATTACCTCCAATGAATAGGAAATAAACCTCCAGGAAAGCCAGAAAAATGTTTCATTTTATAACTGGGCTGTGAGATATCTCCTCACATTTGGTAGGTAGTGCCTGATGTGCCAAATACCTAACAAATATCTGAATAAAGAAATGTAAATACAAATTTACGTAACATGGGAATGTTAAAATACTGGGTTACACCAGCAATGTTGGAGTTTGGCAGGAGTGGTTTTGAAAGACTCTGTCATGTCTACTGTTTTTTTTTTTTGTTTGTTTGTTTGTTTTGGTTTAGTTTGTTTTGTTTTTCTTAATTCTACAGAAGAACAGAACTCATTGATTTTATGGTTGAAAACAGTATGGAGAGCAGCAGCCCAGGCTCTGGAGAGGAAGTTGTCCCCTGGGTAATATGGTGCCATGGAAATTCAATCTGACGACCAAAGTCACCAGATGGTGCTATTGTGCACACTATTTGTGTGCATGTACGACCATTGCACATGCTTTGAAGGGACGTTGTAGGGTTTCTCTTTGGGACCATGGTGCTGAGGTGGTTTGCTTTCTCCCTCCATGTCTACCTGGTCCAACGCAGATCCTGTGGCTGAGCCCTCCTGGGACTGTGCACTGCCTCGCTGGCCCCGACTCACAAGATGGGGGCCACCTCAATGCCATTTGAGTCACAACTGCTTGAAGTAAAAATGTAAATAGAACAAGTTATACACAGAAAAACACTTATTCTGTTTTACTGATTTATTCCCTATGGGAAATCCCAACATCACACAAGAAGATGTTAAAAAAAACCCACAGTCTTCAGTGATGCCCAGGGAGACAAGGAGTACAACTACCCATCCTTGATTAACTGAAGCGCCTTCTGGAGCATCCCACAGCAAAATTACCCTGCAGCCAGGAACAAAATGCCCGGTCTTTATCTTACGATCCTACAGAAGTGAAGGGTACTGTTCCATGCACCAGGAGAGTGTTTCTTTCTGGCAAGGCTCTGCTTTCCCTTTTGAGTGAACCCTGTACATCAATTCCTAATGTCAGGATCATAGCCTGAGCAGCTCTGCTGGGCTGAAGCATGACGAGAAGAATATGGGCCAGATTCAGCGAGATGTGTCTCAGTCCCTGTCGTCTCCATAATAATATTTCTAATATTACATACTTACACATTGTTAGCTATTCAAGCGTTATACCTTATATGCATATAGGCATGTATTCATATGAGTGCATATTTACATAGGAATATCATCTCTAATTCTAATTCTAATTCTAATTCTAATTCTAATTCTAATATAAAATGCATAATAGACAATAGATAACAGACAATAGATAATATATAGCATATAACATATAATATGGCATATACCTCTATAATAATACCTAATACTTAGAAGCCACCAATATAACATTACCTCTGTGGGTTCTTCTCCTAGGAGGGAGCACACTGCATGTTCATTCACTCTTGTTGACCCCCGGGGCAGCTATGGGAACCACCTTCTTTGTCCCTCTCTGCCTGAAGTCTTGTTCTTCACCACCATCACAATAGTGCTGATAATCAAAGCAGGTGACTGCACAGGAGGAGGACATGGGCCTGGCCCCGGATGTGCCTTTGCAGAGCTTTGTGCTCAAGTACTAATTAAATGCCACAGGACAAAACCTGAGCTGCAGGAGAAGATGTCAGGTTGACCAAGCCAAGACCTGGCTTTTGCATCTTGCAGAGACATAGGCTATAGACTGGAGCTACAGAAGGTAGGAAGATGCATATCAGCTGGGCATGTAGGAGTCATTGTGGGGACAGTTGTGATTCCACCAATCCTTGTGGAAAATGTGGGAAAAATGTAGAGGAAAAAAAGATTTGTGTTGGTGCTCCAGCCGTGGCTACTGTGGGGTCTGTGGAGGGAAGGTTGGTCCAGCAAACACTGCTGCCAGCATCAGAGATCCAGGTAAGGCACAGGATTATGTGATGTTCAAGCTTGTGCATTATACATATTTCGCTTTCTGCCCATTCTGCAAGTCTCTTAGTGAACACGATTTCTCTATTGACTGTCCTTTAATTCTTTTAAAAAAATGTATAAGCAGTAATGCCACTGATTTGTAAACAGTATTCATATCAAAAATGTGATCCTGAGATCCTGAGTTACAAGTGAAAGGTCTTTTAAGAGTGCGATTGCAACAGATACATCTTTTCATGGACCATTTGGAAGTTATTTCTGTGATTTTTTTTTTAAAGACTTGGTCTTTAAATCAAGTAGTAAATTAAGTAAAGCAAAATGTAAAAGTACAGGCGATGTAGTGTGCTAACCTTTTTAAGATCTTGTGGTTAAATAATGTTTTACAGTGTAATAACATTTCGAAGGATAATGATATCCTGTGTGTACCTGGTATGAGGTTCAGCACCTTCCACTCACAGTCACCACAAGAGGGATGGAGGCTCCTTGCCCAATTTATGAGGCTGTTCTGCATCCCTAAGGCTGCTCCCCTAAGCAGCAAGGGTGATGGGGGCAATTAGGGCCCACCAGATGCTGAAAGCCAAACTGTACAGCAATGATGGGAGCAGAGCTCACATTAGAATTGGTCCCGTGCAAACGTGAGTAGACTCCTTGAAGTTAATGGGATTACCCTGGTGGCCAAGCGTTGCTTGCTGGAAGTATGGCTGAGAGGACCAAACTGACTTCAGTTTCACCTCCTTTAGTTAAAACCTTGCTGCCATGCAAGTCCACCAGGTTGAGGAGCTGGCTTTGCTCCAACTCTGCTGTTGGAGCAGGAGTGGATGGTTCTGGCTGGTCTTTATCCCCAGAGTGGGACCTTCTCTGAGCAGATGGTGATGGAGTGTGTTGTAAGGAAATGTCTGGTCCTCCCCAGGTCGACACCACTGGTCGTCCCCCAGAACTGCCCCAAGGCCATGGCAGGACTTGCTGTCAGAGGGTAACACTCTCCAGCAGGCACTGTGAGCAGGGGCATCCACCCCCAAAACCAGCAGCTAAAGCTCTTTTGTCCCAAGGCATCCCCACTGCTGACTGAGCCTTCTTCCTCAGTGGTTAAAACCAGGGCGGGCACCTTTTTGACTCAGAAATAAGCTCAGTAGCCCCCTCTGAGTAGATGTCACTTGCCTGGCCCTGGCCAGCCCAAGGCCACCAGCAAAGCAATGTGAAAAACCCTTAGGGAGAAGCAGTGCTGTCCTGCAAGGGACCTCACGCAGGGACAGGGATGGGGATGGGTCTCGGGCGCTCCCCTAAGGGGGTACAGCTGCTGGAAGGGGATGAAGCAGCATCCGTATGCTTTTAGCGACAGACACAGGACTTGAATCAATAATAGAAG
The DNA here is from genome assembly GCF_963082525.1 of Nesoenas mayeri. Lineage (NCBI taxonomy): Eukaryota > Metazoa > Chordata > Aves > Columbiformes > Columbidae > Nesoenas > Nesoenas mayeri. The sequence continues at coordinate 25,448,249 of NC_137543.1, forward strand.
AAAGCCTGTGGTCGGCGACATTTCTGGCCACAGCAGATGGACCACCATTCAAGGAAGGGTTTGAGGCTTCCTCTGCCTGAGGGGATTTTAAACCACATTCCCACATTTCAGGCAACTACCCTCATCTCTCTCTGGCCTGTAGGTCCCTGTAAAAACTGCAGTGTTGCACAGCTAGGAATCACAGGGCTGTAGGAAACTGAGCAAAAAGCATGACTTTTGTAGGGTACTTGGATGGGAAGGGGGTGTCCTGGTGTCTGCACCCAAGAGCATCTCTGCCCTTGGAGATACTCATACCTCAGCTGGTTATGACCCTGCGCTGCCTGATCTAACTTGAGGCTGGATTTCACTTTGAAGTTGGCCCTGCTTTAAGCAGGGGTTGGACTAGATGACCTCCAGAGGTATCTTCAAAGCTAAATTATTCTGTGATTCTGTGTTTCTATCACTGGTTTTTATTTAGTTACTGTTTCATGTAAAATCCCACAGTGAAGTTCCCTAGCCATTAGGTACAGACATGTTCCTTCTTGCCTATTCTACCTCTGCCTCCATAAATCTAAGGAAGCTCAGCTGTGGAGGTACAGAGTCCTCAGCAGGTTTTTAGCTAATGCATGAAGATTAAAAGCTACTGCAGTCACCAGTAAAGGCAAAACTCTCAGGGTCAGTCTAAAAGCTCCATTAATTTGATCAAAGAACTAAATTATACATTATAGTGATTTGTATAACATAGGATTATTTAGTTCTGTATAAAATTTTGCATAGAAATCCACCTTTTTCTGGTACCTTTCAGTAAACAGAAATAGCTCCAGCACATTAGAGATCCTATAAAAATGTATTTAATCACAAAGGAAAAGACATTAATGTAATATTTGGGTATGAACACAGGCAGATAAATGTAGTCATATACAAAAACGTTACATTAAGGGAAGCCTGAAACATAGTTGCATTTATTGTATCTTTTAATGCCGAATAAGGAAATTAAAACTATATTTGACTATTGATTTAAACATGTTAGTTTTTTATCCATTAGGTTTAGATATGGAGGGGTAGAGTCATCACTCATTGTATAATTAAAGATATAAAAAATATGCATTAACTCAGACGCTGGAAAACAAAAATGCTGATTCTTGACATTTTTAGGGTGGAAAGTGTTATACTTTAAAAAAATATTTACAAATGTGTATCCTGTTTTCAAGCTGTTTTTATTTTCTGTAAAGTAACAAGTTCCACAGTGTGCTGTGTTCTACAGCAGATGAAAATATTTAGTACATTAAATTTATGGCCAAGGGCAAAAAGTTGAACTTGGGAACCTATTTAAAGTGCAGTGGAAGTCTGCAAAGATAACGATGGGGAGTTGAAAGCAGTGAAGCCTCAGACAGTAATGTCTCAATAACAAAGAGCTAATACTTTGCTGCAGAGGCTTTCTCAGCAACAGTTGGTCCATTTTTGTCATTATGTCTAATCAAGTCCAGTCTTGCCTCAGCCTCCTCAGCCAGCAGACATCCAGCACTTAAATATAACCGTATGTGTCCAGCGTGATTACAAGCATCGTAACGCGTTCCCGGCTCTGTCTCCCCGCCTCCAGCTGGCCCCGGACCCTGTGGTGTCACATTCCAGGTTTTATCAGCTGAACGTGCACATCGATGGTGTGTGAGGTTGCCATTCGCTGGAGGGATTGGGGAAGGAGCTCGGTGGGGTTATCATCCCTGGGGAACAGCACGTCCCCTCCGAGCCCAGCCCCAGCCACCTATGATGGGAAGCATTACAACCCTGCCAAAAAAGCACCCGGAGTCAATACAGATTTGGCTCCCCAATGCAACCAGTTTTCTTCAGATATTAACGGACTTCTTCGTGCTTCCAGTTGTCCCCCATTGCATGCAAGCAGCCATGTTTTGCCTGTATGAAAGGCTATACAGGAGGTTGGCCATGGCTGCCTGGGCCTGACCATGGCCCTGCTGGCAGCCAAGTGCAGGAAAAGCCCCTCCTGCCAGGCTGGGGACACCACGTGCCTCCTCCTGCAAGGGGAGATGAGAGGGAAGAGCCAGAGGCGGGAGCTGGCTGAAGTGCTTTCTGCAGTTACACTGGAAAATTCATTAGCGTGAGTCAATGGCAGAAAATTAAGAAAGCACCAATGAACAAACAGGACCCACCCTTAACACATGACAGGTTTCACAAGGTAAACAGCCTTTTTCATAATTTGCTGAGGTTTTATTGTTGCCCACATGGCTTAACACTCTTGACAGGATTCCTACTTTGAGCTGATAATTATAATAAAGGCATTAAATTACCCATATTGCTTATTAATTACATCCAGGCACTGGAATCCCGGTTGTGGCTTTCGATTCATTTTGATGCAAATTTTAGTGAATAACAGCAACCACCCTGGAGGAAGCAGAGGGAAAGGAGCCTCTTCACAGCTGGGGTGGGATGTAGGGTTGTATACATCCCTCCTGAGTTTTGTCAAAGTCCCCATGCCCATGATGCTTCCTAAAAAGTGTTGAACTGCCCATAGGAATGATGGGGCATCCAGCACAGGTGACAGGGAGGTATGATCTGATACTAATAATCACCCTAAGGCTACTTCTCCGAGCCTGTGTGATATTGCCACAGCTGTGGTCAGGGGAGGCACTGAAGCTGTTGTGAAATAACCTCTCCATATAGTGAGTTATATACTCAGTTAGAGAGCAAAGGCCTTGAGAAGGTTGTTCTGCTAAGAAATTCTTCGAATTTTAGTTTCCCTTTTGGTGCAATGATCTCTAGTAATATTGGGGAAAAGGAAGATGTACAGAGAGCTCTGCCTTGTATTCCATTTATACCAAAAGCCTGGAGGACCATGTGTACATCTACCCTGGAGGCCAGAGGGCATGCTCTGGGATGGTCTGGGCAAACTGATAGGCACCTGTGCTATGAACAAGTCAAGATGTGATTTTAGTGTGAAAGTCGGAGTGATAAGCAGTGCACTGGTGAAGAGGAAGGAAAAGTTAATCCACCTCTTGCCTTTCCACCGCTCCCTCCAGGGCTGTGCTGAAGTTGGGCAGGCACAGCACATGTGTTGGGAATAAAGGGCAACCGGTTGCTCCATAGTCCTCCCCTAGAAAGGAAGCTGAGTTGCTAATATTATCTGTATTTATTGTATTTATGTGGTATTGAGCTCATCTTTGGGACATCTGGGCCCAAGAACAGTAATTAAAATGAACAGCTGTTGACAGCAGTTGTCACAAATTGAACAACTGGCATAAATCAAACTGCTTGGAGTCTCAGCCATCTCTCCCAAGGAGGGGATAAATACCATCTAGCCAAATTAAGAAAGCACTGTGGAGAGCAAATGCTTGTGGCACAAAGTCAAAAACATGCCAGTGCTGGGGTCCATTTGGGTTCTCAAGGAGCAAATCCCGCAGCCCAGGTGCCCTCCCTGAAGGATGTCTGTTTGCGCCAGGTTCACCCCCATCCTCACGTTGTCTCCTATTCCAGCTATGGCACAAACAGAGCAAACTTTATGGCAATAGGGAAAGTCAAAAACAGCAACGTGCTCTGTCTGATAGTGAAGTTTGTATTATGGGCAAATACCATCAGCTTTACTGCATACTCAAGTTTGAAGCTAGCTGAAACATAGACCAACCCAAAATCCCACCCAAAACCCTTTGCAATCCATGGCATTCAGACTTAGGATGTATTATAAGTATTCAACAGCAGCCAAACTCACTAAAGCAAGGATCCATCTAGAATGGATCTGTAAACTGAATGTCCAAAAGCAGCAGTTCAGGGAACAGTGCAAATGTGAGGAAGTAGATGTGGTGACATCTTCCAAGCACTCCCCTAATCTCTGACCATTTGCAGCTTGGAGACATTTAAATGGCAGGGACTGAGAAAACAAAATCTAGCTTAGGAAAACCCCCATGCCAATCACATAATAGTTATGGATTGAGTCCTTGGGACATACAAATCCGTGTAGCACCCCCATATGTTTTTTACAAAGCAGATAGATTTCCTTTACTTAGATCAGGGTCCAGTTTAACACCAAAGTCTATCTGTAACTAAACAGTTGTTTTTCTACTCCCTTCAAAAGTTTTTGAGGCTGCACTCAGGTGGGGAATCCTGCCTGTCACCTTCCCTTTGTTTCACACAACTGGAAACAAGGGAGTAACTAGAATTACCCTGGTGCTGAGGCTCTTCTGCAGCCCACTGGGTCATCACAAAATCAGGACTGAATAAAAGTGGGTAAAGACACAGAGACGCCCCCAGTCTCCCCTGTGGTGCTGCCCTGCCCTGGACCCCTGCATGACCCCAGGCCAGCTGGAGGGAGCGGGCTGCAACATGTCCTCAGCCCCAGCAATGAAGGTGGGACAGAAATGCAGAGTATTATTTCAGGCAGCTCCCTGGCTCGGGCAGCACTTACTCACAGGGTGCGTTCTCGAGTTTTGCATTCATGTGGCTGCAAATAGGTGCAGGAGTTCGTGCCTCATCGCATAGCTCCAGGAGTGGGGTTGGAGGAGCCAGGAGCTGTGTGCAGGACACATGACAACAACCAGCACAAGAGGTATGGCAGCAGATCAGAGTTCGCTGGCCAGGGCTGTAAGCCCTTCTCCCTCACAACATTTTTGATGCTCACAAGAAATCCCATTGGTTCCCGCTCTGCCGTGGCCATAGGTACACCACCACGTGCCCAGGCCACCATGCCCCCACTTTCCCTCCCCTGACCTGGAATTGTCCCCAGCCTTGTCCACCTGGCCATGTGTGGGTGATGGAGAGCAGCCCTATTCCTCTAAGCCCCAGCAATTGTTCACACATGCAGTGCCCTGCCTGCGTGGGCAGAGAGCTGCCTTGAACCTCCAGACCTCTTTCTTTAAGGCTGACTTATTTGTTTTATAAAGGTACAAAAAGGGCTGAAGGGCCTTGCTTGTCAGTATTTGTTCTTCTTTCCTTGCTTACCAGTGCCCATCTTCACCTCTGCAGACCTGAGATAACTCCCGATGTCTGGATCCAGAAAACCTCCATTTTTCTGTTTTTTCTCGAAGTGGTATAAAGGAAGAAAGACTGTGCCAATGCAACCTTTCAAATAATGTTTGCAGCTTTCTTCTTAACATTATTTATTATGTGTTTGGCTCCGGTCATGGGTTGGGGCATCATTACACCAGGCACCATGCAAACACAGAACAGAAAGACTGACAGTGGCTAGAAGAACTTGCAATCTAAATAGCATAAATCAATGCTGTGATTGTATGTAGAAAAAAAGTGCTAATTCATGCTGGCATACTCCCAGCTGGAAAAAGAGACATGGATAAGCTCTGCTTATCTTCTTGTAGCCTTAATTACAGCCTTGCATACTGTGCTTCCAGCATCTCTGCTGTTTCCAGTGATGATCCCTCCAGGTCCATCTCAGCCTTGTCCCTTGCTGGTGAATAAAATACTTGGTAGCATGTACGTCCTCCAGACAGTCCCGCTCGAGCAACATAAAATCGTAACAGTGCTTTTCTATTACAGAGAAAGCCTCTGCTCACTGGAGGGATGATTTGGGCTTGGCTTTCAGTCTTCAGGATTTGGTCTTATTAATGGAATTCAGGTGGGAATAATAAATTTGCTTTATTTAGAGTGTGAGAGATGTATCTTGAAAGGCAGTGATTGTGGCAGAGTTTTACTTTTGGTAAGCTAAAGTAAACAACAGGCTATCTAGATGGATATGATGTCCAAGTACTTCCCAAGCACAGGGGCTGAGATGCTGGCTCTGCCTGCTTTGTTTGCTCTGGCCAGTATAAAACAATCTGCATACCATAATCTGAAGGGAAAGGTCAGCCCAAAGGTCACTTGTTTTAAGGGTGCTACTTCAAAGACATTTATCTCCTTTACAACACCATTAAGTCCCTGGTAATGGTCTATTGTCTTTCATCATCTCAACCTCTTCACCTGCATGTTTATGTTCGGCCAAGCCTCCCGATGCGGGGTGTGGGGTAAGCAGGTGCTTGGTGGCTCCTGCTTGACGGAGCACACTCCGTGTTATTTGAGAAAGTGACAGGCTGTTACGAGACCATCAAGCCGTAATCACAGCCATCCTCTTCCTCCTTCCTGTAGAAACCAGTAGTTAAATTCTGCAGGTTTCAGCTGTTGTTTCTGATCCAGCCCTCCTTGTCTTTTTTCAAATGCACTGTTCAGGCTGGGATTTCCACCAAGATGACTCCTCCATGATGACCCATCCCTGCTGTTTCCCTGATCTCACCCTGCTACTACTGGAGGCTGAGTTTGCTTGTCATACTCAGGGAGCATAATGACTCCTCTTCACTTGATCCTCTTTTTTACGATGTAAGATGGAAGCCAATCCCATTACCACCATTAGCCTATAATTCCTGAGGCAAGATCTTGTCTCCTTGCTGCAGTTAATCAGATACTGGTGCGCTGACTTCAGTGTACGTCGCTACAACAAAGTTCATCAGCCGAATATTCAAGGCTCTTTCCTAAAGACCTCGGTGATGTCTCCCAGAGTTGTTGTCACCTGAATAAATGCCCCCTTCCCATGGGCACCTGCTTGGGGTTGCTAGAATACCTGAGGCACAGAGAGCACTGTGTTAAGTTTCCCTGGACTGAAAAATTCAAATACTTCTTTCTTCAACTTTCTTTTCCACTAAGGTGCACCATACCTAGATACGCATAGCCTGGTCATGCCTACAAGGCAAGGTTTAATCTCCTTACACTCACACCATCCTCTGGGAGCCCCATAATATTTGCAGCTTTTGGAAGAGGACATTCGTATTTCCACATTTGCCGCTGCTACACTGAGATACTGTGATAGAGAAAAGAGGATCTTTTTCATTCTCAGCTCTCTTTGCCTTTTAATTGACAGCAACTCACCTACTGTCAAGGAGGGGGAGATGGGCTGGGTGGGTGGCATGGAGAGATAGGAACCACGTGGAGCAGATAGAGCAGGGGGTCATGCGGCTGGATGAAAAGGGCTGCTGAGACCCCAGGTGGGAAGGAGAAACTGGTGCCTCAGGTCTTGGCTGAAGACTGATGGATGCAGCACAAGGAGTGACTCAAGAACACTTGCACAAGTATGGTGAGATGCCTCCTTCATGCAGAGACTAGGGCCCTTCCTACAATCTCCAGACATTATGACTTCTTCTTCTGAAGTTTTTGTTTGTTTGTTTGTTTTTATTATTTATACATATCACACATTTTATTACAAATTTATTCTTAAATGATTTCTGGATCTCTTTCCGTCAGGTAGTAGTGGGGGACATTTTATAGGTTTTTCTAGGAAGGGTTGGTAAGTGCAGTTTCCACTTAAAGTTTTCCCATACAAGTTCATCTTCCACACACTTATAACTTAACTGAATCTAAATGTTTGGGCTGAAATTTCCATGCCACGTTGAATTAGCCAGGAAAATATTCAAATTAAGTGATCTGGACTTTTCTATCAAGAAGAGAGTATGAAAGAAAAAGAACAGCCTTTGCTCATGTTTAAATCAATACAAGGTTTATAGCCCTCTCCTGGAGGAATTCTAGCATAATTGTGTTTGGTCCTTGTGTCTGAAAATTACTTAAGGGCTCAGAATATGTTTTTTCCTGCTCCCATGAAAAGTTAGTCAAATTTGATGAAGCTGTGAGCTCCTGAAAAAGTTCAATTTACCATATCTCTGTAGGGTTTGCCTAAAGACTGGCAGCTGTTATCTCAAATGTTCTGCCTGCCCTGAGCATGACTCAGCTTGAGCAGGCAGGGACTGAGCAGGGCTTTTCCTGTGATGGCTTCTTCAGGTCCTGGTGCTCTCAGTTACCCCAGGCATGGCATGGAAAGTGGAGAGAGAGAATCTCTGGTGTTCCCAGTGCCTCCCAGTTAATGGCCCAGCAGGAGCAGGGTGGGTGCAACATGGGTAGGGAGGAACATAAAGGTGTTGGAGCATGGGAAAGAACAGGTGGACAGAATTCCTTCTGGTGGTTGTTCGGGATGCAGGGGCTGGGTCAGATTGGGCCTGAGAAGGCAAGAAGGATGGTGAGAGTGAAGTGTCTCCTGCACACTAGAGCACCTGTTTTCTCTAGACCTTTGGCTTTTGCTTTTGCATGCTCTCCTGTGGCAAACGAAACCTCTGGCAAAAGCTGATGAAAATCCAGAATTCACAGCGTGCAGGGAATTACAGTGATAGGAATTTTCTACCTTTCTTTTTTTTTGTTTTGTTTTGTTCCAAAGTGCAATGAATATCTGAAATAATGATTTTTTTGTGCTGGGCAATTATTTGTTAGAGGTTTGCCCTTAATTCTAGCATTTCTTAACATTTAACTCATTAGCTTTGCAGCATTATGTTCCTTTCATGTATAGTTAGTGTGTAACTTTGTACAATATATAAAACAATATGTCTTAAGAAGATGAAGTGTGATAAACACACACGTGTCTATATCTCTGTATATTGCATACGCATAGAATTTAAGTTTCCATCTATCCCACAGGTGAGAAAATACATAATTTCAACAGGAACTCTGTTATTCCCTGGAAATGTTAGGTCTAAATTGTTTGGGGTTTAACTACTGTAAATGCTAGGTATTTATTTATCTAAACTCCACATAGGTAGATTCATGTGTATATACAAATATGTAGTTACTGGAACTTTGAAAAGAATTTCATAATACTGGTATCTCTTATGCTGGAACTGTAATTTGACCCACCATATACTGTAGTTGTATTTATTTATTAATTGCAGTATCAGCCCCAGATTTTGGGATTGAGTTTTCCTGTGTGGACTCTTGTGGTCACACACCGCTATTTGCAGCCTGGGGCCATGAGTAACAGCCTGCTTTTCATCTATTCGGGGCAGCTCACATTTTAATGAGAGCAGTGCAGAAATGTTTGCAGCTGATATCATGTTCTTTCAACTTCTGTTCTCCTCCTTGCACTGGTGGCTTTGCTGAAAAGCTGAGGGTGTCCAGGTTCTCAGCTGGCAGAAGGTGGAAAAATGCCACAAAATTCAAAGGAGTCACACTGAACTTCAGCAGCCAGGAACTTGCCTCATAATTTTTATTTTAGGCAGAAGAGGGAGAGTAAACATTTCCACGGGCCTGGAAAGAAGAGCTCCTCTCTACGTGCTTATTACATGCTCCAAGTGGACAGTTTTAGAAATTAGTCAGTAGTCACTTCAAAAGTGAAAAGCTATCTGATTCTGCAGCACTGTGCCAAACTGGTGTAGTTCATAACTCATTACACGAAGTGAGAATTCTGCACTAGCTCCACAAAAAGTGGGAAAAAACGTCTAATGGGACTTTTCCCAGAAATTACAAAGCTCCTGCTTGTTTTGCTTAATTTGGCTTCTCGTTCTATTTTTTTTTTTTGTTTTTTTTACAAAAGCAAACCCCAAGCTGACCCATTCTCTGAGGTTCTGGCTGCAGGGAGTTGGGTTCAGCTGCCAGGTGCCTGCCACACAAATGCCCGCTGCTGTGTGACTTGTGGGGGGACTCAGTACAAGATCCATGCTGGACCAAGTCTTCCCCTTCCACAGACTCTCTGAACTAATACTGAACTATAAGAAACAGGGAGAAGTCTGCTGTTGATATATTGACAAAGCTCATTGCAATTACCCAGGTTAGAACAGCAATAATGAAAAGTTTGTGGAGTTGTTCCTCACAAAGAGATTTGAAATAGCTTATTTCTAAATAATTTGGGTTTACCACTGATGCTATATTCTGTCTTTTATGGTTTTTTCACCAACAAGACTAAATCTACCAATATAATTCTGTCGTGCCTGCTACTTGGTTCCAGGATTTCATATGATCAGCTGTAGTGGAGGCGGACTATCTGTTTGAGAGAATATCTCATTTTTCGCAGAGCTTCTTTCTCAAGGGTGAGCACTGGACAGTGAGCTATGTATATGGATGTACGACGCGCAGTGTGTAGTTTTTAAAAGGTTTTCCCTGCTTGCACTGAAGGTCACTTCTGACATGTCTAAATGACCATCTTGTTTGATTTCAGAGAGGCATCAAGAGAGCTTTGTTACGTATTAACAGACTGAAAATCAGGCCCAGGTTTCATGCCAGGCCTGTGATACAGGCTCAGATTTCCTTGGGAGAGAGCAGAAAGGAAGAAGGAGGTGGAGATTTCTTCTTGACTGCTGCAGTACCGATACCTCCTCCCTTCCCCATGCACTGCCTTGGTTTCCCTCTTGCTGACACCAGAAGTACGAGGAGGACTCATCTCCACTCAGCTGCAGCTCTCACTTGAGTCTTTTACCCTATTTTCAGGGACCTCAGTGTCCCCATCTGCTTTCCAGGAGTTTGAGGCAGGGCTGCCCATGACCCTGTACAATGGTGTGTGAGCTGTAGTTTTAAATGCTCTGAGAGATTCAAATAAACTGCCAGAAACAGTGGCTAACTGATAACATAAGTGCATGAATGTGAGGGCAGGTGAAAACGTGCCTGGTTTTAGTCTATTTCAATTCTTCTGGTAAAAAATAATTTCCTCTCTCTACATGATTATACTTCAGATAAGGGATCTGCGCCCAAGCCTGTGTTTATATGACATGCACGAATATACTATCCTGCTATACCATATAGTACTTGACACAAAACACTTCCTAGCTGTACACTGAAGTTATGCTTTGAGAAGTCATGACGTCTAACCCTGATATTTCAGAAGCCTGTGTAGGCAGAGACATTTAAGATGTCTTTTTTTTTTTTTCTGGTGAGACCTGGGGAGCTGGTGCTGGGCACCCTGGAGGTCCCCAACCAGCATTTATTTTTACCCCAGGTCCCCAAGCATGGGCCACTCTGGGTCCTCCAACAGTTCTCAGATGCAACAGGGGGAGGGAAGATACTGGAAAATTAATAATGAGCTTGGGTTTTCATATTCTATGTGTGGCTGGTGTGTAGGACATAACACTAGGGAGAGGGCTGGAGATGTGTGTTGCCTGTGCTGGGGAAGACAAAGGTGGCAAGAGAGTGGACAGGTCCATGACATGGGCTCATAATCATCTAGCTCTGTCTTCTGAAAATGCAGTGGAATATTATAGGAGACAATGTAAGAATGAGCCATTTGGAAGTTTGGACACAAGACCTCTTTGAATTGAGCCACCTATTAGAGAAAAGTGTGATTTATTTGAAAGTAATGAGTGAAACTGAATGAGATGCCTTGACGCTTGCCAGTTCATAAGCGAGCAGAACCTACGGTTCCTGTTGGACATGTCTCCCCTGACTAGTAATCTGAGAGTAGATGTTCATCCTTAGATTGAGAGACTTACACTCACAAAGTGCTTTAGACATCCCAGGAAATCAATGGGAATTAGATCCCCAGATGCCTCTGAGAATTTGTCATAATTAGTTCCAGGAAAACACTGCCCAGGCTGTTTTTCCTTGCTACATAAGGGACTGAAATACAAGCAGGGATATTCTAGAACAACTGTAGAAATCACACACTTTTGGATTTGGGTCAGTAAACATTTCTTTCTAGTTTTGCTCAAGTCAGACAAGATCAGAGATGGGACAGGAATCTATGGGGCTGAGTGATGGTGAACACTTTTCAACTTGCTGAAAACCCTGGGAATGGAACAAGTACAGACACAAGTCACAAATCAGCGGGTGACACAAGTCAAAAGTAGTTTTTAAGGGAAGGCAAACAGGCCTGGTTCTTAATGAGGCCACAGATGTTACTTGAGATTTTGCTCCAGTGACTATCAAGACCGCACTAGCATTACACACAGATGTTACACCAAATGATCTTGGGAAGTGGGGGCGTGATGTCATTGGGGGGTTTCAAATCTGGAACACATAATCAACTTATCTTTGTTCTGAGAGCTCTTGTTATAGCCCCCCGGGCTCATTCAGATGTCTATTTGCATAGGAAGTGCCCTGAGGAGAGATCCTGTTCCAGGACACAAATAACTATGGTGACAGTCCAACATACCTGTTTTTTGAGTTTCTCTTTATAAGTGGCTATAACATATTTTGGAGAAGAATTATGGTTGAGTGGAAAGAGGATGAATGGTCTAACTCCCCATCCAGTTCAGAAAATATATTGTTTCCAGAGGAAACGTTGAGAGTGCGTAGAATCAAAACTCTCGGGACAAAGCGATCATCTAGATATTTGCTGAGTAAATCACCTAGCAGAACTGTGTTCTATTCATTAAAATGAATATTAGTAAGGAGTAGCAGGGTGATGTTTTAAAGGGCTCTTCCTCTAATTATTATGGTAACATTTTACCTCAGCAATGATTGTTTATTTCTCTGTCCATACCTCTTTGTCTCTGACTTGAACCTTGTATTTTCTCTAGCCGAAAAACCTCCTTAAGTGCTTCTTAAAATAGAAATTGGCTCAACTACTCATCGCATTTCTGCTTTTGCTAGACAAATTTGAAGGGAATAGAAAAACAACAGCCATTTCTATTATTGGATGTTTCTTCTGAAAATAAAAATCATGCTCAGTACCCTAATCCTAAAAATAAGTTGCTGTGCTGAAGCCAGCGTGGCTACTGTCTCACTTGATTCCCACTGAGCATATATTTAAGTGCCTTTCTGAGTCAGCGCATTATAAAACAGGCCTAGCAAGGAAAATGGTGAAAGCTCTAACAACTCCTCTTCATCTTTTAAACAAAGCATGTGGGACCACTGGTACCAGACATGTAAAAATCTCACATTTCACTATTAAAATAACAAAAGGGAAGATATCTGATAGAGTTGAAGGATGAGTTAGGGCTTTGTAAACGTGAGTAGGCTTCAATTCTTTTATTTTTCTTGTGTGTAAAAGTAAAATAAAACAACGTTGATTTGATCCCTTAGCAGCTTCAAGGGCAAGAAAGATTAGGAATGTCACAAACGTAATCTGGGAAGCCCATGAATGAAAGGGCTTGCAGTATGCTGCAGCAAATTGTTTTAGCTGATTGTTGTTGTTTCTTCCAAAAGCAGAAGTATTGTGTTGGGCCATCATGACTAGGTATGAAGGATAAATTATAGTTCACCTTTCCTTATCAGCAGGGACTCTTAATAGTATTGTTCTGGAAAGACCCTGTGCAGATCAGGATCTGCAAAATTTGTCTCAGAGTAGGAGGGGGCAGTGTTTTACCTCTGTAGAGAGTGGCTCTCCAGGCTGGCTGCACTGAACAGTGTTGTACCAGGCAGTATTAACTGCAATTTCTGTGCCTTCGACCTCATAAAAACAGGGGCTTAAGAATACCTGGAGCTGTGCTGTTTTGGGGAAGAGGAGCTGCACAGAGGCCTACAGCCAGGCAGCTGAGGGCTGACCTGCCTCAGTGTCCCCAGACATCCTCCACCCAGGTGAAGCTGAGAGGTACCTCTCTGAGATCACTCTCATGCCATGTCCTCACCTTCAGCCTTCTTCATATGTGCAGCTGGACACACCTTGGGAGAGACACTGAACACTCCTGAGACACAAAAAAACTGTCTGGCTCATCCTGGATCTAGCTCTCCTCCAAGGGATGCTTGTCACCACCATGGATGGAAGTAGACCATGTGACATGGACATCTGCATGGAGGCCCATAGCAATGTGGCAATCAACAGGGACCACATCTGGCTAACCTGTTGACCTGTGATTGAGGGGGCAGTGCAGTGGCAGACAGCAGCAGGGTCCCCTGCCTCTCAGCAGGGTCCTGTGGACCAGATTCTCCTGCCTAATGGTCTCTGGTGGGTTGTCTTTTTCCCTTTGAGCAGATACAGGGTTAAATGTCCAAGATGATGTGGCATGAAACCATGTCTTGGGACAAACTCTACAACCTGTGGTGACAGCTTTTCCCCCTTCACACTCATTCCTGCCTGTCCTCAGGGTAATCTGGCTAAAGATCAAGCCAAGTGGCTTTCTGGCAGAGGGAGAGCTTGTGATGCTGCAGTATCAGCATGTGTCCTCAGCACTGGCAGCTGGTCCTTGCAGAAGACCCTGGCAGGGCTGATAGCAGCTCTTGGGTATCTGTATCTTCCACCTTCTAACCTGGCTCAAACCAAAACTCACATTCCTGAAACTGCTTTTGGCACTGAGGTTTCATAAGAACCACAGAGTTACAGCTTTGAACTCCTCCCCGTCACCCATCTGCAATTGGTACTGAAGAGAACCTGGAAGGGCATCTCTAGTGCAATTACTCCTGGTTCTTGCTGAGGTAAGACTGGGCTGATTTCTTTGCTTAGTAATTAGAATAGCATTGCATAAGATCTGAGTGAATTCTGCAGGGATAGTCATATCCTAACACAGTTCAAGAAGCATCTAAATTAAAGTTAGAAACGTTGAGAGCAAAAATAATTTGGAAACTATTCCATGCAGATGACTGCAGTCAAGAAAATCACTATCAAAAGGTAGCTGTGTGGGCAAAAATAATGTTACAAATGATCCGGGCACTGTGGTTTTGCTTTCGTAACAAAATATTCCCCCACACTGCAAATACAAAGGGAAGGAGGACGGGAAGTATCTGGCTATTTAAATGAAAAATGATTTTTCTCTGCAATCACCTTCTGTCAATAAAATGCTTATTTTCTGACATGTCAATTAGATGATTCAAAAGCCAGATGACCACTGCCTTCCATTTAGTACTGCTCAGCTGGTTTAAATGTCTTAAGTGTTTACCCTTTATGACCAGTGGCATGTATCTGTTCTTAGTCAAACTGTGCTATGTGTGACATGTTTGCCTGTAGGTTTTTCTCTTGAGGTAAAGTTAACCATTTTTATCAGATCCTGAGAAAAATGGTAGATTAGAACAGTGGTTTCGCTGACAGAAATGGGTACAGCTTGTTTTACAGTAATGTGTACAAGAAATATGAAACAGATGAGAGGAATTCACATAGAATTAACCAGCCTGCAATTTAAAGTGCTGTCATTAAATAGGATCATGTATCCATGCTTGGTACTTCAAAAGAAACCTCTGCTGTGTAAGACCAGTTATTAGTGAGGAACATTTTGTCCAGTATCTCAAACCAATTTTAAAAGATCTGATTACACACAGACACAAGCATGTGGAAACAAAACTACTTTCTTATGAATCTTTAAGACTTGATTTTGTTCACACAAAACTCTTGAGGGTTTAGGAGGAATTTTGAATGGGGAAAGAATACATAAGCTCTGGCTCCTAGTGAAGTCCTAGGAAGAAGAATGGTGATGATATCAATACAACCTTTTACTGAGGCTTGTTCTAAACACATAACACTATCTGCTTGTGTAAAAGAGTGGAGCAGGCTGTGGGGTGAGAAGGATGCACAAAACTTTAGCTAATTTTAAATGGATTTTATCTTTAGAAAGCTGGCCGCTGTCTTCCACCAGGGAATACAGGCCAAGATTTTTGGTGGGAAAAATGAAAATGCTTCCTTTCTGACTCCTGACCAGAACTGAAATCGAAACACTCACTTGGAAGAAATAAATAAATAAGCTGAGACAATGGAAGGCACTTTCCCAGACAAAAAATAATCACAGGGTGGCCTTTGTGAGTACTAGCAGGTCAGCAGGACTCACTCTGCAGGCCCAGACAAGCCAGCAGGAGACAACCACTTTGGAGAAACATTCCTTGAGACAGAGCCTGATGGGCAGCACCATGCTCAGACCTGTGGTGGGGGCTTACGTACACACCCACACTTTGGTGAGCAACACAAATCCAGCGAGTAATTAGAAGTCTGAAATGAACAGTGCCCCTAAAAAATACAGAAATGTTTAGGACTTGGACCTTCAGTCTTGCTCCCCAAAGGGTGACTGTCCCTGCCACTGCCAGCACACCCCAAAACCCAGAGGAAAACCTGGGAAGCAAGTGCCAGTGTCATGGTCCTTGAATGTTCCGCTGACTTCTCAGGGGATCAGCTGGGGATGCTGCTGGGCTGATCTGGGTAGCTCTGTAATCCATCCAGCATCGTGGGGAAATGTGAGAGGGACATGTTCATAGGACTACAGGGTAACTCAGGCTGGAAGGGACCTCAGGAGGTCTCCAGTCCAACTTCTTGCTCAAAGCAGGGTCAGCTCTGAGGTCAGACCAGATCGCTCAGGGCTTTGTGCAATTTGAGGCAGCTGAACACTTCCAAGAATGGAAACTATACATTTCTCAGTTTGATGGTCAATTCTCATCCCAAGTCTAATATGGCTATGCTGAGTGGCACACAGATGATTGTAGCAGTCCAAAAGGGACCTTCAGAGCTGTGTGGATGTGACAGGACTCTAGTTACACCTGCACTCTGCTATGATATCCCCAAGGATCTGGTCCTCTTATCACTCTTTTCACAAAATAGCTGAAGTTGAAAGGAACCTCTAGAGATTATCTAGTCCAACCTTGTGTTCAAAGCAGGGTCAGCTATAGCAGGTTGCTCAGGGTTGTGTCCACCTTGGTTTTGAATATCTCCAAGGACAGAGACCCCATAAACTCTCTGGGCAACCTCTTCCAGTGTTCAGTCACCCTCACAGTAAATAAATTATTCTCTTATGTTCAAATGAAATTTCCTGTATTTCAGTTTATGCCCATTGCCTCATGTCCTGTCACTGAGTACCAGCAAGAAGAGTCTGGCACTATTTTCTTTACTCACTTCTGATGTGTATTTATGCAGTTTGGTGAGATTCCCCTTGGGCCTTCTCTTCTCTGAGGTAAACAATCCCAGCTCTCTCAGCCTCTTAAATTCCTTAGTGGATATGCTCCTGTATGTCCATGTCTCTCAGACTAGTGAGCTCAGACCTGGGCACAACACCCAGATGTGTCTCACCAGTGCTGAGCAGAGAGGAAGGATCAGCTTCCTCAACCTGCTGGCTATATGCTTCCTAATGGCACTCAGGAGGTTGGGCTTTTTTTTTGTCACAGGGGTACATTGCTAGCTAAAGATCAACTTCGTGTCCATACAGACCCTCTGAGCCTTTTCTACAAAGCTGCTTTCCAGTGAGCTGAGCTCTAGTGTGTCCTGGGACATGTGAGTTAATCCCTCCTGGGTACAGGACCTTGCATTTCTCCTTTTTGAACTTGTTGAGAAGCCTGTTGTCCCAATTTTCCAGCTTGTCCAAATCCCTCTGGATGCCAGTGCAACCCTTTGGTTCATCAGTCATTCTTCCTGGTTTTGTATCATCTGAAAATTTTCTGCAGGTCCACTCTTCCCCATCACCCTTGTCTTTAATGAAAATATTTAACAGTATAAGACCCAGTATCCATCTCAGAGTACACCACTAGTGACTGGCCTCCAGCTAGACTTCATGTTGCTAACCACAACACTTTGAACCCAACAGTTCAAATAAATTTTCAATAACCTCCATTTATCTAGTTCACACTTAATCTCTTTGTCCATAATGATGTTACAAGAGGGAGTTTTGCAAAACAACTATAGTTCTCTTGTTCACTGAGCCAATCATCTCATCAAAAAAGGCTGTTGGGTCAGTTGGGCAGGATTTTAAATATGTATGTTGATGACTGCAAATCACTTTCTTGTCTTTTGTATGCTTAACATGGTTTCCAGGATTAGTTGCTCCACCACTTTACCAGTGACTAAGGTGAGGTTGACTGGTCTGTGGTTCCTCAGATTCCTCTTCTTGCCTTTCTTGAAAACAGGAGTGACATTTGCTTTCTTCCACTCTTCAGGAATCTCCTCTGTATGCCATGGCCTTTCAAAGGTAATCAAGACATCAGCCAGCTCTCTCACCAGTCAGATGCATCCCATCAGATCTCATGGACCTGTCTATGTTCAGTTTTAAGAAAAAAGTGTTCCTTAACTTGATTGTCCTTCAGTGTTCCTTAACCTGATTGTCCTTCACTGGGGGTAGGTTTTTCTTGCTCCAGACTTTCACACTGGTCTTGGGAACATGGGATTTCAGGAGGGTGGTCTTACCAGTAAAGATTAAGGTGAAGAAAGCGTTGAACACCCCAGCCTTCTCCATGTTCTTTGTCACCAGGTACCCTACCCCATTCAGCAGTGAATCCACCTTTTCCCTAGTTTTGCTTTTGCTGCTGATGTGTCTTCAGAAGCCCTTCTTGCTGCCTATTACCACCTCCAACAGCACCAAATATAGATGGGGTTTGGCTTCCCTAATCCAGTGTATGAGACATCACCACAGTGGAAGGAATTTTCTCCTACTTTCCTCTGAGACTAAGTGGATTTATGGGTTTAAAAATGCTAAACAGGTCATGGCTGTAGTACTATGTACTGTGTGAGAAACTCCCCACTCCTCTCTAATTACAACACTATCATTAACTGTATTAACCCATTATATTTCATTTCACCAACAAGTCTGATTTTCCCTACCTCACAGCTGAACTCAGGACCCTTTTGAAGGCTGCAAGTGTGAACTCTTGCTGCTGAGTTTGCTTTGAAGAGTTTACCTAGGCTTGGAAAAAGTTATTCATGTGAGCCCATACCACTTTCAGACTGGCCATTAAAGTCTAAGCTCATTTGAGGAGGGGACTGAAAAACTTTGAAATCCAGGGGACTGAGACTGGGTTTTGCTACTGAACTAATTCTTAAATGAGACAGAACACTTCACTGCCTTGCTTTCACAGCCTTTCCAAATATAGCATAAATCAAACCTGCACCCTTATGTATTATAGAAGATTTTAGCCTTGACTTCAGTGGGAGAAGAACAGGGCATCCCATGTAGCTACCTTACCCATATTAGCATTCAGAAGAAAACTGTGTCTACATCTCAACTGAAACGTGCCTGAAAAGCTCCTATAACTTCCCCCATGAAAACTCTGGTGTAGTTCTTCCAGTATGGGCTGGCTCAGAAAAAGAAAACTAAGAAAGAAAACTAAGAAGAAAACTAAGAAAGAGAAAGAGAGAAAAATCCAACCAATCAGTCAACCAAACCAAAAACCAATAAAACACCAAAACCAAGAAATATGGCTGATGCAAAAGAAAGCAATTTTTCACCATCAGCTGACTGATGCCCAGCCAGTCCCCAGGCAATGGTGACCTCCCTGGTCAGCCTCACTTCTCTCAGTTTTGTTGCTAAGCAAAACATCATATGGTATAGGATATACCTTGGGTGAGTTTGGGTCAGCTGTCCCAGCTGCGTCTCCTCCCAACTTCTTGTGGACCCCCAGCCTACGAGCTGTCAGGGCAGTGTGAGAAACAAGAAACACCTTGATAGTGTGCAAGCACTTTTCAGCAATAATGAAAACATAACTGTGTTATCACTACTGTTTTCATCACAAATCCAAAACATCGCCCCATACATGCTATTATGAAGAAAATTAACTCTATTCCAATAAAACCCAGTATGGACATCCTGGCTAGTCCATCACTGCCATAGCCTCATTCCTGTGAGAGAACCAAGGCACTCTAGACCAGTCAAGAGAGAAGAGAATATGGTCTTATAGTCTCTGAACAATATATTTTAACTTAACAAAGGAGATATGGGTTTTGCCAGTGAAAGGTTTTTCTTTGTCTTCAGAAACCGTTCCATGCATAAAAGATTTTCCTGGCCATAAACTGGTAGCAGGACTTTTCAGCTGCTGCCTTTGAAATCAGCCCTGAACCTGCAGATGCTGATCTTCAGGATATTCTTCCTGTCCACATTCTGGAGAAACATCAGAGTGAATGGGTTGAGTGCAGGGCACCTTCGTGCTTTCCCCCCAGCTGCAGAACTCTTTTGCAGTGGATACACAACCACAGCACAGCTCCAGTTCTCCCATTTGTATGGGGGCTTTCTGTCTGTAGCTATGTATACCTGTGTCCCATTGACCTAATCGCCCTTGGCAAGTCATCGTCTCCCAGTCCACACCTGAGCCACTGCATGGGCCTCCATCATTGGAAGGAGGTGTGCACTCTTCCATCCCCAAAGGGATTTTAGCAACTTGCTCCCAGTTAAACCAATGTTTTAAAGAGCAGAAAGATGGAATGTGATTTATGAGGTTTCCTCCGGCTGCACCTCATTCCCTCAATCTCCTCCGTGCTAGCAGGGAAGTCTCGGATCCTCAGGACCAAATGGATACCATTTTTCCATCATTTTTCCTTCAAAGCCAGGCTGTGGAAAAAGGTGCCTCAGCAGAGGATAAACAGTGAAGCTACCCCATTAGAAGAATTAATTTTTAAAAACTATGGGAGCCAGTTAGTACCTGAAATAAGTACTAAGGAAGAATGAAGGTGAAAAATATAGCAGCACTGCTGAAAGAGTAGGTTTTCATGTTCATAGAAAACTTAAAGCTAACAGCTAGGAAAATCAAATGAGTATAGGCATCTGGAAGGAGGGGAAATTAAGTTTATATTATGCAATTTTAATGCACTAAAATGCTTAAAACAACAGGGCTAGGGACGTGAGACTTCATGTAATTAACATGCTCAGAAACCTTACTATCAAGTTGAACGTGAATTCTTCTTGATATTTTACTCTGTTGCCTGAGGCTGGCTACAGGAGGCCTTATCCCTATTTTCCTGTAAAAACTACTTCCACATTCCACATCCCAATTACTCTGAAGGGCATACCCAAGCTCCCAATAAAATCATGCTTGGAGTCTTTGCTGACTTCTAAATGCTCTTCAACATGTGTTTCTGATCACAAAATCAGATTTCCGAATGTCAAAATTATACTCCAAGTGGAGACCAAATAATAGTTTAAGCCTTTTTATTTGTGTAGAAAGCCGAAAATGAAAACATGAAGCACCTGAGAACTCTCTAAATTGCTTTCTTTATTTCAACTTGAAGCGGCATACTGAGACCTATTGTATTGCAATTCATTTACACTTCTTCATGTTGTGAACACTGAGGGGGCAAGGACTGCTGCAACTTGCCTAGCACAACAGCTCCACCATGCTGGTAGGGACAACCCACTACTGCCTTCCTTCAAAGAAGTCCTTCAAACAAGAATAATTGAGAATGGTATGTTTTGGTTTCACTGGTGAGGCATTTGTGAGGTGGAGGTAGGTAACACACCCTGTTAGCACCCATGGCCCTTGAGGAGAAGGTATGGGCTGTGGAGGACAGCCTGGCTGGGTTTTGGCAAGAATGGAAGAGGAGCAAGTAAACTGGAAGTTTTTATTGAGATCTTCTTTTATTGGAAAAGCAAATAGCAGCAAGAGAACAGGATGGGGACGTGATGTCCCATTTCATGCCTTCACTTGTGGAGGCTGATGGTGGCCCTGGCTGGTGTGGCTGTGCAAGGACTACAAAAATGGTTCTCTGTCTGCACATGGAGGTGAGATGATTTGGTCTCCTCCATGCTTGCAGGTACTCAGCCATGGCATGGGAGAGGCTGGAGAAACAGCAGCACTGGAGATTAGCCATGGATGCTGGTGGGAGCAGGGAAGGAACCACAGCCCCTTCCTTCTGCTGCCACAGTCATCCACTGCTCCTTGCCCATGCTGTGTCTGCAGATGCAATATTGCCTATAAAATGGACATTGGCAAGATTTTCAGAAAAAACCTTCAATTTTGATTGAGTCTCACTCACTGATTCTATCTCTTTTCTCCTGTGTTTTTTGTTTAAGTGCCGTCCTCTCCACTCTGTTTCATCAACGCTGAAAATAGCTAACAATTTACTGCATGATATTCCCCTCTCAAGCTCAATTGCTTTTCTTCTCAGATGCTCATTCTAAATTCTTGTCATGTGAAACAGCTCATTGCAGCGGGGCTCCGCATTTTCTCCTGTTTCTGGTAACTTGTGAGGAGTTGTCACTTTGCATCCAGGAGAACTCCAGGGAAAGATGACAGACTCCACAGGCTGCACATTTCAGAGCTGGAGGAAATGGATACTAAACACAGTGTCATTTAGATTTAAAATAATGGCTCTTAAGTGTTCACTGTTGTTTGCAATAAATATAATATATATAAACTTTAGCTTGTGGCTGAAATCTAAACTATCTGTTTTAAATGAATGATAACATAAAACATGTCATAATTCCTGGTCCATTAGTATTGATGAGACACAAATTAACATTCCACAGGTTTGAGTGGGCCATGCATAGTCGTGGAAAGGTGAAAGCATCTGAATGCCAAATGTCAAACTTTTATAGCCCTTGGCCTGCTGCAATTTAATAACAGGACTTCCTTCTAGTCATCACTCGTTTTAATATTATCTTTGGGACCAATTATTTCTGGATCTGAGGTTGTTCTTTGTTTTTGTGTAATACAAGGTGAATAACCTTGACTAGGCTTTGTGAGGGTCCTATCTACCAGTCAAAAGGACTAAAAGCCTCATTCCAGTTCCGTGCTTCACTTCTCTTCTTGATAAAGAAACTAAGACCTCTTTATCCAGCCCTGTACCACAGTCGAGCCTGGTAGAAATCTGCTTGCTTGGGGCCCACTGCCTTCCTTTATGAGTGAAACCCAGCACGTTCGCCTAAATCTGAAGCTCATCACAAGGTGATCTGTCCAAATGGCTCTGAGAAAAAAATAAAACAAAACAAAACAAAACAAAAACAAAAACAAAAACCCAAAAGAGACAACAAACAAACAAACAAAACCAAAAAAACCCAAACAAACAAAAAACCCCCCCACCTATAACATCAAAAGAAGCTGAATGCCATATCCAGAAGCAAGTGACATGCAGGGTCATCACATACAAGCTTTCACTGAGCAAAAACTATTGAAGTGCTGAATGCTTGAATTGTGATAAGATTTGTATCACTGATGTCTAACATAAAACCACCAGAATTCACTTACGGCATGACCATGCTCTAGAAAGCGATCTTCAATGCAATTTAACATGAAAAAAAAAAAAAAAAAAAAAAAAAAAAAAAAGAGGTGAAAAAAAAAGAAAAAGGGGAAAGGGGAAAGAGGAAAGAGAGAGAACTGGCCAATAAACCTCAGCTTTTGGTCTTTAAAGCAAGAGGGATTCTGCACCCACCCTCACACACATCTGAAAGCCTCCAAACATTTGATTGCTGCTTCTGTGACAGCCAGTCAGATGTCAGAGATGGAGATTTTTGATCTCCTTGTAATAGGCTTGTTGATATTCCATTAATTTCCCATTACTCTCTGACCTGGTTTTCCATTTTTCATCTTGCTGTCTGCTGTAGAAACCACAGTGATTTAGACTGTTTTTAAATACAGTAGAGGGAAGCGAATCTAACGTTTAGTGTATGGAAGGGCATGAAAGCAAAGGTCAGATGGGGGAAACAACAAAGAAGCTTTTCTTCTTAAAACTGCCTTAATTTGATTAAATTTGGCAGTTATTTTTCTGACAAATGCCACAGACAAACAAGCCAACCTTTAAACGACATATGATACACAAACTCTGAGAGTATGTGTGTATATTTACAAGTATATATAGAAAATCATACACACATATTTATATGTAATCATTGACATCTGCTTCCAGGTTTAAAGTAAACAGTGTCTTTTTCTTTACACAATGTGTAGTTAAACCAATGGTCTTGTTTCCATAAGATGCTACAGTGACCAGAAATATCAATGGGTTAAAAAATTGCTAGAAGAGTAAGAGGCAGAAAAGTTAATCAAGGATTTTTTAACACAAAGTTACCATTTCCAGTTTAGGTGGTCTGAGCCACAGGCTGGGAGCAACTGAGAGGCTTTAACAGAGGAATTATGATTGCATCCTTTCTTGTTGTTAAAGCTTTACCCCTGCAACTGCCCACTCTGGGATGGGCATCAGTTATGTTTCTGTGCTGGGAAATCAGGGATGTGGTCATGGCTTTATTGGCACTTGGCTTACCTGGCAGTAGGATGCAATGGAGATCCAGATGCTGCATCAGTCAGGAAGCTACATGAGGCTGTGTAAAGAAATGTGATACAGCTCTGCTGCCTTTTAAAATTCAGATCGGATGCCCAGGCTGCAATTACTGGACTTCATTCAACAGCTCCAGTGGCTCTTTGGGACAAGACAGATAATTTTACTCCCACCAGTGAACTTGTGCCACAAATGTTAACTGGTCCTCATGTATAAACCAGCTGACTGAGGGAAGGACTTTGCAGATTGAAAATGGTGCTAAAGATTAGCTGGACTCTCTGGTCTTGACCATCTTGTTCCTAGAACACTCAGCTTACGTGTGTTAGAAGCTTTAATGCATCAAAGGCTTCAAGATGTGGTTCAGCTGAAACTGCTATTTTAGGTTATTTTCATCCCTGTTCAAAACATGTGGAGAAGTCAAGGATGTGTCAACTCAAACAAGACCAAAACATAGAAAGAAAAGTCTATTTTCAACTGATTCAAATGCAAAGAAGGGAGAATAAAAAGGAAAAATGTAATCGTTAAAATATCTTGAAAGTGTCCCTTGAAAGTGCTAGTGGTTTTCACAGATACTGGGGCTCTGTGGGTTTGAACTAGAGATCAACATAAGATGAATATGAAACAACAATGTACGCTACAACTGGCTCATATTAGGCAGAGATTCTCTGAAATCTATATATCTAAAATATTTTGGATGTCAATCTAGATAGCCTTTCCCCAGGACCACTATTTTGTAGGTTTATGAGATATGGTGAATGTCTAAAGGAAAATATCAGTCCTTTGTGGGGAAAGACCAGCAGCTTTTAATTTCACTCACTGTCTGCAGCACATTCCATTCTGCCTTGTGAAACTGAAAACAAATTTGGCAGCAGGCAGTCATCTGATTTTCATGTAATTCAATAATTTATCATGAAAAATATTCATTTATAAACAATTACTTGTTTTGGAATGATAGCAGCTGTCATTTTGGAGTCTATAGTTCCCCCCACTGGGATATTTTTCTGAGTTTATCCATCATTAAATCATGCAGTGTTCAATGTGTTTGGAATCTGGGCTGAATGCATTTTACAACGTGTTTATGTTTTGTTATGTGCATAATATCATTTTTGCTTTGCAGACATGAAATCCAATATTGCCAGATGTAGAAATCTCTCTTTTCTGAGCAGCTCCCCTTGATATGACTCTTCGGATTTCAGGAGGAATTTCCCTATACAAAATCAATATCCAGCATATCTCCATTTCTGTTTCGTGGTCACGACCGTGTAACTAACCAAGTCAGACACACAATAAAAAATCCAGCTAGAGTTCTTCCAGGCTTGACTGAAAGGCTCATCATTGGATTTAGCTAAAAGCATACAAGCATTTTCTTTCATTGCTGTCATTCTACCACAGGGTAAAACCCAGACAATATGTATCTAGCAGAGAAGACTTACATGAGCTACTGACCTCAGGCACTGATGAGTCTGGTGTTACCAGCTTCCTGTGTGGAACTAACTAGGAGTGTTTGTGTGTGTAGGAACCAGAGTCGGGCACTCTTGAGAGAAGGAACTCAACAGCATTGCCTTCATGCTGGTGTCTTTTAAGAAATAAAAAAATCTCCTAACAGATATGCTGGGAGAAAGTAATAAAAATCAATGAACTTCATAATAGTAAGTACACTGGTTGGCAAAGTAATAAACAGAAATTGGAGTTAGGCTACTACAGGGCTTTATAAAATGTAAAGACACATAGAAAGAGCCCTCTTGAAAAGGTAATTTTCCGATCTCTTTGGTTATTTTACCTTAGAAAGGGCTGTGGCTTATCAGCTGAGTCTGCTCTGGCAGAGCTGAGGATGCCTTGGCAGGTTCAGAAGTTCTATCAGAAAAGTGCACTGCTTTTTTGGAGTTGAAACACCAATATCAATTTTACAATTCCTTCATTAGAAACTGTAATGAACTTTTTTAAAAAAGCCTCTAAAATATGAGTGTTTTGAATAACAAACTTCTGTTCTCAGTTGTTCAAGTTTATTTCTTGTCGCTTCACATGTGCTCACCTTTCTGAATGCTCTGTATTTCTTTGACAAAATAAAGATTAGAAAAAAAAATATAAGAAAAAAGGAAAGATTAGATGAAGTCTCCTGTGAGCAGGTTGTTGGAGACTTCCCATACAAGCCATTGTTATGGAAATTTAACAGTTTTACTGTTAAAACACAGATACTGCTATGTCAGTGCATATGAGGCAATGAAACAAACAGATTTTTTAACATGTCAGGAGGAAGGACAGCCAAAAGGGTTTGTGATGTTGAGGCCCACCTCATTTCTGTTCAGCAGAACACTTAAGCATATGCTTAACTTTAAGTCCCACTGTATGAATAGGCCCAGAGCCAGGCATGAACTCAAGCATCCCTCTGCACACAGCAAACAAGCACACATTTAACCACTTTGCCAAACTGTGCTGATACAATTTATCAGACTCATTAATGCCATGGAAAAAAGGGAAATGTGAAAGGCAACTTGGCAACTCATAGTTGTTGTATATAGGTTGGCTGATATTTAGGGAGAACCCACAATGCTCAATCACTGTTCAGTTCACTGGGATTTGAAACTCTAGGCAGACAGAGGCAGATCAACACACGCTGGAGGCAAATACCTTAAACCTTTCAGACTTATGACAAGGTCCTAAATAAAGTGCAACCACTAAAAAAACCAAAACAAACCAAAACAAAAACCCAACCCCAAAACAAAACAAAAACCAAGCCAAACAAACAAAACCAACAAACAAGCGAACAAAAAAACCCCACAAAAACCCCAACAACCTAGCGCCATTGTGGGCAGCTCAATGAACACCTCTGTTTAGCGTCAGCAGAGGTGGGGAGTCCAGACAAAATGTAGGACACAAAAGGAAAGTAACAGAAAATAATGGTGAAGTATTAGAACATAACTAAACCAAGACTGTAGGATTTCACATTTGCTTCTGGTCACCCCTTCTTCTGCTAGTTGGCTGGCATAATCAAAAGGAATAATGAAAACATAAGGAATGGAGATTTTAAAGGTCTGTGGCTTTTTGATTGTTAAAAAGAGAGAATAAAATGGGACTTGCTAGAGAAGAAAATGGTGATGGGGAAAAAAAAAAAAAAAGAGAAGTCCTGTACCCTTGTTTATCTTTTTTGTCACTGAGTGAAACAGAAAAGGATTCTCCATGAAACTTGCCAAAAGTTAAACCAATAGTTGTGTACTTCCACATCATATTGAAAACCAAGCCAGCTAAATATTTGCTTTTTAATTCTGTGCATCTTTAAGCTTTAGATCTCCTTGTCACAAGGCCACCAAATTGGGAGGACTTGAAAAAAAATGAAAAATTACACACTGATATGGATACTTGGGATAAACCCAACTGCTTAATACTGGATTTACTCCTGTGCTAGAAAAATAGGAGTAAATCCAGTATTAAGCAATTTCTGTGCATATTGCATTTGCTGACTGGGAAGGGGAAAAGACTCTTTTCATTGGAATAGAGCTGTTGCTTTTTCTTCTCCATACTCACATATTACAGTCCTGTGCATCTGTCTATGAGAATCTGCTAATCAGAGGCTGCATAACGACCTGCACAACAAACTGCTGGGTTGTTTAAATCCAGCAAGTGCTATGTGCTTTCCTTCCTTCATAGAGAAAACTTCCCAGAAAAAATACTAGGTGGAAAAAAGTATTAGGCAACATCCTCCAAAGACAGTCATTTGTTAGCCTGTTTGTTTACCTTTTCCCTCCCTGCGTCAGAAAGCACCCATGACGAGGTTCTTAGGGATATGGTTTAGAAGTGGACTTGGCAGTGTTAGGTTAATGATGGAACTCGATGATCTTAAAGGTCTTTTCCAATCAAAACAATTCTATGATTCTATGAGTCATCAAAAATTACTAAAGCCCCAAAGCACTGGGGCAAGGAGACTGACCTTCCTCCATATTGCACCTCATATGGTGACACAGCCAACAGCCCAGCTGAAGTGCCTGTATGCCAATGCACACAGCATGGGCAACAAATGGGAGGAGTTGGAAGGCACCATGCTTCTAAAAACCTGTGACCTAGTTGCTATAACTGAAACTTGGTGGGATGAATCCCATGACTGGAGTGAGGTGATCAATGGCTACTGACAGTTTAGAAGGAACAGGCAAGGAGGGAGGGATGGAGGGGTTGCCATCTACATCAAGAGAGGGATGGAGTGTGACGAGCTGGAGTGTGAAGAGCCACAAGCAGGTTGAAAGTTTATGGCTAAGAATCAGAGATCAAGGCAACAAAGGAAACCTTGTGGTTGGTGTCTACTATAGGCTGCCCAGTCAGAGGGAGACTACTGATGAAGCCTTCTTATGCCAGCTACAGAAGGCACTGCGCTTCCAGGCCCTTCTCCTGCTGGGGGCCTTTAACCAGCAACCTAACCCCAACAGCCGCCGGAAAAGTAGCATGGTAAGCTGTAGGCAATCCAGGAAACTCCTGGAGTGAATTGAGAATAACTGCTTAAGCCAGATAATAGACAGCCCTACCAGGGGGGATGCGATACTGGTCACCAATGCAAATGAGCTAATCGGTGACATCAAGACTGGAGACAGTCTGGGCTGCAGTGATCACATGCTCATGGAGTTCACAGTCCTGAGGGATGTGAGACAGGTGAAGAGTAAAGACAGTACCCTGAATTTTAGGAAAGCCAACTTCCATCTGTTCAAGGAGTTAGTCAATAAGATCCCCTTGGAAACTGCTCTCAGGGACAAGGGAGCAGAACAGAGCTGGCAGATCTTTAAGGGCAGTTTCCATAGAGCACAAGAGCTCTTGATACCCAGGTGTAAGAAATCAGGAAAGAATGGCAAGAAACCATCATGGATGAGTCGAACTGAAGGGCAAGAAAGAAATGCACAGGTGGTGGAAGCAGGGACGGGTATCCTGGGAAGAGTATAGGGACACTGCCTGGTTGTGCAGAGATGGGGTCAGGAAAGCCGAGGTGCAGCTGGAGCTGAACATGGCAAGGGATGCAAAGAATAACAAGAAAAGCTTCTACATGTGCGTCGACCACAAAAAGAAGGTCAAAGAACATGTACCCCGCTGAGGAACATGACTGGCAAATACAACAACCATCTTCACTGGCACACTCTCTTCCTACACCTCTTGAGTGGATGGACCTCAAGGCAGGGATTACGGGAGCCAAGTCCCTCCTGTTGCAAGAGAAGATCAGGTTTGAGACCACCTGGGGAACCTGAATATACATAAGTCTATGGAATCTGATGAGATGCATCCCAGAGTCCTGAGGGAATTGGCTGATGTACTTGCTAAGCCACCCTGCATGGTATTTGAAAAGTCATGGCAGTCAGGTGAAGTCTCCATTGACTGGAAAAAAGGAAATATCGCACCCATTTTTAAAAAGGGTAGAAAGGAGGGCCCTGGAAACTACCAACCTGTCAGTCTCACCTCTGTGCCTGGGAAGATCGTGGAACAGATACTCCTAGAAGCTGTGCTAAGGTACCTGGAGGACAGCAAAGTGTTTCAAGACAGCCAGCAAGGCTTCACCAAGGGCAAGGCCTGCCTGACCAACCTTGTGGCCTTCTATGTTGGAGTCATGACATCAGTGGACAAAGGAAGAGCTACAGTTGTAATCTACCTGGACTTCTATAAGGTCTTTGACATGGTCCCCCACAACATCCTTCTCTCTGAATTGAAGTTATGGATTTAATGGGTAGACTGTTCAGTGGATAAGGAATTGATTGGATGGTCACATCCAAAAGGTAGTGGTCAACAGCCCATGTTCAGGTGGAGACTGGTGACAAGTGATATTCCTCAGGAGACCGTATTTGTACCAATATTGCGTAATATCTTAATCAATGACATAGACAGTGGAATCAAGTGCACCCTCAGCAGCTTTGCAGATGACATGAAGCTGAGTGGTGTGACACACCCGTGGGACAGTATGACATCCAGAGGGACCTGGACAGGCTCCAGAAGTCAACCCGTGGAACCTCATGAGGTTCAACAAGGCCACGTGCAAGGTCCTGCACCTTTGTTGGGGCAACCCCCAGTATCAATGCAGGCTGATGGATGAAGGGATTGAGAGCAGCCAAACTGAGAAGGACTTGGGGGTACTGGTGGATGAAAGATCTGGACATGAGCCACCAATGTGTGCTCACAGCCCAGAAAGCCAACTGCATCCTGGGCTGCATCAAAATGAGAATGGCCAACAGGTCAAGGGAGGTGATTCTGCCCATCTGCTCTGCTCTGGTGAGACCCCACCTGGAGTCCTGCATCCAGCTCTGGAGCCCTCAGTACAGGAAAGACATGGACCTGTTGGAGACAGTCAGGCTGGAAGGAACTCTGAGCAACCTGATCTAGTTGAAGATGTCTCTTGCAAGGGGTTGGACTAGATGACTTTCAAAGGTCCTTTCCAACCCAAACCATTCTGTGATTCTCCTATTCACTTCTCTCATGCTGGATCAGAAAAGACATCTCTGTCCTTAGGCCTGCCCCAAGCACAGGCAAAATTAGAACTCTGCAAAAATAGCTGGTGTTTGGCTTGAAGTTCTCTGCTATCCTTTAACCTCTAATATGCTTTCCAAATCATCTGTTACTGATCCGCAGGACAGATCTGAGAGCTATGCTTGTGTTAGAGTCACTGCCGTACAGATGGATGAACAGTAAGGTTAAGTGATGTGCCTGGCCTTTGGTTGGGCACACTGTCAGAACCCGGGGTTGTGCAGGGGAATCCCCACTCTAGTAACCAGGAGAAAACATCAGTGCTGCAAGACTGGCCAGGTTTTTCTTAGGACTTACAGGATATTCGTAATTACCTTTTGACATTCAGTGTATAAACAAGTGGCAGCTTGGAAATTTATGAAAGAAAATAAAATAAAAACAAGCTTCTGGAGGAATGTGGTGCATTTGAAACCTGATAAGTGGCTTCTGGTGTTGCTAAGAATTACTGTTTTTAACAAAAGATTTCTGGCAATCCCCATCCTCCCCATCACATGCAGCAACCCAGCCACAGAGCAGAGCTGCAGAGCCTGATTAATGTTCAGCTGGTTTCTTCTTATATGAGCCCATCCTGTGTTTTTCAGAGGATGTTTTTAATGTTTCATTCAATCTAAGTCAAATGTTTGTGGGGGTAAAAACCTATGAGAAGTAATCATTTTGAGGTGATGCAGAGTTATAAACCAGTCAATACTGCCTTTATGCAAAACATAGCCTTTTTTTACAGTGCTGGGTCAAATGAAATTACTAAAGTTTTTCAGTCTGCAGTAGGTGACTTGCAAAGGCACCACAACAAGACACTGCTGGGTGGATTGATAAAGGCTGAACATGTACATCACAGCCTCTTCAGTATACGAGGGAAAAGCAAGCTAACCCTTACTCACTTTAGTAGTACAGCCTACTCCCCATTCCTGCTCCTACATCCACCCCAGTATTGCCATGAGTTTGGTCATCATTTGGCTTTTTCTCAGAGTGGTGGGGAGAAGGGAGCACAGGGCTTTGCTTGCTGGGCTGCCAAAGCAGGGATTTCTTTCTGGCCTGGGTCCTGCTTTGGATGTAAAAACCTGGAGGAAGTTTTCTTAATTTTCTTCTTTTAATGTGTTTTCTCATTGGAGCTTATGTTATCTGCTGCTGTAGAAACCATGTTGTAGAGGCAGAAGCGATGGATGACATCACATATGCATATAGGAGCAGTGGAGTGTCTTTAGGCCTAGAAGGAGCCCAAAAGATCTCTGAGGTCAGCAAAACATTGCTGGCCTGGTCAGCCAAGTCTGGCTTTTACTTTTGTATTTAGAATTTCTTTTTGCATGGGACTGGCAAGGTTAAAAATGTACTACAAACCTGTGATACTTACTGTCCTTGGTTTTCTCCCTTACAAACCTTGTGTGCCGGATGTGAGACTCTCTTGTCCCTCCCTGTGCATACCTGTCTCCCCTGGCAGCCATACCCTACCTCTGTCCCCAGCTGAGGGGACAGGGGTACAGCACAGTATAGCACCAAGCATCATCTGTCCTCCAGCCCCATGCCCACCCCGGCTCCCTCCTTCACCTCTGGTGGTTCCTAAGAGATGGCAATCTGTGTTCAGGTATGGTGGATGGACACATTGACTTCACCAGGGCTTGTTCTCCACAGTGCAAATCTCTGATGAACGTTGTGTTCACTGCAAAGCAAAGATAACAAATCTTTCAAAGTGAAAATAAATTAGCCTGCAACTGCTAGGCAAAACAAGCTTGATAAATGGAAGTTTTAGTCAGTGATGTTTAAAGTGAAATCAGTAAAGTGTGCATAATGATGGATGGGTCCAGAGTTTTTTATTAAATACAATAGCCTAAAGAAACGTAGGGCGCTATTATAAATGAAGTGAATGCTGGTTTAACTAAAACAACTCTTGTTTAGAGAAAAATGTGGGGATTTATTATCCTATTAGTTGCTTTTTTTCTGCCCCTTTTTTTTTGTAAGAAGCAGCTCTCAGGGTGTCCCGGGCAGAAAGTCAAATTCTCCATTTACCCAAGATGTTTAAAAAACATCCTCTTGAAAGTCGAAACTACTGAGTTTTTGGTGGTACAACATAAATATATTTGAACAGTTGTCAGTACAAACTAGGCATCTTGAAAAGTGTAGTGCATCTCCACTGGACATAATATTATTAATGTCTTTGAAACAATTCAAAATTTATTTTTAAATAGCAAAGAGGTTTGATTTGCTTCCAAAAGGAGCTGTAATCCAAAAGTTTCTCCTATTATAATATTTTAAATGACTGGATGTACAGAAAGAAAAACACCACATTTTTTGAGGATCAGCTGACTGAAAATTAGTTTGGAAATGTCTTCTGGGAACCACCTTGCATTGTGTTGCTCTTCAGGTGTCAGCTTAATGCCTCTACCTCATTCTTAGATTAAAGGTTTGGGGTTTTATTGGCCCCACAGCCAAATACCAGTCCAGCATGGAGGATGGGTCACAATATGTGCTATGGGAGCACAGGCTCTGATCTGTCCTCTTAGCACTCTGCAAAGATTAGGTAGCCCAGAAATGTCCCAGAGACCCTGCTGAAGTTTGCCTCCAGTGCTCCCGGCCCTCCTGAACTTGCCCTCACCCTGACTGGAGTCAGTTGGGAAGGAGAAGGGGAGGAGTAGTGTCTGAAACATGGAGCTCTTCAGCTGCCTCCCACTTTTCAGATAGTGTTTTGGGAAACAGGAGGGGCTGGGGCAAGCTAACCTGAGCTGGATCATGGTTTCTGCTTTTATCATCTTCCCCTCCTGTCTTCTCTCCCAGTCTGATATGAAGAACGGTTACTGAAAAAATCTGCTTTCATGAATTTTCCCAGTATGACCCAAAACTCCAGAGTTCATTGCCACACAATACTTGATCGTGCTGCACCTTTTGAACAGCTGAGTGTCAGATGGTTAAAACAGCGTCAGACAGTTAAAAATGACCTTGGATTATGTGTCAAACCATTGCCAGTCTGCTTTCACCATAGCGAGCACTGTGAACTATTTCTTGCTAATACTATAGAAAAAGAAAGGAAAACAGTTTAAAAATTCACATGTAAATGACTAAATAAGGCTTTCAATGGAAGAACTATTCCCTGTTCTTTTAGCTCTAAAGTATGTCTGGGAAAGCTCCTGGCTTGAGAGTAATTTAGATGGCTTTTGAAAAGAGAATTCCAAGAGAAAAGTTAGCTGGCAAGAGTGGAACCTATTTTTTTTATTCAGTCTTATTTCCTTGAAGACATAAAAAGCCCCCAAAAACCACCCAAAAGGAGAAAGAGAAGAGCAGCAACATAAAAATTCAGTTTCTGCTTCTGGTGCTGCTTTTTGTTGCAGCCTTATGACAGATAAAGTGCTCAGCGTAAATGGTCTTATTGGTAAATCTGTGCCTGGGGAGAAGCTCACGTGCCATCCTTAGCTGTGCTGCTTATCCTTGAAAACTGTATGTATCACATCTGACTTCTGCTCCTCAAAATAAGCTAGGCCTTGTCTAAACTGGTAGACCAGGTAGATCTTGGCTGTGTCCCACCTCTGTATCAGTCTGAGACCTGGATGTTATTCAGTCTCAGGATGCAGAAATGAAATCAGGTGCATGGGCAGAATTGAGCAGTCAGGAGGTCAGGAAGTACCTTTTGTCCCTCAGTCCCTCAGCCTGTGCAGCATCTCCCAACACTTCCCTGGAAGGCAACAGGAGGGACTGATACCTGTGCCAGGAGAACTGTTCATGAAGACTTCACCAACTAGAAGCTGTCTGGGCTGGGTATTGCAGCAAAGCCCATTCACTTGTTGGCAATCTCTCTTTAAAAGGGATTAAGGCAGAACTCAAGGAGAGGAGTTGCACCCCCAAAAAAGACTTTAGTAGGTGCCTTCACTGACTTCACGTGTCTAGTAAATGAGAAGGAGGGCAAGCCCAGGGCTGTGCTGCTACTGTGCCACCTGAGACTGAAATAGCCTTGACTTCTCATACCTAGAACTGTCCAAGCTTTTCAAGTTGCAGCAATGGAAAAATACAGAAAATTTTATGACTGTTAGTTGGAAATAAACAACCAGCCAACACAGTAAAGTAAGATTTTCCTGTGTCCTGTACTTTTCCTTTATCCTCTTAAGATCTGGAGAGAGAGGCTGCAAAATACATTGCATTAGTGACAATTCCTACTAGAGCCAGCCCTTGCTGCCACTGGCAGCTCCGCAGGGCTGCTGTGAACTGGCCCAGCTCTGCACAGGCACCTGCAATTCCTGCTGAGTTTTCATTCCTGACAGGCTCCAGCTACCGTACAGAGTCATTCCCATAATCCAGCTCATCAGGACTATTAGCTCCGAGGTAAGCAGGTCAGAATGGAGTTCGGTTTTCTTGAACACTGCTGACATATGCCTGTTTTGGAGCAATAATACTCGGCTTGAGGCCAGTGACTCAAGCTGTGCCTCATCCATCTGGCACATGTGCTGGCCACTTTGGGTGACTTCCTGCGCAAGGTTGGTGCTTGCACTTGCAGGGCCTCTCAGATGGCAGGATCCATCCTCATTTTCCTGCCAGGCAGGAGGGGAGATTGGCAGAAGAAATGCCCTCCTCTACTTTGGCTTGAAAGCCAAGGAAAAGTGCAGACCTCGTGGCAGAAAGTTTTGCTCTTCTTCCTCAGGGAATTAAGAGAGAAGGTGGATAAGCCAGCCTGAGAAGAGAAATATTTGTGCTGGACAGAAGATGCCACTAGAAATAGAAGGCCAGGATTAACCACTTGCCTTGTGCACAAAGTCTAGCAGTTTTCTCCCTTTCACATGAGGCATATGCACAGTAATAACACAATGTAGCACCTTTCAGCATCCATGCAGGCTAATTAAAATTACTAGTTAACAGCTTTTTTTTTTTAAAAAAAAAAAAATTGACCTTGATATTAAAGTGTGACCTAGTATGAAAGAATTAACCACATGTGTAAATATCTCAGCAGGTCATACCAGCGTTGAGGACCCTGAGCAACCTACATCCTGAGAAGTGTCATCAGTCTCATTTACAGATCCGAACATGGAGGCAGGGCAGATTGCAGCCACTGTTTACAGCCTGGTATCCTCCAAACTCAGGTGTATGGCCTGGCACAGGCAGCAGTTTACTAGCAGACACCAGGATTCCTTGGGACTGAGGCTCAGATGCATGCATGGTTCAACTGGGCAGACCTAGCCAGGGCTAGAGAAGGTATCTGCTTTTTCACTGGGACTGTCAGTCTTAGGACAGTCTGCCTATCCTTTGCCCTGCAGCAGCTTGAAGGCAATCAACCAACTGGATTTTATTCAGGTAAACTTTGGTTAATTAGCAAATTCTATTTCAAAGCCAGCCAAACTCATGGACCACATGTTTTCATAGCCAGTGTCTAAGCTCTTACATCAACAGGGGACCTGGTGAAGAGAGACTTTAGCAAGCAGTTCTTCCTGACACCGTCACTGTCACAGAATCACAGAATCATCACAAAATGGTTGGAGTTGGAAGGGACCTCTGGAGATCATCTAGTCCAACCTACCTGCTAAAGTAGGTAAGCTGTTGCAGCTGTCTGCTGGGAACATCCCTAAGCTAACAGAATGGGAGGATGCTGAAGAACCAGCTTCAGGAAAAGATGTGAGGATCCAGCTATGCTAGATCAGCATGCTCTGTCAGGGTTGCTGCCTTGTATTTAAGGTTAAATGAAAAGAACCCCTTTTCTTCCTTTGGAAATATGTATTCTCAAATAATTCCCAGTTGACCTATTAGGAGCTCAACCCATTAGCAGTCTCCATGTTTCTATATGCTTCTGGCAAGCTTTAGACATCTCTGATCAAGACAAAGTCTTAGTGAAAATTTGCCAAAGCTGTGTGTCTGTAATCACATCACTGTATTTGGCAGCAAGGTTGGTACATATGGCAGACTTCAAAGTTTTGGCACAGCAAGTTCACCTTCAAAGAGAGTGTTCTGAGTTACTGGAAAATGAATTCTGTTTGGTGCTAAGTGTTGAGGTTTTTGTCTTGCAGCAATAAAACTAAATTCAATTAGAAGTGAAGAAATGCATTTTCAAAGACAATGATGAACAAATTTTTATATGCTATCAAATTCTTATAGTTACTAAGTTAAAGCAATCTAAAGCAAAATTGTTATTAATTCAGCTAGAATTCATGCTACCCTGAGACTGATTCTTCCATCAAATTAACCCTGATGTTTCCTCTGTTTAATTTGACTTTTCTGAAATTTATATTCTTTCTGGAACACTGTTCATCCATGTGGATAAAAGCCGTGTCTTCACTGTATCTGTACTGCAGGTGAAATAGTTTAGAAGAGTATCAAAACTGGAATGTCAAGAACCTGAAAGTAAGGAAACACTAGGATTAAAGTTGCTTCTGAAGTGTTAATCCTGTGCTCATACATATTGGGTAACCTTGGGTATGTTATTGGATACACTTTTTTTCTAAGGAATACATTTCTTGTGCTGCGCAGCCATGACAGGTGGAGGGGCTGAAACCCTTCCTGGTCACATGCAAGTTCTGCATTATGGGGTTGATGCCGGTCCTCCTCCTCCAACATCCAACCAACAGCTGGATCCCAGCCCCTTTTCACACAACACACAACAGCAAAGACACTTGTCTGTGTCTGGCAGAGACCCTGTGGGGATACTCCAGCCATTGGAGGTCAATGGAGTGGCTCAAGGGAGGACTGAGAGCCCTCTTCTTTTTGACAGCAAATCTGTGCCTGTTACTAACTTCAGGACTGAAGTTAATGCCCAGGCCACATGTCCAGTCAACAGATCTTTTACAGGGTGATCCAGTACACTTCATTCACAGGTGCCTCTCTCTGCTAGCTTTCAGGGGCCCTAGACTATTGAATTATGATGGTGTCAACAAAGGGATAACTTGGGGGATGCAGGGCAGTTGAACAGTCAGCAACCCAGAAAAAGAGAGTCTATCCTCTGACAGGCATATCCAGATCTATGTAGGATAAACACACACCTACGTGGAGCAAAGCAGAAGTATGGAGTTTCCTCTGTCAGAGTTACAGCATCTGCTGGACAGACATTTGGGAGCAGGGACTGTTGGTGTGCTTCAGTAGTCATGCAGAGGCATTCTCTTAAGTTCACAGCATCCACAAGTCCAAAGTGGTCACAAATTCTCCATTACAGATACCCTCTGTAGTTTTTCAGTTTCTTTCTTTGGAGCAGGCAATGTCTCTGCTTGATTCAGCAGTTGTTTTTCCTTTCTCGTTGGCTAGATTCCTTTCTTTAGCATTCCAAGGAGGATCTCTGTGCCTTTTCTTGTCTCCCTATAGTAACTGCAGGGCAAAAAAATGTAGTCATTATTTTGGAACTGGAATACAAATATGGGTTACTTACACAAATAGTTGATCATGTGTACTGCAAGGTACTTGGTATACAGGGCCATTGATCTCGCTTTATTTTAATGCTGTCAGTGTTAGCCATCTATTCTAAGAAGGTAATCTAGGCATTTCCTACTTCCCATAGTAATATCAGCTATTTAGTAACTGGGAGATCTTTCCAAAACACTGATTACACAATTCAAACACTAGCAACTTCTGAATCAAAACCAAGAATGATTGCAGGGTTCTTTTGCATGAATTGAATATATGTTGTATGCTGTGGTTTAAAGCATCTGTTGGATAGGTTGCGTACAGTAAAGATACACAGAACACATGGCACTGTCATTTGCCTATAATGTCACTGTTATATTAAGAGTGGAGAAAGATCACAATAACCTTGAAAAGCCAGCATAATGTAGGATGACAGCTGTGTAAGCCATGGAGAGCACTGTGGTAACACAGTAAACATTAACAAAACTCGATGGACTTAGAAAGGGAACTTACAGTAAGTTCTCAGTAAACTACCAAAGAACTCGTGGCTGTGCTCCCACTAAGGAGTTGTTAAAAGGGCCTTGAAGGGGGGTAGATTGCCTTTTAATCTTCTTTTTCCACTATGGTGCACAAATCAAACTCAGTGTTATAGTTTCAGATCCCTTCCTGTTCCCCTCATCTTTACAAACATGTCTGGCCTTTAGTGATGATAGATCTTTTTTAATTATCTCAGGAGGCTTCTTGTTCATGGGAGACATGGATCAAAATCTCCATATGGCAGAGAATCCCAAAAGATCTAGCACATCCCTCAGAGGCCTAATGGGATGGCAACATCCAGGACTGAATCACAAGTGAGAGATGAAAACCAATCTCCAAAATTTGTGCTTCTGGATGAGGCTGGGCTTGGTGCACGTCCTCATCTTAGGGAGCCCTTGCATAGTTGGTTGCAGCGGTACTGGCTGATTCACCCCCTCCAGCAACCAGAGATCTGATCCCTGCATCCTCAGCACTGCCCACAGGATACATCCTTAGCTGGAAGTCTGTAGATGAGCTGAGGGGTTGCATACTCATGGGTAAACAGTGTTACAGCCTTGCCAAGGGAAATAACTCAAACAGTTATGAAACTGGTCTGATTTTTAAAAAAAGAAAAAACAACAACAACAAAAAAGTTTATTTTGTTTGGTTTTCTGGTGTGTAGGCTTTAATGATTCACTTTTTAAGTTATTTTTCTGCCATTTTGATGCTATGTGTTTTCTCTAAGCAAAGGCTGAGGTTCTTATACCATTCTTGATTTCAGAGCTTAGGCATTTGTGGAAAATACCTCCTTCCTTTGGTATTTCTGCATAGAATATTGCATTTTCAGGAGCTGGGTTGAGAGTGCACAACTCGAAGCCCAGTCTCCAAAACACGTTCCTAAAGCTTTACAATATATGACCATCCCCACTGAATTTCTGCTGCAGCTTGTTTTACAAAGTCAACCTTCTCTCTAAATTGGAGAAGTATGGATTTGATGGGTGGACTGTTCAATGGATGAGGAACTGTCTGGATGGTCACACGCAAAGAATAGTGGTCAATGGCACAATGTCTGGATGAACACCACTAACAAGGAGTGTCCCTCAGGATCCAGTACTGGGATCAGTACTGTTTAATGTCTTCATCAACAACATAGACAGTGGGATCGAGTGCACCCTCAGTAAGTTTGTGGATGACACCAAACTGGTTGGTGCAGCTGACATGTCTGAGGGACAGGTTGCCATCCAGAGGGACCTGGACAGGCTTGAGAAGTGGGCTTATGCGAACCTCAGAAGGTTCAACAAGGCCAAGTGCAAGGTTCTATACCTGGGTCGAGGCAACCTCTGGTATTGAGGGGGACTGAGAGCATCCTGCAGAGAAGGAATTTGGGGTACTTGTATCTTGAGTTGCACCACAAGCAGCGTAACCAGCAGGTCAAGGGAGGTGATTCTATCCCTCCTGCTCTGCCCTGGTGAGAACCCACCTGGAGTCCCGTATCCAACTCTGGAGTCTTCATTGCAGCAAAGACATCAACCTGATGGAGAAGGTCCAGAGGAGGCCACAAAAATGACCGGAGGGCTGGAATAGCTCTCCTGTGGGGACAGGCTGAGAGAGTTGGGGTTGTTCAGCCTTGAGAAGAGAAGGCTGTGCAGAGACCTTATTGCAGCCTTTCAATACTCAAAGAGGGCTCATGAGAAAGATAGAGTCAGGCTTTTTAGCATGGCCTGTTACAGAAAGACAAGGTGTAATGGTTTTAAACTAAAATAAGGGAGATTCAGACTAGATATGGGGAGGAAGTTTTTTACAATGAGGATGGTGAGACACTGGAGCAGGTTGCCTAGAGAGGTGGTAGATGCCCCATCCCTGGAAACATTCAAGGCCAGGCTGAACAGGGCTCTGAGCAACCTGATCTGGTTGAAGATGTCACTGCTCATGGCAGGGAGGTTGGACTAGATGACCTTTGAAGGTTCCTTCCAACCCAAACTATTCTATGATTCTTGAATTAGCTGTGTACATTACCTTGAAGGAGATTGTCCATCTGATTTCCTTTCAATAAACCAGAGGGAGGGAGTTGCTTGCTGTCTCACTTGCTATAGCTGGGAAGTCCCTGAGAGCAGCAGAGGCCTGCTCAGCCAGTTTTCTCCTCTCCCACTTTCTCTGAGCACATGCCTGCCTGTGGCAACTTCAATTTAATTGATACTCCATTTCGCACTGACCACAACCACAGCTCCAGCTCCAGAATTGTGGCCTGAAGTGGCTTGTGGCTGAGTCTATGAAGGCCTCTTGATTAAACCACTTGAGATTTAGTACAAACAATAACTTGATAAAGATTTGTGATTTTCTTAATTTGTTAGAAAAATCCAAGACCAATATTTGACATTTGGGCTTATAAAACAACTGTCCATGAAAGTGACTAATCTCCCGACAATGCCTGCAGGGAACACTTCACATGAGTGTACATAGCTTATGGTGGTTATATATTGAAACAGAATCCTTACAGCTAATAAGGGTGTAAGCACAGTATGGTTTGGGCAGTTTATAACTTTAGGCAAAGTATTTTAAAAGGAAGGTTAGATCTGTATAAACTTATATCCGTAGAGATCAGTCGTGGAGGGACAGAGTCAGTTGTCCACCAGATCACTTATGCACTAACATTTTCAATACAAGCACAGTGATTTTCAAGCATATTAGCTGTCAAAACAAAAAAAGCCTGCAGCACTGTTAATATTAAGTCTCATGATCAGTCCATTAAGCCTAATACCTTAGCTGGCAGTGTTGGTGAGTTTAGAGGATCAGATGTTTGAAGAATCCACCAGTTAATACTGCTGCTGACTTCTTTCCATAACATGATGGTTCATATCCTTGACTTGCAGTCTGAAATGCAGCCCATCTAGCTCTGTGTACAGCTGCCTGTCACATAGTGTGATCCAGGACCGCTGCTTAGGGAACAGCTTTAAAATTTCAGCAAATCACTGCCAGGAGTTGGCCAACAGGAAACGCGAAGGGCAAAGGTGTGCTACAAATCTGGCCCTTTCATGCAGCTGTAAGGAGGAATTAGCTGCCATCCTTGGTCTGCTGCAGGAAGGTGTTACAATCTTTGTTTTGGAGCTGGCAGGGGTGCCTTTCTGCTGTCAACGCCACACCTAGGCCATGCCACACCACTACTGAGGCATGCAGTCTGTGTTTTGTTTCACGTAAGCAGTTTTTGGCATGGTTTCTAACATGCTTTTCCCTCGTTTTTGCAGAAAATGCCCTAATCAGTAGACCGCTGCTGCAGAATCATGTTTCTTCTCTGACTCTATAATGTTCCCAGTGGATCTGAGGACATGGCCCTGAAGCTCAGAAGTGCATGTCTCTCCCCAGTTCCCACACCTCTTGGACATGCCTTGATCTTACCCACTGTGGCTCTTCCACAGTATGGGTGGGTTCCCTTCTCACCAGGCCAGAGTCCCACCAGGCCAGTGGCTCCTTTTCCTATGCTTGAAGTGGGAGTCCTCCCTTCTGAGGATTTTGTCCCAGTCAACAAGCATTAGGATATGGTCAGGTGTCTTGAACCATCCCAGGTACCGAGGGGTGGTATTTACATATAATCAACTCAGATCTGACAAAGGCAGGCAGCCCTGGGTACTCATAGGAATGGAGGTTTTGGCATCTAGAGAATGTGAGGTTTTCCAGGTAGGGCATATATGAACTTCAGGCATTTCTAGGGCTACACAGCAGCTGACAAATTTTGGCCCATCATCCTACTGAAATATAGAATCATAGATTCATAGAATGATAGAACGGTGGGCAGGGACATCTTTCACTATATCAGGTTGATCAAAGCCCAGTTCAGCCTGACCTTGAACTCTTCCAATAGTGGGACATGTACAATTTCTTTGGGTGACCTGTTTCAGTGTCTCACCGCACACATTGTAAAAAAACAAACAAACAAACAAACAAAAAAACTCCTTTCTTATATGCAATTTAATTTTAGCCTCATTCAGTTTAAAACCATTGTCCCCTGTCCCCTGTCCTGTCACTACAGGCTTTGTTAAAAAGCTTTTCCCAGTCTCTCTTATAAACCCCCTTTATATATTGAAAGGCCACAATAAGGTCTCCACGGAGCCTTCTATTTCCAGGCTGAACAGCTCCAACTGTCTCAGCCTGTTCTCACAGGACAGCTGTTCCATCCCTATGATCATCTTGGTGGTCCTCCTCTGGACTCTTTCTAACAGATCCATGTCTTTCCTGTACTGAGGGCTCCAGAGTTGGACACAGGACTGCAGATGGGGTCTTACCAGAGTGGAGCAGAGGAGCAGAATCACATCCCTTGATCTGCTGGTCTCACTACTTTTGATG
The DNA here is from genome assembly GCF_963082525.1 of Nesoenas mayeri. NCBI lineage: Eukaryota > Metazoa > Chordata > Aves > Columbiformes > Columbidae > Nesoenas > Nesoenas mayeri. The sequence goes on from NC_137543.1 coordinate 25,490,412, forward strand.
CAGCTCAAGGTACAATTGGTCATCTGGACTGCAAGTGCACATTGTCGGCTCATGTCCAATCTTTCATCCACCAGTACCTCCAAATTCTTCTCTGCAGGGCTGCTCTCAATCCCTTCATCCTCCTGCCTGCATTGATACTGGGGGTTGCCCCAACAAAGGTGCAGGACCTTGTACTTGACCTTGTTGAACCTCATAAGGTTCACATGTACCCACTTCTCAAGCCTGTCAAGCCACTCAAGTGTATCAACTGCACCACTCAGCTTGGTGTCATCTGCAAGCTTGCTGGGGATGCACTCAATCTCACTGTCTATGTCATTGATTAAGATATTAAATACTATTGGTCTCAGCACAGACCACTGAAGAACACCATTTGTGACCAATCTCCATTTGGACATTGAGCTGTTGAACTGTAAGTCTTTGAAAGAGGTCATCCAGCCAATTCCTTATCCATCCAACAGTCTATCCATTAAACCCATGTCTTTCCAATTTAGAGGCAAATATGTGTTTTTCTTTCTTGTGTGAAGCCTCAAAATACTGGAAAAAAATATTCTGTCGAGATAGATGGATCAATGACAATCACTACTACCCTAAAATTGTATCAGCTGAGATTGTATTATATGTTTCACTATTACAATTTCAGAAATTGACATATTTTCAAAATTGAATCTATTTGAAGAGAAATTTATAGACATGGTATCATGCCTATTCCTCTTATCATTGTTGCCTTCTTTACAAAAAAAATTTCAATAACAACAATTTTAATTCAAAGTATGAACTAACAGATGAAAGAATGATATCTGAATCTGGTCCTGTGTCTGTCTTTAGCCTGTTTTTTTTTTTCCTCTGCACAGATTCCTTGGCATTTGGCTCTGGCATAAAAAAATTAGCACTGAAATTTACTTTGACTGATACACTTCTTTAGGTCTATTTTTCTTTTACAAAAGAGAAAAAAGGAAACATTTTTTCTGCTAAACATTTAGGATTTTGTCCTCTTTCCTTAGGAAACCTAAACAACTGAAGGCCCAGTCATACAAGTTTTCTCGAGTGCCACCCTCACTTTGACATGGTTCCCTGGAGACAAGTGGGAATTTGCATGAGAGGACTGTAAACTGAACCCTGAGAATGGAAATGCCATTTTTAAGCAAGCAAAAACAAAGCATTAAGGTGGTTGACATTGCTGCCCACTTTGAATTGTGTATTGTATATAATCCAATTTAGATCATTCAGGGAAGGCAAAAGACTTTCATGAGCTAAAACCTAAAGAAAGAGAGAGCCTAAATCCTGAGAGATTTTGTGATTTTGTTCGCATTGTAGAAAATAACCAAAGAGGAAATGCATTAAAAAAAAAAAAAAAAGGCAAATTCCATTACTTAGAGCTGACGTGCGATACTTGCAGTCTCCTTAGACCTAATCTGCATGTCCCCTTTGGGTTATACACCACTGTCTCTGAAGTTCCTGCTAGTAATCACTGCAATATGGAGTCTCTACTCTCAATGTTAACATTAAATGCAGTGGCTTTCAGCTGTAGTTCTCCTTGCATTAAGAAAATAAAACTCCTGCTAAAAGCCATTTTCACCTTCATATGGGCAGAGACCACAATGACCACAGGGACCACCAACAACTGTCTTGTACTGAATTGTGATCTGTTGCTTTCATCTTTGCCCCTCTGACATGTATTTTTGCAGGCTTTGCAGCTATGGAGATGCCAGAACAGCAAGTCAATCTCCTGCAGATTGGTATCCAGGCTTCTTCAGTGCCTGGCACCTCCTTTGTGGTTCAATCAGTCCTAAGTATTGCCATGACGTCTGTGTGTGGCTGGCTGTGAAACAGATACTGTGAATGCATACAGCCATGGAAACTTGAGGACATTCCTGTGTAACCTCATCTAAGTGTTCCTGCTCCATCAGAGGGATTGGACTAGATGCTCTTTTGAGGTCCCTTCCAATACCTAACATTCTGTGATTCTTTGTGACAAGGAAAACCAAGAGACCTATACAATGTGACTTTTTCCATTTCAAAGATGGTGAGACTCTAGTTTTCAGACTTTGACTCTACTGAAAATATCACCATCCAGTGAAACCTCTTTAATAGTGAAAAACAACTAGCTTTTAGAGACCATCATCCTTCGTGATGACTGCCAGTTCATCATATCTAGTTTACCACTTTCCCTTCCCCATTGCCTTTCTGACACTGGAGATTTTCAGCTATTCCATAAAAATCCCTGAGCAGTCCTGGCGATGGATAGCTCAGAGCCAAGGTGGAGGCAGAGGAGTGCCTGAGCTCTGGCTCCATTAGATGCCGAAGCAGAACTTCATGATGTGACTGAAGAGTGGAAGAGATAATTTTTGTTGTAGGTCTGTGCTGGTACCTGATCTGTTTGCCAGTTTAAAAGGGAAGGAAATACCTCGACTCACCTGGATGCCAAGGGTTCAGTCCGTCTTTGTCACAGTCGGTGTTAACTGCAGTGCTGAACAGATACATGATACCACACTTTTACAGGCATAGCCTGCAGCCTACCTGTCAAAAGCTTCTTCACTTCAACAGCAGTATATGTTATCCTGACACACAAACACCATAAGAACAAGTCTGTAAAGCAAAGCCTTTCCCACTGGTATGGAGAGGGCTTTTCCTTCTCTGTCCAGCCCCCTTTCCACCCCCTTGGCTGAGAGCAGAGGAGAGCAGAGGTTATCAGATAGGCCAGTTGTCTGAACACCTTTATATACTTTCTTGGAGTACTTATTTAATATAATGATATCTGAGAAGCAGGTTGTGTACCTGAAACATAGTTATTTGTGATCTGGGATATGTTTTAAGAACTATCATATACTCCTCTACCAGGACAATTTCAAACTGAAGACACAGACAATTATTAATTAGAGATTGAAATCCAACCCGATATTTCAAATGGAGATGTGCATAGCAAGGAGCTGTTTCTGCATGTTTATCTCATTTTCCCATCATTTCTTTCCACTTACCTCTGCATCTGAGACCCTTGGTCTCTCATCAGATGCTGGACGCCAAGCCAGTGAGGCTAGAACATCTTTGTTTTGATATGGTACCAGATGGGTAAAATATGTGAGACTTTATCACAGGTGTATGAAGCCCGGAGGGGAATACAGCTGCTTGCAGCCAGGCATGCAGAATAGGGCTCTTTTCTCCCCTGCTTAGAGCTGCAGAATGGGACATGAGATTTGACAAGGTGCTGCGCACACAACTTTGTCTTGCCCTTGTGAAGGGCTGTATTGATGGACTGGCAAGTCTTCTCCATGCCCTGACACTGTGATCCTACTTGGCCATGGTTGATGTTCCCTCTTCTTTCCATCCTGGAATTCCCAACCACTCTCCTGCTCTGTCACCTGGGAGGCTGTTTCTGTCAAAGCAGCTGCTCCATATGAGATATGACACCAAAGGAGGAAGGAACTTTATTCCCCTGAACAAAAAACCCTGCGTAAATTCAGGAGTACCAGGAAGGAATATTCTTGGATTGTCATATATCTGCACTGTAAATGATGTAGCTAGTGAGTGGTGACAGCAAGTTGCATTCAAATCCTAATCAGCCAGAAGTCTGATCACAACCAATAAAATAAAGAACCCCTGCAAAGTCCAGCCTCCCAGGAGGGGTCAAAGCCTACTTATACAGAGTGAGAAAAGACCTCTCTTTCACAGGTCCTGGAACAGCAAAAGCAGGTCATTCACTGGCACTCGCTTTCCCTCCTTCCCTGTCACATGACACCAGAATATTTAGGGTTAAAATGAAGAAATTTTTTGACAAAGAGTAAATTCGGAAGGTACTCGGCTATTTGTGAATTTGGTTGTGAATGGTTCCTGTTGGATAAAAAAAAAATGATAGAAGAGTGGGTTTGAGAAGATCACAATGTTTTATTTAGTTGTCATATTTGTGGAGTGAAACATTTGAGTTCAGAATGATATTTTCTATTTGAAACATCATCTTTAAAGAAGGTTTTATAGGATTTTAAAAACAGGTTTTGCAATTTTAAAAAGAAGTAGAACTTTTTCTTTGAAGTCAAGGTAACCATTTAAAGTTAATCTCAGATGACTACTTTTTCTTTTCAATTAACTTTGTCAACTTCTGTCCTCCTCCCTGCTGTGTGCTTCACTTTGGTTTGGCAAGAGCTGGCTCCATGATTTCTGCTCACTTCCTCTCCTCCTTGCTTGATTATATCATTCTCTAGGCCAAATGTGCATTATTCACACAACTCAGTTCAGGCTCCTTTGGACTAGAAAAGAATCATAAAACATTTTGGGAAGAACATTATTTCAGTTTTATTTTTATGAAAATTACAGTTAATGGAGAAGTTAGGTTTCATGATCTAGTAAAACGCAATGAGGATGTTGCTGTGATCTCAAGGCTACCCAGATGGCTTGAACCAAGAGAAGGTAGATTTGGCACAGGAAAAATCTTGGGTAATTGCATATTCGGTATTACTGGTTATCACTGTTCCAGAAGAAGTAACCTCCTCCTTATATATTCCACTGTCTAATTAAAAACTCGGGGTTTTTTGACAGCACTGTGAACAATTCTAGTCATATGTTGAAGAACCATGGGAAGCCAATCAGGTCTACTTATCTTGTGTTCAGATGACTTCTTAGCAAGCAAAGCCTGCTTGTATCATCATTGGCATCAAAAACCCAAGTGCTTCCTAAGCCTTTTGGGTGTACCATAGCACCATAGTCCCAAAGGGTTGCAGTTGCTTTCACACTTACTTCACTAGTCTTCTGTTGAACTTGGAATCACCAAAAACTAAAGTTATTTCTTCACTGCTGTAGAGGGTTTTGATTGCGAGGTGACAATAAAACCATGGCAGATGTATTGTTAATCCCCTCTCCCCCCACTTCCCACTTCAGCCCCTCCGTCTCCTCCCTTCCCACTAAGCACAGGTGATCGGGAGGAAAAGAAGGACAGAGAGAAGAGAGTTGGAAAAATCAAAAATGTTTTACCGATGCTACTGATAAGAATAGAGAAAATAATACAAAATATACAAAACCAATCTTGAAAGTTCCAGCAACTGCAGAGCTGACACCCAGAGTCCTGGACTGGACTCTGCAGCCAATTGGAGCTGGATTCAGTCTGTCACCCAGCCTCAGTTCGCAGGGACGACTCACAAGGTCCTCTCCTAATGATGGCCATAAGGAAAAAAAGAGGCGAGGTCCTCGTGATCTCCCACTTTTATATGAAGTATTCACATGAGTGGGATGTTATAATCAGTTGGTCAGTTTCTTGGTCACCCGTTTCTCGTTGCCTCTCTCACGAAAGGTACATCCATGCTTATCAATAACCTCGCATTCCATTGCTATGTTTACCAAAACATGTATCTGGTTCTCCAGGAAAACGCAGCTAACATGAAGGCTTTAGCTGACAGGCAAATTCATTAAAAGATAAACTTGTTTTTAACAAAACCGAGACAATTGCTGTGACTCAGTTGCATCTTGTTAACAAAGATCACCAAGGCTTTCAATAAGAAGCAATACACAGTTATGCTGTTTGCTACAGTTTGCAAAATTCTGTAACGGTTTGATCCCAGGAAATGTTTGCCCAGCCTTACTCATAGAGCTCTCCTCTGCAGCCCAGTCTTGCTCTTCTGGCTTATGTATAAAACCCCTTGTATTTAAATCCTGCCTCATTGAAATCAGTGGCAAACCTCCTATTCTGTTCAGAAGAGAAGATCTCACATTCTTTCCAAGGAGAAAATCTTGTTCCTCTTTATAATTTGTACTTTATGCTACCTGATGTTAAAGAATAACCAATTATATTTCACTGATACAGTGAAAAAAAAAAAATAAGGATCAGGTAAATGGTAAATGATTGCATATAAGCTGTAGATAGAAGATGAAATGTGATCATGGCATGATTAAACATAGAATCTACACGTTTTGTAACTGCCCAGTGCCAATGTGATTTTTCATATCAAACAATCCATTTGCTGGAAACTGAGTCTAGACACATTGAACAATTTAAAAAGTGACCTTTTTTTAAAAGAGGAATCAGAAGGAATTACTAACACTGACCTAGGCACATGATGGAGCTTTCTACTCTTCAAGTCTTTTTTTAAAAGCCTTTCAATAACGGATACACTTTTTTGTATCCAGAGTTTTGTTACTTTCTGAAATGATACTTGGAAATACTCAGACATGCACACATAGATCAGACTAAGTAACGAAAGTGTGTCTGCTTAAAAAACTTACTTTTTTTTTTTTTTTCTAAATAAAATCACTGTTATGTGTGTAACTCTTGCTGTATTTCTGATCACTAGAAAACGTGATTTATTTTCTTGATACATGAGAAAAATGTAGGAACCATTTTCAATTTTTTTGAGTTTACAGAACTGCCATTTTATAAGTTTTCTGAGCACTTTGTGAACACAGTGGTAGAGGGATGGGGAAAAATACTGGAGAAAGGGTTGAAGAGATAAACCTACTGATTTTGTACTGTTTCTACATAAACCATCATCAATACTTGGGAGTCATATTTTGTAGAGTAATGCCTCTTAGAAGTGTTTCTGAATCTTCATTTTGACCCTTTTTGTCTGTAAAATAAACATTTTTGGCCACAGAATATCCTTTTACCTTTTGATATTTGACCTTTCACAAAAAAAAAACCCTTAGCAGTGTGGTGTATAGGCATTAAGAAATGTGATGCTTGTTGCACTTCCCTTGCTTCCCTATTTTGTTGGAACTAAGCAAATGGCTCCCTAATTATTTCTTTATGAGTTAAACCAGATCATTTTCTCTTCTGGGGATGGGTCAGCCTAAAAGCCCAAGTAAGTGAAATCTTGCTCCTGTGGGGGCAAGAATGGCTTTCACAGAGAAAAGATAAGAACAGTAGTATGTTGCCATTGTCAATATCAAAGTAACCATTTTCTCCAAGTGGAAATTGAACCTTGAATCAGTAGACACAAAAGTGTTAAGTAAACTGCTGTTTTTCGTGGAAAATCTGAAGCATGCAAAAGCTGAATTGTACATGGCTCAGCAAAATACCTTGTTGTCATCTGTCTGGAAGAGGAAACTCTAATAAAGAATCAGTAAAGTTATGAAGCCTATGGCAAGTGATGGCAAACGATCAGCTCATACAGGGGCTGAGATTGCAGGTAAAAGGAAGGAGAACAATTCAGAAGCACTGGGGTGGGAATGAAATGGGCAAGTGGGAGGGCAAACTGCTGGGCTCCAGTCCCAGATGAATTCTCCATCCTTGCTCTGGGAGAACAAACACACAAACCTCTAATGTCTGGCTGCCCCTCTTGGCAGGTTATTAGCTGTAAGGAAATAGATTAGAGGTGGTTTTTGGTGGTTTGTGGGTTGGTTTGTTTGTTTTCCCCCCCTTACTAAAACCAAATTATTAGAATTTCCTTTCCCTATGTAAATTATACACCTGGAAATAGTTTCAGCTTAAACCAGAGCATTTTGTCCAGTGATTCAACATAAAGCTATTTTATCCCTCTTTAAACAAATGGACTCTGCTCTTGTTTTGCTCTTGCTCTCTCTCTTGGAACTATCTTGCTCTAGTTTCTATGACCTCTCATTTCACATTATGAATAAATCGGTTTTCTTCACTTCAGTTATCCCCTAATCCCTTTTAGGTATATGATAGTTTTGGAACTCTATACAGTGTCTCTGGTTAATGTACCTCTGAGAAGTTAGATAAGGCTGATCCTTATTTAGCCTGCATTCAGTAGAATTACACTGAACTATTTTTGGCTGAGTGCCCTTTTAATTTTCCAAGCTCTCAAATGGAGTAATTTAAAGTATAAAAATGTATGAACATCTTTCCTCTGAACTAAATGGCACTCTTTTTCTTGGCTTAATTTCCTTTGGAAGTAAAAGCCATACTATGCTTCACTGATACCAACAATCAGTAATGTAGTGTAGGTTACCAGACGTAAAGATTAGATAAGTATTTGAATTTCCACTAGTGTTTTCATGGAATTATCTATATGCAGCTCGTATTCTATTCTGAGAGCACAGCTAGGCTAGCAACACTAAGTATATTTCTCATCTAAAAGGAAATTATGTTTGCTAAAATGGAGGGGCTTGACATCTATTTGATATGTATTTACACTTCTTAAAAGTCAGCCTATGAGTCAATACTGAAGCTGGTCCTGAATGCATTCTAGAACCTGAGAATCCCTCGAAGATGGAACATTTACACTGCACAATTTGCTCTAAATGGCACAGAATGGAAAAAGTGGCTTTTAATTCTTCCTAACTGAATTTTCTTTCAAGATGAACCCATAATCTCAGTTACTCGACATCTGAATAACAGTGATTTTTTTGAGTAATGATCACTTCTGTCTTCAGAAGTAACAGCATAAAACTGGTCCAGGCTTCCTCATCAGAGCTATTCCTTGAATGCACTGACTCATTTCTGCAGACTGAGGACAAAAATAGCTTTTTCTCCTGTCATTGTGGGAGAGCCAGGACAGCTTGGAGAGGTGGTGCTGGGATCAATTTCTCTTCTGCATAATTTATTTTGAATGAAGCGGGAAAAAAAATCATTTTAAAAATTGGTTTCCTGAAATTTACATTTCTCAACAAATCTGTGTTGCAGTTAGTCAAAATTTTACCCCTCCTTCCCTTTTAAAACTTTTGTTCACCAGCTGAATTTTCTCAGTCCCACTCTTTCACTAGGAGGAAGCTGCTTGTACAGTTCTATATTTATAAACCCAAACCTATTAATATCTCACTTTTTCAACAAAATCAATAGTGGAATTCTCTTGCTGGCCAAGCCAGCTTCAACATTTTTTGGAAAAATATCAGTTTTGTCTCCTTCAGAGGGGAGATGCAGAAAGGTCCTTGGGTTCCAGAGCTGAAATGCTCAGCAATCATAATTCATAAAAGAAGTCCTCAATTATTAATCTTATTGTGTACTTATGTAATGGCTAAGAGAAGTGTTTCCCCAGGGGTGAGAGAAATTAAGAAGTCTGGTTAGTAGGGTTCGTTATGCCACCTTGGGAGGTACAGGAATGTGTCAATGAGCAGGGTGCTTTGTCACTGTATCTCATATGCTTTTTAATCCTTCCAGCCAGATCTGCTGCTTGGTCTGGATGCGTGGGAGGCATTAATCCGTTCTTCTCCTATCCCTATGGGAGAATCAGGAGCAATGAGAGTATCACACAATACCTGTGCCTTCTAGGTCTGTTTTGGCTGGGTGCATTTCATCTCACCAGGAACAGTTGCATTAGGAATAAGGGTTTTTTTCTTTCCGCTCTTCCCCTACGCATTGCCTCCAACCCCTCTCCTTGGTGAATATTTGGAATTTCAAATGTGTAGCTGAGAAGCTCCTGAAGCTGTGAGCACTCCAGGCTGGGGATGCCAGTGCAAACTTTGCAGGGACTGTGATGAACAGATGCGCTGTTAATGCATCCAGCGCGTTCCATGGCGTCTTTCTGTGCCTTGACCTCAGAAGGTTTCAGTGCTCTTCAGAGAGTATGTTTCTGTAATCAGGAGTGTGTGAGGGTGGGAGGTGAGACTGTGTATCTTATATACTACTTATTCATTTTTACCCACTTTCTAAATCCTTCACCAGAGACTCAAGGGATCATTAGTTTGATATAAAGCTAATAACTTGTATTTCTTTCCAGTATTTAGGTAAGTGGAAAAGAGCCCATTTTCCTAATCTCATTGGCATCTAGATTGTATTTTATGGATGTTATCATATGGAACTAATATTTCAATATGTTTCAAAAAGACTTTGCTTAATGCAATCCAGTATTGCTGATTATACTGGCCAATTTTTACAATATTATAGAACAATTAAGATGATGCAACATGAATATAGAATAAGTAAAATACGAGCTAAACAACATGATGGTGAAGAGATCTATTTATGGGAGACTCTTGCTGAATACTTGACTGAACAAAGAGAGACAGGTACAAAAAAGCTGAGAAGGTGCTTCTCTGTAAGCCTGAGACTCGTGTCCATACAGCATGTTCGAATGTGTGCAAGAGACAGCAGTGTGCAAAGGTCCTTATCAGAGTTGTCCTTTCTGCAAAGCCTTGCTAAACTCCTACAGAAAACCCACAGGACTGCAGGAGTTTTGTTCTTCCAGCTCTATCTGTGCACCTGAGGCCAATGTTAAAATACTGCTTAGAAGATCTGGCAGGTGTTACACCCTTGGACTTAGGGATGAACATGAATTTGCCAGGCTGCAGTCATAGAGGCATGAGAAGGGATCTGCCCCAGGTATCTTTTTGGAGGTGTTGGAGAGCAAGGTGGCCTGCAAGAGAAGGGCGATGTCACTGAGAATGAGGCAACCTCCCACCCAAACCAGCCTGTGCGGGGTTCTGCCAGCAGTGTGCTGGGTTTCAGTGCCAGGGACAGGAGTGAGGAGAGAAAAACAAATGTACATGCACACAGCCAGATCCTTTGTTTGTGCCCCCAACCCTTTCACGCCAACATGGGCAGGGAGTTTCCAAATAAATCTGTGGAAATGGCTTACTTGCTAAGTGGCAAAGCAGTAGTTTGCCCACATTTCATCCCTTGATGTGTCTGGTGGGCACTTCTCCACATGTTAAAGGGCAGCGGCAGGGTAGATTCCCCAGTGCTACATACAAAAGTTAGCCCAGTATTGGACACTTGTGCAGGGCCAAAACTGGAAAATACCAGTTTCTGAGAAAGAATTGACATAGACAGTGCGTCTGTGGGTAAATTACTTGAATAAAAGCTGGTGAGGAATCTTGTGTGTTTGCTCTGTGCGGCAGTTTTAGCATTGCAAGAACCTGTTGTCCCATGAATGGTGCCAGGCAAGAGTTCAGCACTGATGGTCTCATGGCACTGACTGCCACTGCTCTCCTGAAGGCACTAACAGTGCATTTAAGCACTAAGCTGCTCCTTCTTCTGCAGCATTGCAGTCGTTTCTTGCATCCAAGTCCTACTGCAGTCTCCCCCTCTTTGTCTTTATTGCCCCGGGATCTTGTGGGACTCCAAAAGTCTCTCACTTCATTTTCTTTTAAACAGATTATTTCTGGACATTCAGCTGTGGGAGGGGAATGGGATTCTGGCACTTTAATGAAGTCCAAGGGTATTTAGGTTCAAGTGATGACAAATTAATGTAATTAATATATTATAGTACGAGTCTGTAAGTACTCCCACCCTCAGAGTAGTTTTGCTTGGTTTTAAATACAGTTTCAAAACATTATTCATTATGTGATCTGAAGGAATGTCGAGCCAATTTCCACTTGGATCCATGTCCTGGAGGACTGTAAGGAACATGTTATTCTGCCTAGCATCAGGGATAACGCATGCTTCTCAAACAGAATTAATGTGAATTGCTTTCAAGTAGCCGTACTCAAGCAAGCAGCTGGTTGGACTAAAAGCTCCAGAGAAGGCATCTCTGAAGGCTCAGGCACACATGCAGCCGGAACCGTCCCAGTTCTTCCTGGCAGTCACTGCTTTCACTCGCATGTAGATTTTGGGTTGAAAATACTTGCTTGCCGGCATCACCAGCCATGGCAAAAGGCGTAATACCTGCCCTAGGTAAATAGCCTCATATTTCAGAGAGGCAAATCACACCACTGGCCTCCTGTACTTGAGTACCTGATCAAAAATGTCAAAGTATTGCCACTTTCTAGTCCCAAACTCGGTGCTGGTGGTTGTATTCAAAACTGGCAGAATTCTCAAAGTGAACAAGGACTTGGCTTTTACTTTAGATGTTTTCAGGATTTTTTTCTTTGATCTTTAGGATCTGTTGATCTTTGATCTTTATTGAACTTTATTGGTCTTTTTTGTTTGCTGCATCGGTTAAGACATTTGCCACCATAAGATGCAATGTGTTTGGATTGAACAAGATATTTTCCTCACGGAGAGATGCCTTTTACCTTTGTGGATTTGTCTTTTATTTCCTGGGTCTAAGGTTATTCAAAGTAAGCTATGCAGAGGGTGAGTCAGAGTCTTATCAAGGCAGTCTGAACTGGCCCTGATTGCCTCTGTCTCCAGAGATAACTTACAGAGTCTCTGTCAACTGGCATCCCACACTGATGCAGTAGCAGCAGTGTTCTGTCACCCACAGGATAGGAAAATTGTCCTGATGACCTGGAAAATTATGACACAGCAGAGCAATATTTGTTAATATATCTGTAGACAATATTATATTTCTACATAGAGAAAGGCGCTAAAGCATTAACCACCCAATGAATGAGTCCAAATCCAGAAAGGATGACTGTTTAATGAAAACAACACTTTTTAAGAGGCATATGTTATTTTAAAACATATGTCCTGAGGAATGTATATGCCATCTTGACTTATTCTTTCATTGGGCACTGTTTAACTGGATTGTATTTGCACATAAAATTTGAGAGTACGAACTGGAATAGATGAAGCAAATATTTTAACTAAAGGTTCTTGTAGTATGTGAGTGCGAAGCGCAAACAGCCCTTAGTCATGCATGCAGTTCACATGGTCAACCTAGTTCAAAATATTAAAAGTCCTCCGAAATTTTCACACATTCTACGATATGTTGTGTGTGCATATTGTTTATATTACAAGCTCTTTATAACACACAAAGCTAACCAGAATCCACCTCTGCTTCAATTAAAAGGCTGAAAATGCATCCAAAAAATAGCTACGGTGATTTCAGTATGGAAATCTACATTACAAAAACCACTCCCTGAACAGTAATAATCATACTATATCTCTCTGGTCAGTTGTAAAAATAATGATTTTGTGTTTCCCAATGAAAACTAAAATATCAAGTTCTGAGGTGTGCACTTATGGTCTAATTAAATATTTACTTGGGCTTGTAACAAAAATTGAAATATTAATAATAAATGCATACAATTTCTGAAAAAATGTGACTTTGTACCATTCTAAATATTTAATTGCTATTGTTTATCCAGAAAGAAATACTAGAAGACTTTTACAGCTGAGACAGCAGGTGTCTTCATAAACTCTTCAGGTCAGCTGAAATACACAGTTTGGGTATAGGACTGATTCTGTTTCTAATTACAGGGAAATTATCTATAACTTCAGTTTGGAAAGGGCTAAATAAGATTATTCCTCCCCAGAGCGAAAGTGCCTGCTTGTTGTAATACACATTCTATGGGGTGTAAGTGGGCAGTGACCCTGCAGCTGCCACAACCTCTGCTCACCCCACAGCTGGATGTGGCTCTACAGGTTACAACTATATTAAAATGATTGTACCTGATATTAAACTAGTATTTTCTGATTTGCATCAGCAATGTAATCTTGAGATCTTTTCTCCAATATAAAACAGGCAATGAATGACCCAGGTATTTTGTATGCTTACTGCAGCTGAGTAGATGTGGCAGCTGTCTATAGGACAGGTGACATGCCAAATCATGAGTTTATATATGAATACCTTTCAAAGTATTAATGTCTCAATTGACATTTACTGCTTTTTTTTTTTTTTTACCTTTTGAGTTTTGGATTTTTTTTGCAGTTGCTGCTAAACCCAAGCTTTTGTTTTCCCAATGGCTGGAACAGGTACACTCCTCCATTTGGAGAAATATTGAAACTCTTGCCTGAAATAAAAATGGCTTGAAATTTAGGTTAGCTCAGACAAGAGCTAAAACAACAGAAAATGTAAAGGCCATGAAGTTTTCTCTTAACAGGGCTAATGAGGCAGCTGCCAAGGTTGTTGCATAATTTAAGGAACATCTGCTGACCCAGAGGTGGATCCACAGCCTGGAAACCCCAAAGCCTTTCCCTGACTTCAGTGGGGCTGGGACTGACCCTTCTGCAGTGTTACCTTTTCTTCTCCTGCTCAGGCTTTGCTTCTGGGGCAATTTATCAGTCAAGGCTCAGGGTTACGTTGTGCCACACGGCAACTTTTGTTCATGAATTTACCTGTAGTAGAGACAGAGAGTAAAACCTGCCTTCTCACCCTCCTAATGTATGTAATCATTCAGGCAATAGGGCCAACGAGCTAACAGCCCTGCTTATTTGGATGAATATGTAAGCTGCTGCCCTGCTGATTTGGTAGTTTCTCCTACTTTCTCTGCTTCCCTTTGCTTCACGGAAGGGCAGTGGAAAGTTTGGTCCATTGACTTGGGCTCATCCAGGGAGGTGGATATTTCCCCAAATGCCCAGATTCTCCAAGGCAGTACCTACCTGCAATCACATCCAAGCCCTCCAGGACAAATTTCAAATTTGTGAGTTTATTGCACTGTCTGTGAATGTCATCCTATCATCCTTTTCTGATACATAGTAAACTGTTTCCTAAATGAACTCCAAGCCAGAACATCAGCCTCCCTCATTCATTTGTAAGCTGTTGGCTTCATGCAAACAGTACTAGCTCTGCGGTTTTGTGAAATGGGCTCATTTATCACTGAATGTGATGGTGATGATACTACCACCCTTTCCTTATGTCAGATGCCTCACAGCTGTCTGATCAGATAGATTTCTCGTTCCTCTGGCAAGGCTTCATGAAAGGCACAATGCTAAAGATGAAAGCTCAATTTTAAATAAAGGATGAAAACAATGAGTAGCAGATTAAACTAGCTTTCTGGTAAATGGTGCCATTACTTTCCAGTAAATAATGTCATGAATTACTTGATGAATAACATGAGTTGTGAGATAAAGAAGATACTCATTAAATGATGGAAAATTAGGCAGCTTTATACAGTCAAATAAGCCTTTAGTTTTATTTCCACTATGATCTAGTTCTTGAAATATTTATCAACAGATCATCTTAGATAGACCAACTAATGAAATCTGCGTACGAGTTTAAGCGAAATTCAGTTTGCAGCAATAGTACTATTTAAGAAGCATTGTTTCTAGGTTTACAGGAATGTGAGATGGTACAAGGGATGCAGCCCCTTCCAAGCAGCACGCCCAAAAGGCCTTTACCATCCCCAGCCTCACTCCAGACCTTCCTGAGAGCCATCCTCACTACTTGCATCACAGCCATTTTAAGCAATCATTTCAATTTCTGATGGTGAAAAACATCTCCCCTGCTAGCAAATAAGTAGAGAAAGTTTATTTGCAGAGGTAGGAGCTTTTCTGTGGTTTTGGTTCCAGAGGAAAATACAGCTGGCATGGCAGCTAGCCAGTACAACAACAGGAGCAATCTCTTCTGCAGTGGAAAGGAATTACTAAAAAGTGGAAAGATTATTTCTAACCTAAAATACTCAATACTGTTGCCTTCACAACAGTAGCAAAGCCAAAATCAGTGGGGAGTCTTGCATGAGGAACAGGAGGAAATATAATCTGATGAAGTAATAAAACATATTTGAAGTAACTATCTTTCAAATAACTGCTCAGCAGAACTCGAAAAATCCTAGAGAGAATTTGTGACCATTGTAAGTGGTATGAAGAGAAGAGGATCTAGAAAGCACTTCTAGCAGGCATAGTGGAGGATCACAAATGTAGCCTTTCAAAACTGATCTTCATAAGCTAAGAAAGGAATTATAACAAGTAGATGCCAGTGACCTTGAGGAGGCTCAACTTAGTAACACAATAAGGTCCCTTCCAGTTCTGTTACCACACTTAAAGGCACTTTGCTTAAGTGTGATTTAGCCTTTTTGTTTGCTTTCACAAACACTCACGCCAAAGGGTTTCTCTGCATGGACATGCAGGGAACAGTTGTTGAGGATGTGCATGTGTGTGCTCCCACATGTAGGTACTCATATAGAGTACTTTGTGCCAGGCTGTGTCCTCTCCGCTTTGTTTTGAAGTCTCAGTCACCCAGAGAGCAGAAATGGGCAGACGCATGTTACTTTAGAAGATGGCAATTTACCCTGGAAAAGAGCAAATAGTCAAATCATCACAGCTGCACCTCAGCCATGAGGGATGGAGGCAGCAACTCGGTGGCATTTGGCTTGCACAGTGTGGGTGGGTTACCTCTGGTATACCCATGAGCAAATGTTTTGGCAAAGCTGGTCACAGCTACGCACATGCAAACCAAGACACAGTATCATGAAGGTCTGTGCCCAACTCTAGGCCACCTCACCCCTGCCCAAGTTCTTCTGCACTCTCACTCAAGACCCCATCCCCACAATAACATCTTCTCAAGCCTTTAGCCAGTAAACACCAGTCAGCCGTTCAAATTTGCTAATGAATAATCCCTGACAGAACAAAGGGTTTTATTCCCTCAGAAAATGGTGCTAGAGAACCTTCTGAGACTCCTTCTCCTCTCCTATCAGACAAGGCTTCAAATTAGCCAAAGATGTTAAACCAACAAACAAATATTTATAGAATATCATTGACCACTGCAGCCCAAAGTTGCTGTGGAAAAAATCAACACGGTAATATTTTATAAACATCTTTCACTTGTGTCTTCTGCTTTAGAAATTACAACACATTTTCTTTCTAAATTATTTTCAAGGAAGGCAAGGAATGAATCACAAAAATACACGTTTTGCAACTATATTTCATTTCTAGCATATCCAGAGGAAGTAGATTTGCAGATTTATTTTCATCCAAACTGGCCTTCTTTAATATTTCCATCTCTTTTTCATCTTATCCAAATAACCAAACACAGATCACAGGAAGAAGGGAATCTGCTATTATTCAATTATCCTTTCTGGCTGCAGTAGGAAGCTCTGTTTATTGTTTGTTTTGGAATATATAATAGCTTTTCTTCCTTACATGTCTGTTTGCTGGCTTCTACCTCCTCAGGACATGTTACCCTCAGCTGATGCACAGAGGGTTTGAGTGCTGGAAAAACACTCAGCAGGATCTCTCTCTGAATTATCCGGACATCTACACTAGAGCCCATCTCCCACTGCTCCTACTAGCACCCTCAGTGTGTGTCGGGGGAATGTGGCTCAGTCCATTGCCTAAACACCATGAGGTGACCACGAGGGGGGCAGGATTTTTTTCCAGCTCTTCAGCAAAGCCCTTGTGTTCTCAACACAGATTTGGCAGCTGCCACCTGATTTTCTGTGCCTTTCACCCAAGCAATTTACCTACAGCAAATAATTTTGTTCTCACTATCTGCATTCACACTTGCTTATCTTACCCAGAGGTCCAAGCTATGATAGCCCCTTGGGACAAATGCTGCAAAATTAAAAGCAGGATACTTTGTATTGAAGAGTGGATTAACTTGTGAAGGAGGCAATTTGTCTTCTTGTTTCATATGGGAAAATCAAGAATTTCAGGCTTGGTCTTTTACTATCTCAAAGAGTAAAATCTAGTGCAAGCCAGACTTGGCTCATTTGACAGATGTCCCAAGAGTATTTAATGGCACCTGTCTCAGACTGCTACTTGAGGATAGCACAAGTCTCTCCGTGGAGGTACCTGTCTCTTTTTAGTGTCCAGTTGAGACTGGACCCTAAACTATATTCCAGTTGAGAAGGTAACTTCTAGATAAGTAAAAGTGGGTGAGATGATTCCTACCTCTCATGGCTTGCCCACCGCTGGATGAGAGGAGCGTTCTGAAGGCGGGCATGACACCAGGACAGCCCAGGTCTGGGTCAGTGGCTCAAGAGCCAGACCTATGTGTTCCAGTTCATGAGTCGTGCTGCAAAGAGCTGCACCCTGAAATACCCTGAAGAAAACGTGAGCTGTCACTGTCACCCTGCAAAAACAAACTTGAAAAGCTGAAAAGTAGGGGAACTTGCAAAGTCAGGCTTGCCCAAGTAAATCTGACTTTTGTTACTTGTTCCATTCCAACATTTTTAAACACTAAACTCTCCACTTGATGTTTTCTCTCAATTACACTAAATTGTTAAAACTATAAGAGAGAAGTCTCCACCAATCTGGAAACAATAAATCTCAGTGCTAGAACACTAATCAGATCTCCAAACAGCCTCCAAAATAGCATTTAATTTGCATTATAGATACTAGCTACAGCTGTGTTCAAATAAGAAGGACAAACCTGGCTCCATGGCAAGAGGACGTGACTGCAGCTTCACAGTTTTATCATTGAACCAAGGGGTCATTTCTAACTGCTGTGTTGGCAGAAATCCACCACTGTCAGTCCTGCTTGGAAATGCCATCAAGACATAGTCTGCAACAGTACTTGACATGAAAACAAAGCATGGTCTCCTGGTTGTGGCCATTGCAAAACGTTTCCTGTAACCTAGGTCTGATCTACTTTGGTTTCCATTCATATTGACACCAAAACACTGGAATTTCCTCTCCACCCAGCACTGGATTTACCCCAATACAGTCAAACTGCTGCTTGAATATCTCTTAAACTAAAAAATAAATCAAAAAATTAAACATTCCTAACAACTTCTCCTTAATATCTGGATCCTAAATACTGAAAAGCAGCACTCCTTCCACAACACCGGTATCTCCACAGCTTTCCAAATGAAACAAAAACAAAAAACCCAAAACTCATTAATTTTTTCTCTTTAGTTTTGATGCTGCCCAGTCTGGCTCAGACCAAGGAACCTCTAGCTCAGATTACAGTAAGACCTCCCACATATCACCGGATCATTTCTGAACTGTAAACAAGAACCCAAAAATACACTCATGGTGCAGCTGTGCTTGTGGCCAGGCTTCAATGTGCTTTAATTACTTTAATTTGACTCTTATAAGCATGAACAGATTCTCATCTTCAGGCAGGAAAGTACCCCATCAGTGGTTTCTTTGCTGTTGATTTGCATGCCTGCCTCTGACTCTTGCTGTGACTGCCACAGCCCAAAAGAGAACCAGATCTCCATTTCACTCAGCCTTGCACAAATAAAAGTATCATTAGGCCCTATTTTAAATATGTTACATTTAACAAATCGGCATGAAATCCCTCACAATTTATTGCACTTGCCAATATTAATAAATGTGGTCTATATTCTATAAATCAGGAACATGTTTGCTGGAGGTGTGTGCACTTGAAATCACTTCTACCCAGAATTCTGCTCTTATTTCCATAAGGAAGTGTTTTCTCCTGTTTTACTGGGTACATGTCTACGGGAGGTACTATAAGATATAATTTAGTCAAACAATGTATTTTCTCTCCTCCCACCAGATGGAAAGTGCTGTTACCTCATTGAAAATGTCATCTTGTATTGATTATCAATCACAATAAATACATTACAAGAGCTTGAATTGGTTCGTTTACTTAAAAAAAAAAAAAAAAAAAAAAGAATACAGAAGACAGAACAATGAGTACAATTAAATGTTGCAAAATGCTTTGCCATTTTACTGTGAAAAGTCTTTGGGTTAAGTCAGTAATGCCATCCTCTTTAAACCTTACATGCAATAAATCGTTACTAATTTTTTACTTTTTCTAATTTAAGAGGTATGTTTTAAAGAGCTGCCACAAACCACAGAACTTTACACATTCCAGATGTGCTGGTAGGTGCAGAGAAGTGTGTTAGTCTACGACCCATTGATGTCCCAGGTATGGCATTTGTGTTATACAGACCTACCCTACAAAAGGCTGTGGAAGCTACTGTTTTCTATCTGTGTGCAATGCTACAGCTCGTACCCACTGTCACAGTAAATTTAGCCAGGTGATAAGTTCAAAACATCCTTTATTCTAGCCAGAATTGTCTAGCAGAGAACTAACTAGAAATAGGGTTTATCTGAAATCATTCAGTACTCTTGACAACAGTATAAAAGACAGATTTGGATAACAGTTGGGTATTCAAATACTACACAGTCAATTCTGACTGAGGGGAGACCCAAAACTTTAGAATGGTGATTCAAAATGTGCATTCCCTCACTCACACAAAATAAAGACTCTCAAGAGTAACCCAAAAGATATAATCACCCACCAATAGGCAAGGCTCTCAGTCCTCGAGGAAGTTTCCTTAGACAAGTGTCTGGATCTAAGCAGGAGGGTCTTTGACTGCAGAGCTGCTGCTGCGAGGACACCAGCTCCATTGGGGTCTCCGGCGGGGTCCTATACCTTAGCTGAATCTGAGCTGTGGTCATCTGTGATCAGTGGTCTAGAAGCTTCTCTTAGCTGAGTCTTTTCATTGGTCAAGGGCCATGTCTGTTGACCAAGGGGCATATACATGACCCTAGTGGTCCTTCGGTCTAGAAGTTTCTGGTGTTTTCAAGGGAGAGGGAAAAAGCGGGGAAGTATGCCTGCCACACACACAAGTCAACAAAAGGAGGGAGCATGCAAGTCATTGGTCTTTATCTAGGTATTTGGAGTCTAGCCTTTCTATACCTTCTCTGAGCATCTCTTAAACCAACCAGACACAACATCCTTTTAACAGTGATTCCTCCAGTCTCTTAAACTCTCAGGTGGAGGCATTTGACCAGACCACCCTTTGTTATCTCTGAGCCACCAAAAGCCTAAATCAGTCCTGGAGCAGGCTTTGCCCTTCAAGGAAGAGATGAAAACAGATGTGACTGTAAAGGCAGCAGGATCTCCTGGGATACAGGAGCCCTTGGTCCAGACAGCAAAACTGAACCAGAGGCGAGTGGATCCACTGAAATTTATCCACTGGTTCCAGCCATCTTTGGAGAAGACATTATCATTAAGCCATATCCATAAATCAGTACAGAACCAGTGAGGAGCTTGTGCAAAGCATACTGGTGGAAGATCTATCTGTGTTTTACATGCAGTGTAATATTTAGGAGATGATCCTCAGACTCTTTCACTGGAATAACCTGTAGCCCCTTGGAAGTATATTTCTCTCCTGTAACCCTGAGGCTCTGCCCCTTGTTGCTCCCACCCTGGCCAGCCCAATGACACTGCCTTTGTACATCCAGAGGCAAGTTCAAATTATATGGTAAAACTTATGAATCAAGAGGATAGACTGTGTTACTGCATTAATAATTTCATTTGCCATGAAAGGATATTTTATGTTCATTGGTAAAATTGTCATGATTCATGGTTCTGAATGTCTGGGTTTAAAACTAAGCCACACTGGTTCCAGCCATCTTTGGAGAAGACATTATCATTAAGCCATATCCATAAATCAGTACAGAACCAGTGAGGAGCTTGTGCAAAGCATACTGGTGGAAGATCTATCTGTGTTTTACATGCAGTGTAATATTTAGGAGATGATCCTCAGACTCTTTCACTGGAATAACCTGTAGCCCCTTGGAAGTATATTTCTCTCCTGTAACCCTGAGGCTCTGCCCCTTGTTGCTCCCACCCTGGCCAGCCCAATGACACTGCCTTTGTACATCCAGAGGCAAGTTCAAATTATATGGTAAAACTTATGAATCAAGAGGATAGACTGTGTTACTGCATTAATAATTTCATTTGCCATGAAAGGATATTTTATGTTCATTGGTAAAATTGTCATGATTCATGGTTCTGAATGTCTGGGTTTAAAACTAAGCCAACTATTACACTTGCTCCTGATTGGTACACTAAACAAGTTTCACTACCTACTTTGTCCTTTCTGTTATGTATTAACATTCTTAGCCCCTCTTCACTGATAATGCTGCAAATATGATATGAGGAATCTGTTGTCAGGAGGTTGTCATTTGTTTCAGTTTCATATTTCTCAGATGAAAAAATGTTGGTGATCATATTATGTACTCACAAACACATGCCCTTCTCCTTCTGTGCTTCTTTATAGCAAGGCTGATTTTGACCAGCTGACCTGAAGTCAGCAAAAACCTTACATGTGTTCGCATGTAGATTTCCAAAAGGTTTTTTATTATTCTGCCCTTGCATTCTCTTCTGTGTCTCACTTCCCAGTATTTAACAGTACAAATAAAGCATTTCTAATTTACCTGATTTATTTAAATAATCATAGTTACAGAGAAGAATGAAGACCATTGATTATTCTAAAAATATACATATTTTTTTCATCTCTGCTTTTCTTGGACTTGAAGAATATAATCCTGTATCACCTTTGTTACAGAATCACATCCCATATTTTCAGTAAGCATTGCCTGGTTTCAAAAGAGTCTTTTAAATCAATACTCTTTAACCTCAGATATGCCGTTGTTCTCTCAAGAGTCATGTTTTGTCTTTGCAAAAGCATCATGAGTATCGTCACTGGGGTGTGCTTACTCATCTCATTAGTTAATTTCCCCCTGTACTCACACTACTTAATGTTTGGAGTAGTGGACGGGATTTGGACCCTTGCCTTGTTTATTGTAAAAATATCGGCATAAATCACGTTGTCAGAACAGAAAGTGAGAGAAGAAATAGCCCTGGGAATTCATTGCTTCGTGAAAAAGGCTGGGGTAAGGTAGATGGTTTTAATAGTTACTAACTTCTGAAGTGAAGTGGAGCTTGACTGAAGAAACTGTTGGGTGCAGGAAATATGTCCACAGTAAAATATGTGGACATATGCAAGGACTGGACAATCTTCCCAAATAAACTTTCTTCCCAGTTAAACTTACTTGATATAATGACCGCGTTTTTACCATTGAATGACGATCCCATCCAAATTTGGGACAAAATCCAGTTATTTTATTACACTGAGGCATGTATTTAAGTGGCATCTTGACCTGAGGCCAGAATTAAGGGGCATCTTTGGCACAGCTCTGTGCAGTTGGGGGGAGGAAGAACACCTCACCACGTACACTTGCCCTTGGAAACACATCATCACCCAGCTACAAACACTCCCAACTCCTCTTCCAGGAGCTCCTCGCTGAGATGTACCATGTGCTATACTAGATAAGGGCAAGAATTGCAGGGATTTTTTTCAGATGACTGAAGAAGTTGCATCATTGTTAATATATCATCTCTAACACAGCTCTCTCTGCCAAGGAAAATCCCACACAATCACATAAAGGCAAGAAGCAAAGCAGCAGACATGAGCAAACCCAGAATTCCTGAATGCCTGCATTAGACTGCTACTGTTACCTGCAACACAGACTCTACATGAAAGGCCCTGTTCACTGATCCATACATTATTTAGACATATAAGCTGCTTGCCCACAAATCTTCAAGGCTAGGTCATGCAGAACCCGGGCTGCCCGGGGAGAAGAGAAACTGCAGGCACCAAAGCCAGACCTCTACCCCTTGCCACAGTGTGCTTAATTTAGGGATAGAAAGGGAACTCGGGAAACCTTTTGAAGATTTATTTTCATGCAGCTGGGAAGTGATACATGTTTACTTGATAGAAGAGTATTCTAAGAAAGAAAGTCACTTTCAGAGCTCATATGTGGTGTTAATGCGTATTAATGTATTAATATGTAATAACCAATGTCATAGTCCATATCTGATTACATTCAAGTCACCAAGTACAAAAATGGTCTGGTGATCTAAGACACAATTTAGAGAGTGCATCCAACAGGCGGGAGCCCAAGGTTTAATTTTGTCTGCAGGAGGAGGAAGCCAAGGCTCAGACCGCATCCTTCTTGCAGGGGAGGCTGGGTCATGGGTTGACAGTCATGTACCATCTTGCATATCAGGGCCATGCTGTTGGTCAGGAGAGGGATTGTCCATCTGCTGCAGAGAGGGAGCAAGTGAGGGCAACTCCTTGGCCTCTTCTGCAGTGTGTTCAGCCCTGGGGCTCTCTGCTTCCAATGGAAATGCCACAGTGGAGGTGTTTGTGTAGAGCAACACTGAGACACAGGTCTGGGAGAAGGGCTAGAGGGGCTGAGGCCAGTCTGACTGGTGTGAGTGCCCTATGCAGTGCACAAAGATGTGGTCTCTGTCAGTGTCACAGTTCCCACAGGAGACAGATGGAAAGCCCATACAAATATGTGTGCACATGGAGGTTTCTGTCCTCCTGGATAGACTCAGATGCCTGGAAAAGTATTCCAGAGGGGATGTACTCCAGTCCAAAGCTCCAACACAGGAAGAAATACATACCTTTGTCATCCTGATAGATGTTGGTTTGGCATATCTTTAAATCTCCCCCAGCAAGGGACATTCTGTAGCAGTCCCAAGAAATCTGTTACAGGGCTTCACTGCCTTGCTGACAGAAACATTTTGTTCTTCTCTCTAACCAAAACTTTTCTTGCCACAATTTAATCCCATTACTTCTTGTCCCAACCACAACAGAACAGACAGAAAGAAGAAATGATTCTCGTGTAGTCAACAGAAGCCTTTTTTATCTTTGATAGTTGCTATTATATTTTAGTCTCAAGTTTTCCTCCAACTTACTGAGTCTTTCCTGTCCTGTTTTCCAGATCTGATCATTATCTGGAGGAAGAGTTTCTGGTTGATTCACATCTACCTTGAGGCAGCAATCCAGCAGAGGCTTTGCCAAAATTGAGAGGAGCAGAAAGAGGACTTGGTCTGGTAGTACGTATGGTAAAGGCAGTGTGATACCGGTGGTCACTATTTGTATGTCTGGGTGCAGCACTGGACTGTCAGAACTCGGTGCACATGTTCAGTGAATGATCCCCTGGCAAGGAGCCTGTGATCCACTGCAGCCAGAGGCCCTTTTCTACAGAAGAGCTGTCAAACAAGTTGTTCCGCAGAGGTGTTTTAGCAGTTCGTTAGTCTTACATCATGAGAGTATCTTATGATACTACCTGTTTAAAGTGTCTTAAAATACTACATGTTTGATACCATCCTGCTTTTTTTCAGACTAAATCTCCAGTTCTTCTGGAATGCCAGTCCTGTCCTCCAGTGTACATGAAGTCCCTCCAAGTTATGTGACAGCTTATTTAAAAAGCATTTGAGCTCAGCCCAGTCTTCTCAGTACTTGCCAGTAGGAGGGAGACCACAGACCACACACTGTCATTGTTCTGACATGCTCACTCCAGTCCAAGAGATGGAGGCTCTCCATCTCTCCATTGGCACCTTTCTGGAGACACACTGCTGATATATCATCCTCGCCCCAGAAAGTGCAAACAAAACTCCAGTGCAAAGGTTAACCCTGGTTCACTCCCCGCTTAAAGTAAAATCTTGTGTAAGAAAAAGTGTATGCTTTTGACTTTTCATTTTTCCACTAGAAACATTAGGTCCAGGGAATTCAAGTCAGGAAAAGAAAAACTAAAAATTTGCTCACTTTGCTCTCCGCAGATGGTATATTCAGTGTGCCCAAAAACTACAGGGGGAAAAAAATGGCGCAAAAATAATAATAAAAAAAGAGTCTGAAGCGAAGTATGAACAACTCCGCTTTGTGTGGTGGGTATGAGACAGCAGCAGCTTCTCAAGAGAAAACACAAAAAACACACAGAATACGCACTGTCTTTGAAGTCAGAAAGCTCCAAACTATGCAGTAAGATAACATATATTTAGTAATTTCATAAGAAAAATGTTCGTTAAAATCTTTCTGACATTTTATTTTTTTCTTCTTATTTGTCTTCTTAAATTATTTGAAAAGATTGGTGAAGTTGTTACCTAAGATTTACACTATGTGAGCACAATTAATTAAACTTTTTTGTTTAAGCTGTAGAGTATCTTTCCATATTTAGCTCTTCAGAAATTTGTGTATGGCACTCAAAGCTTGCAAGCTAGGCATACTTCAAATCAGGACTAGGAGGAATTGCAGAGCATTCACCAAGAGCATCTGTTGGAGGTTTTCTGTTGTATGAATCAGGGTGTTAGGCAACAAAATCTTCTGAATCTTGAATTTGGAATTTTTCCCATAACATGAAACAGAACCAATCTTTTGCCTCTTGTCATTACTATTTTGAAGATCAGAACGAACACAAGTGAGGCACCTAGTATAACTAGGTGCAGAATGATCCTCAGATTGTGTCTTTATTGACAGCAAAGATAAATTTTGTTTCATTTCCTAGTGGAAAAAAATCTAAAATCAGATTCTATTTATTTATTTTTGCATTTTGACTTTCAAATAACTTAAACAATTAAAGTTGTTGTTGCATTCTTTCTATTCTGCTCCAGTTAATTAGGTAGTCATTGCCCGTTATTCTGGGATTTAAAACTAACCTTTCACAAGACTTCACTAGACCATTTCACTACCTCACAATACCAAAGTGTTTTAAACTTCTGCTTGGTGATACAATGATTTTCAAGTGTTTCTTTGAGAAATTACTGCAATTATTTCACAATTTTATTAAGACAAGTAGATAGGAAGAAATGAGAAATGCCTAAATATTATAGTTAGTTGGAATATAGGCTAAAAGAACCCCTTTAATCCTTAAATAAAATAAAGTACTTCATGACCAAGAAATGTATTTTTGTTATAGCATCTTGCTTTAATAAATAAAAATTATAAATATACAGTTCTGATTCAAGCCCTGCCACAGTACACCCAGGTATTAGATGTTCATGTATATAACAAAAATTAGAAAATATTAGGATTTTTTTTCTCTACCTTTGTGGTTATGTGATTTTGCACGGTCAGGTGTTAGCAGCAACATCTTGGGCAGAGGAGATTCTGTTACTTTTTACTTAGCTCTCCAGAATTCACAGGTGTATATGACAATCTTTAGGCTTTAACATGACCTGGAGCATTTAATTTGGTACATTGCTTCCCTTCTGGACGGTTGCACAATGGTTGTATTCTTGGGAAGACTTCTGCACGTTGCTTTCAGAGGGATATACTCTGGGACTACTGATGCTACTCTCCTTATAAAACCCTGAAATAAAATCTGAAGAGATTTAGTACATTTCAGTACTTCAAAGTACATTAAGGTTATTGAAAGGACAAAAGTGTCAAGGGCGTATGACACAAACACTGAAAACTATCTCCCAGTCTGCTGCATTTTGCCTTCAATCTGTGAAGTTGCAGGTTTACAGCTAATGTGGCTGAGATCTAGTTCAGACCTGACTGTAGCCCTCCATACCGCTGCAGACTTGACACATGTGTGTGCAATCATATGCAACCCCCCTGATATCTCCTACAGCAAATCCTGTATTATTATAACCATACATAGTTACATATAATATCTGGAATCCAACCAGCAGTGAGATTTGAAGAATCATTCATAAAAGTCTCCCATAGCTAAAGAGAGCAGTCAACCCACTCTTAATAAATTTAACATTTTCACAGATTCTCTGGTCAGCTTCACGGTCTAAGGTACTCTTGAAAGAGACATATACATTTATATGCATGTACACAGGTCACCTGGAAAATATCCAGATCCTTCCTTAAAGCAGTCAAACAGAAATTTCTAGACATATTAAGCAAGATCTGTGTGCCATAGTAATGATACTGCTAGCAGCGCTGAAGATTTATTTGGTGTAGTGGTGGGTTCAGCAGAATTTCAGACCTACAAATATGTCATAAGATAAGCATGTCAGAAGCTGTAGGTATGTCAGGTAATTTGACTTGTACACCTATCTTTGTTCTGGCATCTGCCCACTTACGATATACACAAATGACATTGCCAAAGGAGTACTGAAGATCTGACTGTTACTGGTACCTGTTAAAGTGAGACACAAAATGGTAAATATTGAGTATCTATGTGCTTGGTTAAGAGATGTCAGGCAGTGTATTTCTGGCAGGATGAAACATTAGCTGATGTGGTACATGGCATTTGTATCTGATACATGATTAAATGCCAACATGTAAGCTGAAACACTACAGGCCTGCTTTACTGCACAGTTTCTAGCAAAAAGCTGTTTCACAGTGATAGGAGACAATATGTGCTAGGAATAATTTGTCTGAAAAAGAACATAACACATTTAGTGAGCAAGGGCTCGCTTCCAGGAGCTGTCACAGGTAGCCTGCTGCAGGCCTCGGTGTGGAGGAGCAAAACAAGGAAATAGAAAACAAGTAGTGACCTGGAATTAAGAGTAATGTTGAATGTTATCAGTCATCTGGGCTGAACAATATGGCAATAAGTCTTGCAAAAGGAGGAAATTTAAGGTTTTCTGGAACACAAACCTTTATATGGGCCCAAATGTTGCAACAAACTGCCTTTTCCAGTAGTTACAGTGCTGACTCCCAGGTCCCAGAGGAGGTGAGAAGTGATTTGGCAGACTCCGAATAGGAGGAGAATTGACATAATGAAGAATTTTGGTGAGCTCTTTTACTAACAATCCATATTTCTAAAGTCTTTCAGTTTGGTTTCTCACTATGTTTCCTTGAACTGATTAGCGCAAGACCGTGTGCCTTAAGGGCACTATTAGGAGGGCATCAATAATGTTATAATGCTCTTAAAGTTTGATCATAATTCATACACGATCATTCTCTAATTGGAAAATTAAGGGCACATTGATTAACGCTTTCAGTTTCTGATGCCTACTAGGTGGCCTAAAGATTAAACCAATCGCCAATGTATTTTTCTTCATCAAACCTTGTTTCTTGGCTTTTCTCCAAATTATGAAGTCACACCCCTTCTACCTCTCTTTAGCCTTTGCCTTCTGTAAGCTACTAAGAAAATTGTATTTAATCATGAGAGGGAAATATTAGGCCTGGTTGAATATAGGAACAGGAGGTGAGAACACCCAAACCAACTGCATTCTAGCTGAAATCCTCTGCACATAGCTCCTTGGAAAGAATTAACAGACCATGTATAAATTATTGTAGTAAGTCAGGTTTAATCAATGGAATTCAAGCCATAAATTATTATACAATTCTTTAGGATTAAAAAAACAAATAAACAAACAAACATGTAGATCTAGTCTCTTTTTTTCTTTTTTTTTTTTTCTTTTTTTTTTTTCTTTTTTTTTTAAACTGTATAGAATATATGACTTCAGGTATCTTTTTTGGGAAGTTTTTAGGTTTTTAAGGGATTCTTTTTCTTTCAGATTTTTAAACTATATAGAATATATGGTTAAAAACAAGCAAAGAAAAACAGCTGGGAAGAGTAAACACAGGAGGTAACTTAGTCAGCACTTAGAAGCTATGCCTTGTTCATGCTTGACAGTAACTTTCAAAGATAATAACTTGAAATCATTTTGCCAGTATTGGTACTGAAGTGTTGCTGGAGGATACTGTCAGTATGGCTGTGTATGTAGATGAATCTCTCCTACTCCACTGAGGTACAATGAAGTGAGTTTCAAAAGGGGGTACTGTGAATGACTTGTTAACTGGAAGTGGATAATGCAGTAGTTTGTGTGCAGGCTTTATGAAAGGAGGATCTGAAAAGCTGAAATAATTGCTAACTGTATGGTGTTCACAAACTTCATGCTAGACCCAGAGTCTAACGTGGTCAGTATGGTTCACTGGATTTGTAGGGCTTGCTGGGACGGTTAAGGTCAGTTTTAGGAATCAAAATACAATTTGAAACACCAGGTACCAAAGACATATTTGCTGCAAAAGGCCCTAGTCTCTACCAGGTCTCTGTTGACAGAGGCAGGTTGGGATCACTGACATGTGCTGAGGGTGGGGACAGGCGTTTTCAGCAGTATGGGCTACAGAGATAGGGTCACTGCTGTATTTCACATGTATATGTAGGCTCTGACACATAAAATTGGTAGTCCATGGCTGCCAGTGCCCCAAATAGTAGCTCTAACTATAACCCACCAACACTTTGTAAAAATACATGCATTTGGCCCTGCTAACATAGAATCATAGAATTATAGAATCATAGAATCGTAGAATCATAGAATGATAGAATCATAGAGTCACAGAGTCATAGAATGGTTTGAGTTGGAAGAGACCTTTGAAGGTCATGTAGTCCAACCTCCCTGCAATTAGCAGGGACGTCTTCAACTAGATCAGGTTGCTCAGAGCCCTGTCCAGTCTGACCTTCAATGTCTCCAGGGATGGCACATCTACCACCTCTCTGGGCAACTTGTACCAGTGTCTCACCACCCTCATCATAAAGAATTGGCCTCTTACATTTAGTCTGAATCTCCCCTCTTTTAGTTTTAAACCCTTCATCCTATCAAAACAGGCCCTGCTAAGAAGTTTGTCCTCATCTTTCTTATAATCTCCCTCTAAGTACTGAAAGGTTGCAATAAGGTCTCCCCAGAACCTTCTCTTCTCCATGCTGAACAGCCCCAATTCTCTCACCCTGTCCTCACAGCAGAGCTGTTCCATTGCTCTGACAATTTTTGTGATCTTTTCTGGACCCTTTCCAACCGGTCCATGTCTTTCTTGTACTGAGGGCTCCAGAGCTGGACACAGGACTCCAGGTGGGTTCTCACCAGAGTAGAGTAGAGGGACAGAATCACCTCTCTCAACCTGCTGATCATGCTCCTTTTGATGCAGCCTAGGATATGGTTGGCTTTCTGGTCTCAAAGTACACATTGCCAGCTCATGTCCAGCTTTTCATCCACCCATATTGTCAAATTCTTCTCTTCAGGGCTGCTCACAATCTCTGTATTGATATCGTTAGTTGCCTCATCTTCATCCTAAGTTTGAGAACTTGCCACGGTCCAGCAGCTAACTTGGTTTACCAGACCTAGATGTTCAGAATGTAAATCATACCCTAACCCTAACTGATGATCCGATCTATTAACCTATGCAAGAAGCAAGTGCCAACCGGTTCAGACTAAGCTGTCTAGCTAGAAGAAAGAAGTAAACTCTGCTAATCCAGAAAACTTTAACCTGAACAAAGATACTTAGAGAGAGACCACGTATAATGCCGGAGTTCAACTCCCCTATCCTGGAGAAACTTTGGGTATGCCGGTCTTTTGCTTCATATGTGACCCAATCTTTTTGTGCCTGGATATACTGGTCATTTTTTCCTGATGTGATGACTTGAATGATACTGCTCTGTGTTTGCAATGGTTTCAATGACCACAGCCGTATCTGCAAAAAACATCTGAAGTCAAATGTAAACATGCTTTTACTGCAAATAGTTGTTCATTTTGATTTTCTGCTTCTACAAACTGTGTTAACTGCTGTTCACATTTTTAAAGTCCTTTATTACTATTTACAGTGAAGATATGGTGCTTAATAGCCTAGATAAACAATCTTGGACCAGGAAAAGCAGACACTAATAAAAAACCAAGCAGTTCTGGAATAACCTAGAGACTGAGGTTCCCTTGCATGAACTATTCCTTCAGTATTTATGAATAACAAATACATCCACTGAAATAAGTTTGTGAATGACTCATGTTCAGAAAAAGACCAAAATTCATTGGACAATCTGTTCATAACAAATAATTTGACCAGCTCTAAAAATATTTGTGGGGTTTTTCCTTACAGGGGAAAAAAAAAGTATCTTGTCAAAATGAACTTGTTAAAAGGCAAAAAAGTCCAAGGACTGGCTCAAAACCCTGCAATCCAGCCCAAATAAGGACAGTATGTGGCTGCACTATCCCAGGAGTGGAGTGTTGCCCAAGCTGTGCCTGGCAATCTGATACTTCCTCTCTGAAGCGTGGGAGAGAGAAACCACTCAGCTGGTGTATCGCAGCTCCTTGCTTGCCCCAGTGCTGGCAGGAGGAGCATGGGGGTAAGTCAGCAGCCTCTGCAGTCCCCCTGATGCTCTGACAAGCTCAGATGACACAAGTTACTTACCTGGGGATCAGGCAGCACCTTACGCTTTTATCCTGTACAATGCAAACATACACAAAATCTCTTCTTGTTCCAAGTTTGCAAAACTTACTTTCCAATCTTGAGCAATAGGTGAGTTTTGAACATTTGCATAGTTTAAAGAAATGAAATGTGTAAATAACTCACACTTTTGCTTGGATTCTACAGGTTCTTGGTGCCTCGACCCTCTGATGAACTGTTCGTTTTGACAGTTCCTGGCTTCCCATCCCTCTAATGTTTTCTGACTTGCTGAGATTGCACCGATGTGTGGTACAGTGCTAAATGCATTCCTGAAATCCAAAGAAATTATGTCTATCCAGCTAGGTTAATGTACCTCCAAGAATCCAAATACACTTATCAGACATGAGCTATTTTTTTAATCATTTCATGCTGTGTGACCTCTAATAAATCAGAGCTAAACAAAACCCTTATAGGTCGATGCATGTATTCCCCTTAATATGCTCCAGTCTATAAGTAGGTAGGAAAATTATGTAACTCTGCAGCCTCGTGCAAATTTTCCTGAAGTGCAATGAGAATTGGTACTGTTCTGCCTGGGAGCCTGCATGTATAAACTCTCATGAGTAAGAGGTCAACTTACAAAAATGTTGCTCTCTTGTATGACAAGAGTTTGGTAGAATCAGCCTTATCCTGCTAAGACTGCCTGTGGCATACCCGTCTGAGCCCAGAATCTGTGGGAATAAATTGCCACCATTCAGACAGAAGGCACATGGGAAAATGAACTGGATGAATGCAAGGTGGAACCACCATCCTCCAGGATATTTGTAGGAAAATGGCTTGAGAGTGGAGAACAGAAGGACAAGGATGTCAGTGTGTGACAATGACTGATAAGGCTGAAGCCATTCATCATGAAAGATCTGGTTTAACTGTGGTAACAGCTGAAGGAGACAGAAAACTGCAGCCCAGGGTTCAAAGGAGAAGCCACATGCCAGAATAAACTCTTGAATCTAACTCCATAGACTGTTTAGGAGTGTGGAGGAAAATGAGGCAGATAAATCTTTGGTGTGATTTAGTTTAGGTTTTTTTTGTTTGTTGGGCTACTGAAGGAAAATTGATCTGTGGCTCTTTCAAAAACCTTTCCAAAGCCTTTGCATGATTTTGCTGTGCAAGATCAGTATAGATTGATTCCCCAAAATAAATATCTTAGTTCTATGAGAATAAATACTTAGTTTTATCAGCTTATTTAAGAAATCAAATTCAGCTGGACATGAGATGGGCAGAATGTCTGTACACCTGAGGATGTGAAAAAAACGGGGTCTGCTGCACCGTAGTGTAGGTTCAGATCATGGAAAGTCTTCTGAGCACTTGTACAGCAGTGATTTATGTGTAGTTGCTTCAAGAGCATGTGAACTGTGCACAAGTTGCCTTTTCAGACATGTCTCCAGCTGGGGTCAGGACCTAATCCATACCCACCACTTGCAACGCCCCTGGCACCCAGAGTACTGTTATTACTCATCTTCCTAGCAGGGCATACAATGATTTGTTGCAAGTTCATGTTATTGCAGTGATTCCCTTGTCATATCACTATCAAGAGATAAAGAGCCTCAAGTTGGGCAGGTTGCAAATGATTCAGGGTATGACACTGGAAGAATGAAACTGGGGGTTCACAGTTCATCCCTGGTTCTGCCCCAAGCTGTGGGACCCCAGTGAGGGGTGTTTGTATCTTAGACCAAAGAGGATGCAGGTTCCCAGTACATCAGTTACAGGGGAACTCGCTCAGTTAGGTTAGATGTAAATGAAAAGCAACTCATCAGTGCTGAGAAGCAGTTGAATGCTTTCAACTCTGTGGTCCAAATACAGCCTCAATCTTTCATTTGGTCCATGAGGAAGGACTTCTTGCCCATACAGAGCATATTACAGGATTGGGGCCAAAACCAGCAAAATTCTTCTGAAGTACTGAAGACATGAGTGATTTATTTTAACATGATATTTATACCAGAGCAAGACACCATATATCTTGTTTCTACCATGTCCTGGAGAAAGCACTTCATAAGATATTTACCATTTATACATTTTTATTGATATTCTTTATGTCCAGGAATTCCAGAAGTCTTTAAGAACTATACAGTGGCCTTGAAATTAAAAAATAGTTTTTCCAGCCATCCTAAAATAAATTTCTGATGCTGGCCTGAGTTTCTTGCTTGCTAGAAACTTGCAGGAGCAAGTTTCATGTCTGTTGCTTTAGTATAACTGCAACCAGAATAACTGTAACCCCAAACCAAGGACCTCAAATGGGCATGTCCAGCTCTGGCTGATGGGACAGACCCCCAGCTACAACATCCTGTACCTGTTGCTGGTCTTGTTCTGGACTAGTGTAATCTGAAGGAGGAGGATAAAAAGGGAAACTTTATGTTTACAACAGAAAGAAGAAAACCATCTGTGACAGGGTTTTTTTTGAGCATTGTCTGTTTGAGGATTGCTCAGAAGTTTGTAATGACAGAAGTGGTCCCAGCAGAAATGCATTAGTGGGCAAAGGACAAGTGAAGAGTTCAAAAGGTGAAAAAAAAATTGTGACTGATCACATGCCTGTGCAGTTTATCACCTGGTTAGAGAAATTAAGAAAATCACGTGATTATCATCACTTTGCATAGGATGACCCGACAGACATACAATCTGATCTGTGATTCTGGGTTCGCTTGTTAAACTTGCGTAAAGAGATGATGAACAAGATCTCGCTAGTTTGCATCATCTGGTAGGCTTCTGTTTGGGGTGTAAACATATGTCAGTAACTTTAATATGACCAATCTTTATAGCAAGAGCCAGAGAGGAGATTTCATACCCAGACTGGGAAATTTCCATGGCAGTTTTACAATTCAGAAAATACACATATCACACACACACACACACAGAGACACACACACACACATGCAGTAAGCACAAAAGATTAGCATTGGAACTGACAACTTGTAAGCCAAGTTTTAGCTTTATGTGATTCGAAACAGCTGAGTGATAAATTAAAATAAAAACAAATGCCAGCAGCTCCTTAGCACTAGTGGGATTGGTGGGTGCTCATGTCAATAGAGCCTGGTGAATACATATTGTTATAATTGGCTGGGTGGAGGTGGTAGAACAAACGTGACTCTTCCAAGGCAGTGTTGGCACTGAAAATAATTGTTAACAGATTTCATTTCCTATTCACCTTTTTTCCCCTTATAGGTCCTTCTTAACTTATCAGCAGATTTTATTTTTGAATTATTAGAAATCACATCCTTCTTTTATTGATTCTTGTGAGTTGCCAGCCAACTGCTA
The DNA here is from genome assembly GCF_963082525.1 of Nesoenas mayeri. Classification (NCBI taxonomy): domain Eukaryota; kingdom Metazoa; phylum Chordata; class Aves; order Columbiformes; family Columbidae; genus Nesoenas; species Nesoenas mayeri. The sequence goes on from NC_137543.1 coordinate 25,524,762, forward strand.
ATTGCTTCCAGCTCTGGCGTTTAAAAAGTACTGATTTCCTTTTAGATACTTGAATCATTCATATATCTTCCCCTCTATACCTCCACCTCCTTTTGACTTTCTTGAGCCTGAGATTTTCTCAGAGGAGCTGTCAGCTTATTTAACCCTAGTAGTTCTAGCCAAACACCACTCTCATTCCTGTGGCAAAGGGTTAGTCAGGAACTGTAAGTCCCCGTCTAACTCAAACCCCAGCATGAATGCTCTGAATCCAAATACTCTGAATGCAAACCCCTAGTTCATGTGCTGTTCGGGTTTACATATATATTTATACATAAGCATACACACATACATACACACACAGACATACATATCTATACACAATGTGTGTGTTTATATGTAAGCATATATAAACATATGCACAATGTATAAATAGAGCATACAAATAAATGCATATTCGTATCTGTAGGTATAAGTTAATGGAAGTGCTTATATTTAAGGTCTGACTTGCTGCCCCCTCCCACCGCTCTGCCACAGGGGTCCTGGAGTAGAATGAATGTCCTTGCACTGAAACCGCTGGAGTCACCCAAGAGTCAGAGATTAGTGAGTCACCACGCATCAGCTGAATGGCAGGAGCTGCTGACAGATGTGGTGCTAACCCAGGGCAAAGGGAAGGAGAGGTGACTGCTTACAAGAGCTCTCTGAGTGTGAGTAGAAACCACTTGAATTACTTCACATTAGCTGGGCACTAGAAATGTGCGGACAGGATGCTGCGGGGGCACTGCTGAGCTGAGGAACTTGTCAAGAGGCAGTAACTGGTGAATGAGCCTGAGCTCTGCCCCACCAACCAAGACCTCTCCCTCCGCACAATGATGACTGTACATCCCTCTGACCTCTTGTGCCTCAGGCCACCAGAACGGCTGCTCCTGGTCCCTTTGGCACAGGCAGGGCAGATTGCTGCTGAAGGAGAGCTCTCCCACTGCACTCGGAGGGACCTCAGCGCTGCTCTGCTTTGAAGCGAGAGGACTCCCCAGGTGCAGAAACTGCAGGTTGTCTGCTATGCAGTGCAGAGCAAAACCGTGAAGCCCAGAGACTGATACCAACGTGCTATTTTCCCTCATGAGGTCATGGGGCTGTTGCCTTTTCCATCCCCATCAATTTTCATTGCTGCTTCAGGACCATGAAGGCCCAAGGGAAAAAAGTGTGAAAACATCAAGGCAAGTTTTGCTTGTTGTGGCTACACTAGTCTAGAGCTGGTCCCAAATACTGAACTTTCCTTCTTACAGATTAGAGCTGGTCCCAGAGTGAATGCTCCCCTGCCCCTTCACGCCTGCTTCTGCCTCCCTGGAGCCACATGTGTGTGTGTAGGGGTGCAGGAGGAGAATGCCCCCACAGTGCTGCCCTCACACAAGCCCTGCCTTGTTTCCTGGGTTGGAAAGCCCCATCGTAGCCTTGTCAGATTTTTGTTCTGGGAAGCACACCCTGACACGACTGTTACTCCAGACACCAGCCCTGTACTTCTCATCTGTCCCGTAGATGTCCTGGCAGTGTGGCCAGGCAGTGGCCACCACTATGAGCCCAGCCTGCTGCTGACCAGGGCTTTCCAGGCTCTCAGCCTTGTTTGGCCTCTTGAGAGGCCAGTGTTACTCTCCTCAGTGCATGTCACTGAGGGCTCCAAATCAACATATTATTGCAGAAACAAACAGAAATTTTCATGGGCATACTGCTGCCAGTGGTACAGGGCACTTCTAAAAACACAGAACCTGTAAATGAATTAGTATAGGACATAGTGACATTCAAGGACATTCCTCCGTTCCCTCTTACATGGCTGCTTCCTCTCCAGACCTTGCCTAAACTACCCCATCACTATGCTGAAAACAGCTAATGGCAGCTGTTAAACATATGGTTTAATTTTAGGGATAAGTCCCCGGCATGCGCATTAGTTTTTGCTTGTGTTAAATGCAAGTAGCAATTAAGTGTTTCTTTGCATAGTGAGAACCAAAGCAGTTGGAAGTTGCTGCCCAAAGCAAGATCCTGCCTGACAAGACAAGAGGAAGAGGTAATTCTATTTCCAAATCCACAGGCTCACCAAACTTTGAATTTCTGTCCCATTTCTGTGGTAGAACCGTGATTCTTGAGTGGTGTCTTAGCCAAAAGAGAACTTGGAGCCTTTGCCTTCAACTTTCTAGAAATATCACTGTATCACTGACAAGTTGGCTCTTGACAGATAAAGTGGGATGCTACAATTGCCAAAAGAAAAAAAAAAGCCTGAGAGTGGCAGAAGATCCTTCTTTTCAAATTGAGCAGGTCCTCCAGGTGCATCCCTGAGTGCAGGCACAAAGGTGAATAGATTGACTGGTGTCAGCTGTGAGCATTAGTAAAGCAAAGGCCTGAAGATGGACATGGCTTTAGGAGAAAACCACATTCCTTTCAGCCATGACATTTATCAGAAAAGCAACTTGTTGAGGGTAACAAGCAAAGCCTGATCTTACTGTTGCCTTGTGCTATTTGTAACAGATCTCCAAAACCAGGCAGTATAGGATGTTTTAAAGAGCTGAGTTTAAGAAAAAGGAAGAAGAAAGAAACTTAATTACCCAGAAAGGCCAAGTCTTTTTTTTTTTTTCCCCCCCATAGGTCACTTCCAGTCTTATGTATTTTATTTTGGTTGTAAGTTTACTGCATGAGGATGTTCAGGTTTCACATATTGGCATTCAACATCTTGGGATGATGTAGATAACAAGTATCTGCATGATGAAATGAGTTGATGTGCGATTTTGGTTCGGTTTAGTTTTTTTTCATTTTGAAGGACTGACTGTTCCTTTTCATACAGCAGTTAAGCATGTTGAACACAGTTTAGAAGATTTCTTGCCAATGAAAAGCATACTTCCTTGGAAAAAAATCTGTTTAATATCCGACTTTCAAGATGTTGATGAACCCACCTTTATTTTGGTTGACAAAACCTCATATTTTCAACCTGCAATGATGAAAAGTCTGTGAGATTCAACATGATACTGCATCACAGGTAGAAATCAACTCAACGCAACTCACATCCATTCACTCCAGGTAAACCAAATCCTCCAACCAAGCCTGGATATGTGGTCCCTGTCCCAGCTGGTAAGTTAGCATAGCTTCCCAGTCCAGCAAAAACTTCAGTTTCTTCAGAGCTCTGAAAAGCTACAGCACAGTAAGCACTTAGCCAAGAAGAGGTAATTCTATTTCCAAATCCACAGGCTCACCAAATATTGAGTTCCTGTCCCATTTCTGTGGTAGAACCGTGATTCTTGAGTGGTGTCTTAGCCAAAAGAGAACTTGGAGCCTTTGCCTTCAACTTTCTAGAAATATCACTGTATCACTGACAAGTTGGCTCTTGACAGATAAAGTGGGATGCTACAATTGCCAAAAGAAAAAAAAAAGCCTGAGAGTGGCAGAAGATCCTTCTTTTCAAATTGAGCAGGTGGAACAGTTACCTTTTTGAATCATAGAGGGGCTGTGCCTGGGTAATTTAAAAGATTTTTTGTCTGAGAAACCATATTTTAAAAATTCATTTTCTTTCTTCAGCTATCAGGATACCACTTGGACTTCACCAGGTTCATAGATCTGCTGTGTAATGTGTGAATGGCCATGTCTCACCACGGAGTCAAGAGTTGAGCTGTTATGAGTACAACATAAATCAGACCAAAATCAGAGTTGACTTGTAAGGGGAGACATAATGGCTGTGAGTACAAGCAGGGAGGTTGGGGGTGAAGAAACCAGATGAGTAAAATACAAAACAGCAAGATGTGTTGGCTAGATGTATTTGTAACAGTCAGCATCATCTCAGCTGTTTTTATCAAACCCTGCTTCTCATTTTGAAAATGGCAATTCATTTAGGTTATCTCAAAATTACTGAAGGAAGAGGGGACATGGTTTACTCAGACTTACTGTATCATAAGTCTCTGTATATACATCTCAGGTCATCCAAAGTATTGCTGTATCACTCTGGAATAGGTAAATCCACTGAAATCAATATATTCACTGTGGTTTTACAGTGTTATTACTGACCTCAAGCCCTATCCAAACGATTTCAAATGTAATGTTACAAGAACAGTGGCATGAGCTGAACTCTGTAATACAGATCAAGGTCAACTAAAGCCTTACATGGTAACAACTAAAGATTTATGTCCTAGCCCTTTTCATCTCTGTATCCTCTTTCCTGCTATTACAACAGCCCTACATAGGACTGGAAGCAAATTGTATTTCTCAAACTTTCTTTCTTGTCAGTGTGTGAGATAGCCACCCTTTTTAAACATGGCAAGTACTAGAAATTATGTTAAAGCTGCACAGATAAAAATTAAAGTATAGCAGTGTTGACAAGAATAAACCCAAATTGCTCTTAGGTTACCTTCAGCGGACAGGATCAGTGGACATTAGGGGGAAACATCAAAGCAAAGAGAAACAAAACAGAGCCTGCATCACTTAAATGCCATGGGCTTCTGCATTACTCAAAGACATTAAACAAGGGCTCATGCCTGACATATATAAGCTTTATTCATGTCACTTGCTGCTTGTCAGAGCTTCTGCAGTGCCGAGTGGCATCCCATGTGCTCGGCTTCTTTTTGTTGGAGTAAGTGAAGGGCTTCATGTACCAGCATACCTACCTTACAGGGGGGATTGCTCCTCAGCTTTGTGCCGCCCCTGAGCTGCCAGACCTCATACAGCAACAGCCAGAGTCCACCTCAGGAGCAACAAGGAATTTACCCTGGGGATGAGTTAGATTAGGTGCACTAGCAGCAGATTTACTTTGACAACATACTGTTTAAATATCCTAACATCTCAACTTTTATAGTTACATGGTAGTATATTAGCTAAGGGATATTTTTACTTGGAGAAAACAGGCACATGAGACTGATGTGCCATTGACTTGGTTTCCCACTAAGACCCCCCAAAGAAAAGACCAACATCCACCTGAGAAGCGCAGCTGCCACCCCCACAACATCTATGGAGGAGCTCTTCCAGAACTTACCGATCCTCATGGTTACAAACAGTCTGCCTATATATGTCTACAAATTCTCTCTGTATTCATTCAGAACCAATTTATAGCCATTCATTCTGAAATCATTAGAGACAATAAACGAGCTTCTCTCCCTTTTACCTTCTGGCCCTTTGTAAACAATTTTTGATTCGCTCTCAGGATTTTTTTTTTTTTTTGATGGACTGAAAAACTTGTTGGAAATCTTCTCTTGTGGTATTTGCTTTTGCCCTCTTAGCAGACCTCCTGTGTCCCTGTTTTGTCTCATCTCACCATCTCTGAGCATGGGCAATTTGAGCAGTGTGTGCCCTCTCAGGTGAAGACTTGCCAGACACCTGTGCAGCATAGCAGCATTTCACATCTCTCCTGCAAATGCCTCACCTTTAACTTTTTCATACTGTTATTACTTCAGTGCATTGTAATTATTTTGGAATGAATACATCGTCCTTTTCTGATGGTATTCTCATTTCATGAGCTCCCAGATTTACAGATTACTTAATGCTGAATAACTGACTGTGCATTAAGCACTACTGACCTTGGTCTTATTTCTCCCCATCCCACCTTCTGCATGTTGTTAGTGCTTTTTTCACAGTATTCTGAATCTATGTTATTAAATGGTGTCCTTTTACACCCAATAGTTCCTGGTTAGAGTCAAGTAATTAATATTTCCTCAGAAGCTGAAGATAAAATCTCTACCTCTTTTCAATTGACTAGTCTAGATGTGGCCTAACTACATTACCTGATCATGTGAACAAGAATGTTATGGAACATTGGCAAACTACTGTTATGCTTAGCTGATGTGCCCATGGGAAATAATGAGTGTGAAAAGACTAATGTAACATGTAGTTAGTAGCATGAAAATCTGTGCTTTAGTCTTAGCATCTATCTGGTTAGTATTAATTAAAAGATAGTGCCTAAAGAAAACACACATAAATGCAAGACGTCTTTTTAGAGGAGACATGTTAGATTTCTGGTGCATATGTGAAACTTTGTAAAGACTTGAAATAATTAACTTTATCTAAATTTGTTTACACAGCACCAGGCACTGTGCCCTCAGGGCTGTCTGTGCTAGAGTCTCTTTTTGGAGGGCCAAAATGTGACTTTCATTGGCTATTTCTCACAGGGTTTCAAGAGATTCTCAAGTAATTACAGAATAATTCAAGTGGGAAGGGGTCTTGGTTTGCCAAGGCCTTGCCCAACATCCTGTGCAAAACAAGTTCAACACCGACTTTGGATCAGGTCCACAGTATCACAGTATGTTTGGGATTGGAAGGGACCTCAAAAGATCATCTAGTCCAATCAGGACTTCACTATAGTCAGATTTGGAAACTCTCCCAGGACGGAGACTGCACAGCCTTTCTGGCAGCTTGATGCACTGCTTGACTGTTCTCGTCTTGGAGGCTGGATTATGTACATAAATGACTCCCTACTTCAGTTTATGACATTATTAAATTCCCCCAAATCCAGTCCTCCTAGATTTTTGCACTTATCTCAACTCAATAATTTGTGACAGGCTGGAAGAGAAAGGACAGGCAGACTTCCGGTAAATACAGTCAGCACAGGTGGAATTGTGAAGGTAAATGGAAGAACAGCAAGCAGTGGGGTGAATGACAGTAGCTGGTGGGGCAGGTGAGGAAGAACTGCATTTCTACTACAGTTGTGCAATGCTGGTGAAAATGGGAAAAATTTACAATACCTTAGCCAAACAGCTAGAGAAAAATGTGAAATGAAGCTTGTTTTCCTCACAACATACCAGTGTGGCATGCAAATGATATTGCAGAAAAGTTACACTGCTGCTCATTTCTTGAGCATACCATGCTGGAGATGAGAGAGGACCAGGTTTGTCCAGAAACTATACTCCCATTAGCCCCCAAGGTAACTCAGTTCAAAACTCCTCTTCTGCTAGAAAACCTGCCTTGGCAGATGGTTTGAGCTTCCTCCTCCCACCTGGGAGAGAGCTGGTTCCCAGCAGGCTGGGAAGGAGCCCAGCACCGACAGTGGGGAGATTCCCAGCCAGGGGTATCTCCCTGGAAGCAGTTCTTTAAATAAACTTTACAGTCCTTTCTGCCTGTAAAATTATGGTTCACAATTTTGATACTCTGTCAGATCAGCATAATAGACTGGCACAGCTTGTCAAATAAAATGGCAAACAGAAAGCTAGTGTCCAAATCCATCCGTCAGTTTGAAATGCAGAGTGTAATACTTCACAGGAATTCAAAGGCCTAATATAACAAGGAATGTATACTACTTTGAAGAGAAGGATTCATTCCAAAACACACTGATACTTTGGTACAGAGTAGTGACTTCATCAGCATAGACAAAAATAACAAAAAATGTTATTTAGAAGATATTACCTCTGGGCTAGATCATCATCTGTCACAAATTTTGGATTAACTTAAACAGATCTACATTAGATTTTCTCAGTTCCAAATCCACCTCTCTATTTCCCATAGTCTGGAGCATTATAAAATTCTTCCAAATTTTGTATTTCTTAATATTTTCCAAATGTTGTTAGAATTTTAGGGAAAAGGGATTATATTTTCCCTTTTCCTGTCTTATACCACTCAGCAATCTTTCATAAGGTTTTCTTCTTGATTTGACAGAGAAACTCTTTAATAAAAACAAAAAAGCTGATCTGCTAGTTTTTGCTAGCCAACATCGTAGAATGTCAGTCAGGTGGGGAATCATTAAAGAATTGGACATTGAAAATCTGTAGTCTTAGAAAAGCAGATATAAAATAAATTACAGGAAGGAAACTTTCTGCCCAGTACTTTAGAAAGTGGCCACCATTCAAGGCAAAGTTCAAAGTAAAAGCAAGGCATAGTTACTGTTATTAAACTCTGTAGTCTTGATTCTTTTTTTTCATTCTCATAATGACAACCTTCTTTAAATGTCCACTTAGTATGAAGTTAAATTATTTACTTGAGAATGGGGAAAATAATATTAATATACTAAAACTTCGTACTATTTTGGCAGTGATATTATGTTATTTTAACTGCAAGTTTCACTGTAAGGAATGAACCAGGGGCTCTTAAGCCACATCTGTACTGTCTCACACAGCTGAGACAGAGTCTGCACTGCAGGCAAAGACCATCTCACTTGGGCACTGCTCAACACAACTTCTTGCCTGGACCTCAGCTTCCTACTGGGGGATTTATTTCACCACAAATAGAAGTCAATGACTAATTAGTGTTCACACAGCATAGGCAAGGGAGGCACCAAGATCTGTGAAATGTGGGGACATTCATCTCAGCAGTGAAATCTAGAGTTGGGATGTCTTCTGACTACTACACTCTGAAACCCTCTCTCCTTTTTCTGCTGATATTAGTTGTGTAAATATCTGTGCCCACACAGTATGCATAGAGAACATGAACAATTTGAAAATGCAATGGTGTTTCTGAACGCTGAGAAGCTGTACAACCCCCAAAATAGCCAGTAAATGGATTATTTTAAAAAATTCCTACCCTTTTGACCTAGTTTTCTTCTGAGCGGGTTATTTGCAAAGCTTTTATTAGTAATCTGAGAAATTATTTTACTGAATGTCTTTGAAAATTCAGCTGTAAAATGTTTCTGTCTTTTCATAGTTACTGTGGTAACTGTATCTTTGAAAAATCATCAGTCACTCAATTAATTATGAGCCGTACCTCATAAAACCATATTGACCACCTCTAATAAAGTTAGGCACAAGCACACACCAATATGCAGCAGCTTGACTTCTTGCACACATACAGAAATAACTGTAATTGCATGAGTGTGCATGACTCACGTCAGCGTAGTCTGCTAGAAGAGCTGACTTCAGGATTCTTTTATTTTGAACTTTAAAAACCTTTCACAGTGTTACTCCTACCTACTCATCCAAATGTTTAGGTCCCTGTACATTTAAATATCAAATCTTATTTCTCATTCTCAACTAGTAAATCTCATCTCTTTCTAAATCCCTCTTGAAATATTAGTGTTATTGTGCACGTTCTGTCAGAAGTATTACTTTGTGGATTACATTGCCAAAATACATTTGTGATTTGTCTGAGCTTAGCCATTTTCAATCCAACCATTAATACACTTCTGCTCACAGTTCAGCAAAATTCTTTATTGGAACTACAAAAGATACACTTGGAAACTAGTTATTACAATAGGTGTTTTCTGTGTGTGCTTTGTGTTTTATTTACCCCTGGACACCGGATCCTGGGGATCTATGTCCCTGGTTGGGATGAGACACTTTATCTTGGCTTATTTGGAGTCCAGTGAAGCAGTTTTGGTGGGTAGGTTTACAGCCTAAGGTGCTGGGTTTGAAAACTATCTGGTATCTAACGGGATCACAGCTGCTGTGTTTGGCAGAGACATGGCCTGAACTGGTGCATATGTCCTGACACAAAGCTGTTCAGTCTGGCCAAATCCACTCTTAGGCTTGCAGAGGGGACATGATGGCACCATCAGCAGTGGCACCAGAAGCATTCTTCTGCCAACCTCCTGCTTTGCCAGTCCAGATGACTGAGTTGAACCCTTACACAGACGTCCAGGAAACACAACCAAGCTGCTGTGGTCAAGAGTATGATGGGTAATTAAGTTACCTAGTGCTGACAGACTAGTTGTTGCGGCTTAACCCCAGCTGTCAACTAAGCACCACACAGCCACTTGTTCACTCCCTTCCACGAGCAGGATGTGGGGGAAGAGAACTGGAAGGATAAAAGTGAGAAAACTTGTAGATTGAGATAAGAACAGTCTAATAATTGAAATAAAAAAATAAAACAAAACAAAACAAACCAAACAAACATCACGACTACTAATAAATAGTAATGAAAAGGATAATAACAGAGAGAAATAAAACCCAAGAAAGACAAGTGATGTAAATGAAAACAATTGCTCACCACCAACTGACTGATGCCCAACCAGTCCCTGAGCAGAACCTTCTTGTGCGGACCCGCCATCCCCGCTGGTGGGGTGGTGTGAGAAGCAGAAAAGGCCTTTACACTGTGTAAGGACTGCTCAGCAGTAGCAAAACATCAGTGTGCTACCAACACTGTTTCTAGCACAAATTCAAAACACAGTCCTGTACTAGCTACTGTGAAGAAAATTAACTGTACCCCAGCCAAAATGAGCACACTAACAGTAACAGTCTGAGTAGATATTTCTACCTTGCTGTACCTCTTCGATAATGTGACTGAGTTTATTGCTCATCAAAATACCCTTCAACAAAAGAGGTACACAGTTGTTCCACATTTGCTTTGAGGAAGAAGCACCTCAGGTGAGACATCATTTTAGACTGACAGATGTGTTGTAAGTTACTCATGTACCTGGGCTTTTAAACAGCTGTAATTCTTAACATTTTTAGTTTTATTTATATTAAAGTTACAAGAATATCTAGTCCAGTTTCTGTATATCACAAGCCTTTAAACTTTGCTACCACACCAGTCTCAGCAACCTTTCTATGGCTAAAAACACATTTCAGAAGTACATCTGTTTTGTTTGAAAGGCATCAGGAGAAGAAACGTCCATTAGCAACCACCTCTTTGCCAGAACAGCCAGTCATCCTTCCTGTTGAATATCTGTGTCTTCTAATCTTAGTCTGTCTATCTGTACTTCTCAGACATTGGCTCTAATGCCCTTCAGTTACAAAGAGAGGACTCCTCAACCTCTCCAAGGCCACTGTCTCCAGCCTGTTCTCACGGTGGGCAGTGTAGTCCCCTTCCTACGTTAACAGACTGGGCAACCCAGCCCAGCAGGTCTCTCACTGGGAGGAATCCTTTCCCAGGGCCTTCAGCAATTTCCCTGATTTTCTACCCTCACCACATTTTAACAACTTCTTTTAAAAGTGTTCAGGAAAGCTGGGGGGAATATTCCAGCGTGGGTCTCACCACGGACCCTCCCTCCTCCACACAAAGGTACTTGGGTGGTTGTTCATGGCTCACGATATTTCAGACTGATTGTAGGAGCATGCTAATGACAGGAGGGGCTGATCACAGCCCTGGCAGTTTAAGAGATTCCTTTGTTCAATGAACTAAAGCACTTGGCTGTATCCAGATCATTCCCACTGCCATCACTGCCTTCTCCTGTACTCTGGCCTTTCCAAATCCCACGTACATCACACAACTCCAGCCTCGCCAGATGGCTGCAGCCCAACCCTGATTCAGTCAGGTGGTTTCACTCCTCCCTATTATACCTTCCCATTAACAGACAAATAAGGAAAACTAGGTCTGGAGGAGGATGCTGCATTGTCTGTGTTGTTTCCAACACTTTGTTGTGCCTGGTCCAGACAGCTGAGTGCTGCTCAGACCATACTGGGGGAACATGGCCCTTTTTGCGGATCATCTGTGGACAGGCTACAAATTCCCAGTATTTATTTATTGTTCTAAATCAGGATATGAGCTGCCAATGTGAAGGGATTTGCTCTCTTTCTCTTGCCTGTGTGCCAAGGGTTTCTACCAGGCAAGGGGGCAGAGGGGAAGGAGGAAGGGAAGGGAGCTCCATTATGAGGTGAAAGTTGGGAACGTCTGTCCTACATGGGGATGCCTGGGGAGTCCAACTCATCTTCTGTACTGTCTGGTATTTATTTATCTGTTATACTTTGGCATTGCTTCTGGAGACTTATACGAGTAAATATTGTATTTGCAGCAAGCAACCACAAGGGGACTGAGCAAGAGGGAATCAGGGTTCATCTTCCATCTCAGATGGATGTTGGTGAAAAGTCTGTACTACACCTCTTCTGGTATCTATCCCCAGTCCTTCCCTCCATAGCTTTCTGGGTGAACTCAGCAGCCTGTTTGTGGATATCATGTTTTAGTCAAAACCTATGGCTCAGGTAGTAGGCACAGAATTCTTGTTCATAGTAGTGGCCAGTGGTCCCAGGCTTGTCTCCTGGGAGGACAACATGGATCTAGGAGGAGTGCTGTGTCCTTCTTTCCACACAGGGATAGTGTACTCGGGACACTGCCAGTTTTCAAAAGGCCATACATCTTCAGAGACTGCTGCCCAGGTGACTGAAGTGTTGGAGAAGTAGCACTAAGAGGAAACCAGGACTTTTCTCAGTACCATGCCACAAGCCTCCACATGGCTGGGTCCTATCAAGTTTTCCTAACACTGGATATGAGAAGAGATATTATCCCAAGGAGACTCACAATCAGAGGTCCCATACTTTCTCCACAGAATGTGTGCCAGGCAGGGGCAGGGAATCAGTGGCAGACTAGCCCCCATGGGCAGCATTTCCACATGGTGCCCCCAGCATAGGTGATGTCTGTGTGATATAATCATTCTTTGACTTCAACCAGCTATAGGACAGAATATCCTGTCCATTCTTCTACAGGCAGTGGTAATGAGTCCTTTCTAACAACTGCATGTAGCACTTACTTTCCCTCACCATACTGCTCCAAGCTGCTGGTCCATCTGGTACCCTTAGTTGGCTTAGACAGAAAACAGCCTGGTTTTGTCCCATCCAGTTTGCTGGCAATATTATCCCCCAAGGCTCTATACCTTTAAGCGTTGCTAGATGCATTTGGCCTGGATTCATGAATTACTTCCCAGGTCAGTAATAAAGAGAGGTCTCTCCTGATCTTTGTTCTTGAAGAAAAATTCCTCAGCTGCTCTTGCCCCTGAAGCAGGATGGTCTGTGCAACACCATGCTGCAGCTGACAGATTTGAGCCCCAGATGCCAGCCCCAGCGAGATGTGCCAGTCTTGCCTTCATGCCCTCCTCCACCTTGAGCGACAGGCACTCCCCTGCTCAATAAAACTGCCCCACAGGTGCCACCCTGGAGTGGCTGCCAGACCACTGTGCAGGGACACTGGGGGCACCACTGCAGGGCCATGACAGACACTGCTGCAAGGGTATGATGGACACCGCTGTTGCTGCAGCTGCTACTGTTCTGTTTTCTACCCCAAACAGTGCAGCGAGCTGTGTGATAAAAGGTGTTTATCACCTCTAGACCTGTACAGTCAACTCAGGACCTATCAACTTTGACTCACCCAGCCCAGCTGCATCACAGCCATCCTTGCCTTCAGGGACTCACTGTGTTGGCAGTGATGACAACTGAAATTGGACCCCATCTCTTATTAAAACCTTCCTCCGCCCACAAAATGAAGTGGCATGTGTGTCATAAACCTTCCTCTCTGGCTCTGGTGGGAGATGTCTGTCAGACACAAAGAGGAGATGAACATATTCAGGCACAGATGTACACTGAAGTAGATACTACTGCAGCGAAAAAAAAAAAAGGAAGAAAAAGAACTTGGCTAGCAAACAAGTATTTTTAATACTGTTCCCTTTAATGGAGCCTAAAGAGGAGTAACACTTCATTTTACCTTTTCTATTAAGCAAAGAACTCACCAGTGTCAGTTGTGTGCAGGTGCTATGCACAGTGGGAAACAACCCAAACCAGCATGTGTTCTTTGAAATATTTCTTTTAAACAGACACTAAGTATTTTCAGGTTTTGGAGAATGTGGTTCGAAATAACAAGAAGATAAAATATCACCATGCTGTGCGAGGGAGGGTATGTGCAGTTATCTTCTGTGATTTTGTACTAATATTTAGCTATCATATAGCACTCTTTCTGCTGACCCCATTGTATAAACACACAGTAATTAAGCAGCACACTCCCTGCTATGCAACAGGTAGGTAATATTGCTCTTACCACCCCTGGGCTACAGATAAGGAATTTAGACAGTGAGATGAAAAACTTATCTAGACCCACTTGGGATGTATATGGCAAAGCAAAGCATAGGATCGGTTCTGCAAGATGTGTTTGTTTTCTTCTGAGCTGCCTTTAATGTCACAGTCTGGAGACACGTAAGACTTCAGTGCAGCCCTGGGCAGAGTGGGGTCCACCTGCAAAAACTCCTAAAGCTGTTTCACACCCCTGACAGTTTCTGGAGCATACACGGCTCAGAGGGGAGCCGCAGGAGTGCTGTAAATCATGACCAAGGCGTACTGGCAGAGCTTTGTGGGAAATCTTGCCTGGAGTCCCCCTGTTACTGTTCATTTTTCTCAGCGCTTTTGGTGCTTCTTGTTTTTTTACAGCTAAGTGCTGCCCCCAGTCACCCTATGATCATCATTTATTAATTGTCCTGTTTAATTACCATGTGTGGTTTGGTTTTGGAGGAGGTGTGAAAACAACCGGAATACAAACATTGCACTGATTTACTGCAGAGGACAACCGTGGATACACCACTGCAGGAAAGTCTTTGCGAGCTTCCTACAGCCTGTTGTGCCACAGCAGTGACATTGTTCCTCACCTGCACTTCACAAAGGAGCTGCCCATCTTTCTCGTTTCATCCCATTTGCCTTTACTGTCATCAGAAGCAGAAAACAGAATAAGGCATAAGGCAGAATTGTTCTCACAACAAACAAACGAACAACAAACAACCCACACCCAAACCCAACAATATTACACATGTAAGGATTAACTTCTCACATTTTGAACTTGATTTTGCTTTAAGCTTTGAGTGATGAGGAAGCAGAGGTCATGGGCCACTGAGATTATTTTAACCACAGGAAATAATGTGAAGCAAAAGGCAATCTTCATGAGGAGATTAGACAAATCTTGTTAAAACTTCAGTTCAACTTAAAGGCTGCATTTTTTTTTTCGCTGCAAGGATATCAGCAAATTTGGGAGGGCACTAGAAAGCACTGTCCAATTTTTCCCATTCTTTTTCCTGAAGGAATTAAGAGATGCAACTTCAGAGACAGTGAGTAAAAACAAACAGACTTAGTGAAAGCAAAAGCATTTTGCTGGCACAATATTCTGAAAGGTTTGGCTTGGCTATTGAAAGAGACTGCTAGTTTCTTCATTTTGTTGCATGGAAACCATATATGGCCATATATAGACCAACATGCATAAAAGACATCCACTTAAACTGCAGCAACATTGCCACCACTTGTAAAGCAGGCAATGCAGCACAGTCATGACTATCAGAGCTCACATCTATGACAAAAGTCAAACTGCATGTTTTTTCAGGTGGTACCTTGTTAGAAACAAGGCACATGGGAATCAAAAAATTTGTTTCAGGACTTGACATAAGGCTTACAATTAGAATTTTTTCTTGAATCTAATTATTGCAAACTGCTTTCAACTGAAGTGTACTTTTTTTTTAAACACCTTCTAACGCATATTGGCTCTGGCTGTTGAAGCAATGCATATTCTCAGAGTCAGCAGAAGAAAATAATGTCATTTAATTTGCAGTGTAAATTCTTGTAACTGAAATGCTTTATTTAAATCAGTACCATTTAGCAGAGACGAGCTTTTGAAGAGATGTTGAAATGTTTTAAGTGTGCAAGATAAAGCTTCTCCATGGAAGCATGCTGTCACACACAAGCAATGCAACAAATACATCCCACCTCAAGTGCATACAGACCCATATGAATGATCCGATTCAGTGTTCCTGTGTAACTCAGCCAAATTGCCACAAGTCTGTTTTCCAGAGTTATCTAGCACTTGTATCTTCAGCTGGCTTCAGGTGGAATTAATTCTGAAAGCTAAAACAACTCTTTGGCTGGAATTTTTAAAGAATCTGAAGAAGTCACGTAGACCTTATGCAAAGTGCTCCCTTTCTTCTTCAGAAACGAGCCTTTTTTTCCTAGTTTTCTCCTGCAAATGAGAGCAATGACATTTACTTTTTTCCTAATGTTTGCCTGTGTGTTTTATGTGTTCATGCAATGCTTAATCCACCTTGTCCGGACTCTCCAGCTGTTACTGTGGTTTGAATAGCATCGTACTTACCAATCCAAACAGGACAATGCTGAGCTCCCAGCTGTTGTCTCACAGACCTCAGGGTTACAGGAGAACAGTCATTGACACCACAGAGCAACTCCTGAATATCTCTCAGTGTCAGATCAGAAATTCAACGTGTCGCTATGAGCTGGAAAAAAGACTTTTGGACTGTCCAAGGATCTCAGTAAGACTCAGTCCAGCCCAAATATTCATATGGGGACTCCTTTTCCATTAGATCATGACAGTTTAAACATTAAGTGCAGAAAGAGAATTAGGTATTAGGAAATTCTGAATGCTGTCTAGTTCTAGATTTGACCAGAGTATACAACACATATATGCAAGCACACATTTTACATTAGTAATTTTCTGTATTATACACTTCTCAAATTAACACTTGGAAAATCCATAAAATAACCAAAATTAGAACTCCTTATAATGACTGTCTGTTGGGACCTTATTGATTTTCTTTTATTTTTATCTTAATCACTGGGATTTCTCAATGGTCAGATCTTCACATATGTTCTTGACAGAACCTACTATTTTTTTGAAGTCCTTGTCATTTGTAGTCACAAACTGGTTTGGAAATGCATAGTGATTTTAATTTTAAAGATAAATCTCAGCAGTCCAATCTGCATCTGATGTAAAACCTGTAGTTCTAGGTTGGAATATATGGAAAATTGCTAACTCAATACCTGTGTTGAAAGAACCTGAAACTGTTGGTGTATTTACAGTTGTGTATACTGCATCTACCATATTAGCAGTATGTATTATAAATGTAACATTGATATATTAGGGAGTACTGCAAATAATAGACACTCCATATGAGAGGCAGAATACAAAGGCAAGAAAATATGATCTTCACCCACGTCACCCAAAGCAGACTGCTAAAAAATGGCAGAAGTGGGGAATGTGGGCTAGTGACAGAGAAGCCGCCACAGCCAAGGCTGCTGGAGTATGTTTTATTTCAGCACATCCTCAATATGTCCCTAGTTTTATCCTCATACTGACACCTGGGCACAGTAAAAGGTAGGTATTTGTGGTGCCTGCTTTCTCTTACGGAGGACGGGTTAGAAATAAAAACTATCTATCTTCCTTTGTGCTACCTCCAAGGGTATTGTCATTTTCACAGTTTACTAAGTTATAAAGCTAATGGCCTCTCCTTAGGCATCATTCCAGGAGACCTCACTGCTAGGACATTTCTCTTTTTACTCCACCTGCCACTGTTTTTCCAAAGGTTTCCTTGTGATCTTAGGTAGCACTCACTAGACTCTCTTGAGCAATGATAAAGGGCTCTCTTCCTGTGTGTGTCCAGCATGGGTTCAGGGCCAGCCCAAATATCGCTGCTAATTCTACAGTTTTAGGAAATCCTAGATAGCACCTGTGTAACATTTACTACTTCCAACCTAGACGCATGGGCTCAGACTCCATAACAATTTTGGCAGGAAGAATAAAAAGGCACTGATTTTTTTTCCAGGACAGCGTTGGTGTGTTTGTATTTGCTACTCTCCCTGTGTTACTGTAAGGAATTTCCCCTCCTTTATTCATGATTCTTGGCCAACACTGACCAGACTGATCAATGAGTAGAAATCCCATTCCCATGTAAGTCAGAAGTAAACTGGCGTAATGTCCCTGTGTCCGTTCCAGTCCCTTATCCTGAGCTCTTCTACAACCACTTTCACCGTGAAGAAATGAAGTGTGGGAGGGCAGGGCAGGTATGAGACAAGAGAGAAGCATCCCAAGTATTGAGATTGGCAGCCAAGGTGAAAAACTGAGTGACTTTGTAGTAAGTCCTGCAGTTACTCAAAGTACCTTCATGTATCCTTCTCTGCCTCTGTCTCCCTCCATCATGTGCAGTCCTTGCTTTGCAAAAGTATTTAGTTCTCTGAGTTTTTCTAGTTTCACTCTATATCCTCAAACATGTCTGTGTCTTGTTGCTGATGTAGGGACTTCACTGGCAAACCAAGAAGTCCAGAACTGTGCTGAGAATCTATTCCTGGAGGAAAGCCTCTTGTGACACCTCAAGAGGGAAAGTTACCTCCCTGAGAACTGACAAGATGCCTCTGTGTACACAATCCACAAACTCAACTGTGCCTTTGCTCTGCCAAGCTATTGCTAGGTCATATCTGATTTGTTACCTATTATCTTCCCTAAATCTTTATAAACTCAATGGCTTCCAAGTATTTCTCTCCTGCTGGTTGTGTGGTTAGAAAGCTTTTTCCTAAGATATATTAGTTGGTGTTGTTTTCTCAGTCAAATAATTGTGCTGTTTCCTGCACATTTTTTCACCCCTGAAAGTGTCTTCGAAGAAAGGATTTCCATGCCCTCACTGCTGTACAGGTGAGGAAGATGAAGCCATTGCCCAGGGCAGAAAAACAGGAAGGAGAAAAGTAATAAAGGTTCTCAGTTCCCAGGTCCCACTGATTTCATATGCACCACATAGCTTGAAGTGGGAAATCAGCACCACGCAGGCATGTGAAACACAACTGATCCCTGAGACAGACAGACATGAGAGCTGGTAATGCCCTGCCAGCCTCCAGTAATTTAAGAATCATTTTGTTAACTACTTCAACATGCTGGGCTTTTATATTAAAAAAAAATCCTTTTATAGTGTAAATAAAGTCATTAAATAAAATCAGGATCAGTTATAATCCCTGCAGACTTCCATCCAAGTCAGTATGTTGCTGTTTACCATTAGCATTTGTTTCCAACCTTTTATTCACTTTTCACTCCACATAATAAAGTTAATGTCCAAGTAAACACTCCAAAGTCTAATAACAAAGAATTTACCGAGTGCTCTAATGAGTTGGATATTACAGCGAAGCCATCCAGATACTGCAGTGATCTGCTTTAAGATTTCTATCACATACACACACACATACTTCTTTTGCACAATTCATAGGTCACTTTGGTTTCTCTGAAATTGCATTGTTGGCAAAACAGTGATTTGCTATTAAAAATAAAACATTACCACTATACCCAATAGTAATGATTTGAAGAATATTTTCTCTGGTAGTCAGGAACAGTGTATCTTCTAATCTCGAAAAGAAATATTAATAAAAAAGTACATAACCTCTGTAATTTACCATAATATTTTAAAAAGTAATATATCAGAGACAGTGAAAAAGAATTACCCCAGTGTTCCACATCACATAGGAGGTGGTGTTTAGTGTAGGAGTTTTACTTAAGAAATGAATAAGTATTCCCTTTCTAGGTTGCCAAAACACTTCAGAAGACCATCACTGAGAAACTCAGTCACTTTATGGAGTTAAGAAATGGTTTCAGGGAACCTTAAAACTATTTAGGGTGCTTTAGGCCACAGTTTTTGTTAAACATGCTCAAAAATTTGGTCACAATAATTGAGATGTTCTCCTGGCTTTGAGAAGAGCCTGGGTTATTATTTTCTAGCTCTGCACCAACATATTTATGATGTTTTTGTCTTGGGTCTGCCTCAGTCTGGAAAATAAGTGGATTCTGAAACTCTGAATAGGTTTCATTCTGTGATTTTTGCAGTATTTGGAAGTTTAGTGGGTCAAAACCCACAGAGATCAAAACCAAAGAAAATGTTTCCATGAACTGCTGTGAAGACTGAATTTTTGGCATCTCTGCTGAAACCTAAAGCAAACGTGAGAGAGCTGCAATCAGCAAAAATATTTATCTATTTATCAAACTTTTCATTATATATGGGTCTGGTTTATTTATACAAATATGCTCTATGTGTTAGGATATGTGAGCTGCGTGCCTGTTATTCATCATCAAGGAATCTCTGGCAAGCACCAAGATTTGAGTGTCCATCTTGTTGTGGCCGTATTGCAGAGGTGCTGTGTTCCCACTGATCTCACTGTACTGAGAGCTGTAAGAACTCCCTATCATGAACTGCAAGGCCACGGGTCATGAAAAATGCAGAAATATTGGCTTGTTTACTGCTTGTGTCAAAACTCTCAAATCTGTAGTTTCCTCAGAATTTGTTGAAAGGCTTTAGGCATGTGTGCTGATGTATGTAATCTGAACTACAAAGCCCTGAGATGATCCTAAAACATCTATGCCACCAGCCTAAATCAAACCAAATCAGATTATACCAAGCCACCCAAATTTATTTCTATTATGAAATGGAGAGGAAATTCCAAGGCAGGGAGGTGCGGAAAAAGCAATAGAAGATGTTTTTCTTTAGAAAAATGGTTACAGAGGATCTGTCTCACCCATGTCCCTGGCAAGATCATGGAGCAGATCCTCCTGGAAACTATGCTAAGGCACATGGAAAATAAGCAGGTGATTGGTGACAGCCAACATAGTTTCACTAAGGACAAATCATGCCTGACAAATCTAATGACCTTCTACAACGGGTTTATAGCATTGGTGGATAAGGGAGGAGCAACTGATGTTATCTACCTGGACTTGTGCAAAGTATTTGACACTATCTTCACACTATATCTCTGTCTCTAAATTGGAGAGACATGGATTTGACAGATGGACACTTGGCGGATAAGAAATTGGCTGGATAGTTGCACTCAAAGAGTTGCAATCAATGGCTCCATGTCCAGGTGGAGACCTGTGACAAGTGGCAGTCCTCAGGGGTTGTTATTGAGACTGGCGCTGTTTAACACCTTTCCCGGCAACATGGACAGTGGGATTGAGTGCACCTCCAGCAAGTTTGTCGATGACACCAAGCTGTATGGTGAGGTCAACACACTGGAGGGAAGGGATGCCATCCAGAGGCACCTTGACAGGTTTGAAAGGTGAGACTGTGCAAACTTATTGAAGTTCAACAAGGCAAAGTGCAAGGTCCTGCATGTGAGTCAGGGCAATCCCAAGCACTGAGGCTGAATGGAATATGGATTGAGAGCAGCACTGAGGAGAAGGACTCAGGGTATGCTGGTTGACAAGGAACTCAACATGACCTGGCAGTGTGCACTTGCAGTCCAGAAAGTCAACTGTATCCTGGGCTGCATTAAAAGAAGCATGACCAGCAGGTTGAGGGAGGTGATTCTCTCCCTCTACTCCGCTCTCGTAAGACCTCACCTGGAGTACTGCCTTCAGATCTCAGGCCTCCAACATAAGAAGGACATGGACCTGTAGGAGCGAGTGTAGAGGAGGACCATGAAGATGGTCAGGGACTGGAACACCTCTCCTATGAAGACAGACTGAGGGAGTTGGGATGATTCAGCCTGTAGAAGAGAAGGCTCAGGGGAGACCTTATAGCAGCCTTCCAGTACCTAAGGGGGCCTATAAGGAAGACAAAGATTCACTTTTTACAAGGACATGTAGTGACAGGACAAAGGGTAATGGCTTTAAACTAAAAGAGGGTAGATTTAGATTAGATACAAGGAAGAAATTCTTCACCATGAATGTGGTGAGACACTGGAACAGGCTGCCCAGAGAATCTGTGGGTATCCCATCCCTGGAAATGTTCACGGACAGGTTGGGTGGGACTTTGAGCAGCCTGGTCTAGTTGAAGGTGTTCCCACCCATGGTAGGGGGGTTGGAACTAGATGATATTTAAGGTCCCTTCCAACCCAAATCATTCTATGATTCTATGTATTCATAGAACAATCAGCAACAAGAAAGAAAGGAAGAGATTTAGAGTAATCTACTAATCATAAATACATTTCTCCCATTACACTTATTCCTGTTTCCATCATGTTCTCAAGATAAAAAGTCTCACAATAGGAGCAAGCATGTGCCAAGGTGGCACAAAAGGTGCTCGCTGTGAAGGATGTATGAGCCTTTATTCATCTCAGTACTCTTTGCTATGTCCATCTCTAACTCTCCCTTCAGCTTCTCTCATCTAAGTTTCTTTCCCCTCACCCAAAGAAAGAAAAATGTTCAGATGGGTATCATAACTCTGTGCAAATGATGCCTTTGTGAATATTTGTACTTCAGGAATGAGAAACAAAGTTGGACACGTCCAACTCTCAAAGACCTCAAGAGTCACCTCTCTGAGAGAGTTATTTTTGCCCCAAATGAACCCTCCTTATATTAATCAGAGTTTTCCGTATTTTAAACAGGAGGGGAAAAATAAAGGAACAGCAAAATCTATTCAGAGCATTTTGCATGTAAGTGATGATCCTTTTAGTGAGCTTGAGAATGATTCTGAGAGCTACCCCTGGAGCATTCCTGACTTGGAACGCAAACCAGAGTAATCATGTGCAATAACAGTTAGGAGGAAAAAACAAGTGATTCCCACAAGAGACCATCTATAGCCACAGGAAAATGATATAACATTGTGAGTAAATAACTAGCTGGATGGGGTTGACAGTTTTGCTTTGTCTATCAGGAGGGGACACACATTTGGATATGAATTGATAGATGCTTCTGGGATGGAATGGCTTTCACTCACAGCACTGAGTATGATGGATCAGTATCAGTGTGAGAATTGCAAATCCATGCTTGCATACACAAATATCTGCTTCTGGGAGGTTTTTAAAAATTCCAGAAGAGAAGGAAAAATGTCGTGTGGGCTGCCCTTCTGCAATTTTTATATGCAAGGAAATTCTGAGAGCTTGAGACATCTGGCTTGTCGGTAAACTAGGAAGCCTGGAGAGAGGAAGGAGACTGACATCATGTGAGGTACAGAAAAGTTTCTTAACTGTAGAGTCTCCAAGCAATATTATCTTGGATGTTTCCCTCTATGTTCCTGTGTTCAGGTTTCTTATTCAACCCACAGTCTGTTTGCCTGCTGTTCCAGTGCAATGCATAAAGCACAAATAGTTGAAATTAGGAGCAACTGGGGTTACTGTCATATTAAGGCTCACGTGTTTAGAAAGCAGGACATTTTGAAGTCTGGGTGTGCTGAAATCAGCAGTTTCTTTTTCAGTTTTTGTGTCTCAGAGCTGGCTGAGCACACTACTGGCACATGGCACAGTAATAGCAGCTACAGGGAGTGGAATTGCCATCTGGGCCCAATGGAGCCAGGCTGATTTCCCCCACCTGAGAATGTGATACTTAATCTTTCACAGGTGGATTTGGATAGAACTAGGAAGTAGCAAGATGAGCACAAGTGAAAAGCAATGGTAGCAATGTTACCACAGCCTCTTCTACATGCAATGAAAAACCACTTTGAGACTTTTGCAGTTTCTTTTTATCCCTTTATTTTATATCTTTTTTGCCCCTTTTTGCCATTGTTACTGCTTTCTACTCTGCTTGTCTTTGCTGGTTTGGTACATAGCTCATGTGTTATCACTGCCACTATTTTTGTGGATGTTCAGCCTCATGGTGGGCTTGGGTCCACGCTGCAGAGCCTGGCCTTTGGGCCACTCCGCCCCTTATTCTGCTGAAGGAAAACCATTCCCTAGAGCTCTTTTCCTTATATATGAAGACCAGACCTGGGGCACCACTACCTACAGACTACCACGTTTAGCTAGTTGATAGTGGGGGAAATTTCCAGTGATCCAGGCAAGCAAATGTTTATGAGGACACAGAGTATACACAGTGCCTGTGTGTAAGTACAGAGGAGATGATCTAAAACTTTCCGTTTACCGTAGTACAGCTACTAAATGTAAATTGACAGAATGCAAAGGATATTATCATGGAAACATCAGCAAGCAGAGTAGCCTGTGGGAAAACATCACAGGAAAAGGAAAAAAGAGTTTCCCTCCGCATTTGGAAATTTGGATGAAGTGCTAAGCTGCAGGGGTTGGATCTTGAACTAAATGTCAGTGCTTCAGGGTCAGTAACCTTACCTCTGCAGTACTTTATTGGTAGTGTGATAGATAATTTATAGCTTTAAAAAATGCTGGAAGGACATACTCATTCATGGAACATATGGTTTGGATTTGTACTATGTCCATTATTCTTGTTTCTGACAATCTGTAATAAGTCTATATAAATTTGTTACTGAATTGCTATTCTCTAATAGATCTGCAATATTTCCATTATTTGATGATATTATTGTCACACGGCTACATAAGTCCAGTCCAAAATCTCTTATGAAACGTATGAGTATGTGCCAGGATTTCACTTTGACATACAACCTTTAATTTTAAATACAATCATGTAAGCAATAAAGCTTCAACATTTCAGCTTGAATTCCTTGTAATAATAGCCTTTTGTTTATTTTCTTCTTTCAAATATAACTGACACTGACACTATATTGGCAAGGTTAAAACAATTGTGTTATTAGAAGCATTTAATCACAATTAAAAGGAAATATTTTTTTTTAATATTCCTTTGAAGCATTACTGCCTGATTATCTCATAATATCTTTATCTCTTAGCTATTCCCTGCCAAGCCTGTATTTCATTCCTCTATCTGTGAAGAATGTCCTTTTTTTTCCCCAAGTAGAAGCAGAATTTATTTCAGTGGCTGTGAAATACTTTTCTATTTCTGACCCTCTTGCAAGGATCTCCAACACTGATTTATCATGGGACATGGGTTTTTTAATTATTACCATAATTTGTTTTGACATTAAAACAATCTGTAAGTTTGTGTCTGTTGTTTGGCCAAATGTGACCGGTTGCGTAAGCAATAACTTGCCATTTCCTTCATGTTGGCAACACTGAGTTCCTGTGACCCGGATTAGTGCATCATCTGCTCCCATGTAAGTCAACAGTGTTTTGCCATCAACTTGCATGGGAGAAGAATCAGATTCCAGGTAAGAAATAACTGAAAGTGCTGCTTTCTACACATTTTTCTTTATTGAAAGCTAATTCTTTGATGCAATTCAGGAAAAAATAATGCAAATGCTTTTGTTTCTTTCATTATACTGTCGTAGCAGCAAAGGGTCACTACTGAAACGTTATGTCTGCTAGAGACTGCCAAGGTTTGTCATTAAGCACGATCAGCTGGGAATGCTCCAAACACTAATACTTTTATATTCAAGATAATTATATTTTCAGTCAAGCGATATGCGGTTTTTGCCAAACCCAAGCAATGCAAATATGACTTCTCTTTGGTCATATTGGCGGGACCTGTATCGCTTGGCAGGTGTCCTCCACAGCTTCGGTCCCCTGAGAGGTTGCTCTGGGGCCCTCCTGGAGCATTTTGAGGCTCTCTCTTGACATCAAGCCTGGGTTTCCTCTGCAGAACTAGCCAGGATTGCCTGGAAATTGTGCACATCTGAGTCTCATCCCAGCAGGAGAAACACTCCTGGATCCCACACTGCAGAGGAAGAATTTATCATTGCCTATTTCCATTATTCTGGCTCTCTGTTCATTTTATGACAAACCATAACAAAACAACCAGCAAATGTTCAGTCTTGCCATTGTTTATAGTGTATCCTTCAAACATAATTTGTTATTTTCGTTTTTCTAAAATTAAGGTCTGTGACATGCCTGTTCTCCTATTTCCAAGCAAAGCATTAACTCTAACTTTACCTGTGCAAAAACCACATTGAAAACATAATCACTCATCTATTGTCACTGGAGATCAGCAATTCCCCATCAGCACAGAAGGAAAACAAGAATGGTCTGCTCCAATGTTCAGCACAACTGTATCTTCTATTAGTAATAAAAATACTTTGCACACATAAATTGCATTTCATGCAAAGATCCCTGTGTGTATTACAAAGGCTGAATTATCATTATCCTTGTTTTTACAAATGGCCTGCCTGTGTCACAATGAAAACCATTATATCATTGTTCCTTCAGCGAGATCTTTTAATCACTTGTGGCCAGGGCTGAGCTCAAAATTCAACTCCCACGCAAGTATCAAACTAGTATTTTGCCCTCCTCGTTGTCCCCTGGTGACACTTTCATGGAAGTAATAGTGATGAGCTTGAACATGTTGTTGAGTGCTGCATATTTGTGAGAGAACCGCTCTAAAAGCACTGAACTCTGCCATCAATTTGAGCCATTCCTGGAGTAAAACAGGACTTAACTAGTAGGGCACTTCTCAGGAAGCTGTAAAACCAAACAGGCAAGAAGTGCAGCTATCAAAATAGGTTGGCATCAATATGACAGGTCAGCCCACAGCATTTATGATTCCAAGTGAGACAACCCCACCTTTATGATAAAAAGTGTTAGAGGGAGCCTGTAGGTCTTTTACTTCTGCATGTGCACAAGACCAATCGATTGGTAAAAAATTCATACTTCGGGCCAGGTCACAGGAGGCGAATCCATGGCAAGAAAGCAAGGGGGTGCAATTTGCAACCTGGAAGGTAGTGGAGGAGAAGAAGAGGAGACCAGGATGTTCCTATTGCTCTCCCAATCCTCCAAAAAATTAGGGTGGGTTTAGTGCTGGAAGGGAAGTGAGGCCCTGGAAGAGATGCCAGCTCAGGCTGCTCCTTCTCCAGGGTATACATGCATGTGGAGCCCCTTCTCCATGACCACAAGGGTAATGCAGCCATATATAACTCCCCACTCCACACAGCTGACAGCAATATACCTTGGACTACACTTTTCAGGGATTGTGATTTTACAAAAGAGGGGAACTGAAACCCCTGATGTATATCTTATTGGAATTTCAGACCAGAAGGAATTAGCAGATCGATAAGTCTGACTTCTGCCAGTTCATAAGCTGTCGGATGTCACAAATAGTTTTATATGCTTTGGGATCAAAGATAGATTAAACCAAGTAATTTCAGTCTTCATGCAGATTACAGATAAATCTACAAGCAGAGAAGAGGAGAGGCCAGGTGCCCAATATGTAGAAATCCAAGAGATGAGATATGCCAAAACAGCTTGAGTACCTCTGTCAAGTTAAGGAGTGGAAATCCTGTCCTTACCCAAGTTTGTGGATCCGTATTAATTAAATGAGCAAGAAGACAGGGTTCAGGCTGAGGAACTTCAAAATCACCTTAAAGCATGTGTGTCCCTTCTGCCTTCCCATTGCTGGTTGCAGTTGATTTCTCATGCTTCAAGGGAAGGCACAACATGATCATGAGCTCTGAAGACTATGTATGTGGCAATTAGACTCTGAGAGGAAAAATCCTCCTGGGTGCTTGCAGAGATTGTGCGCGCTCTTATACTGGGCTAGAAGAGGTTTGAAAGAAATACAAGTAAGCCTGACATGTCCCACTGGCAATGCAAAAAGAGGGTTGATGTGGTTTCACATATGCACAGGTGAACAGCCCTCTTGCCCATGATTAGCCTGTCAGCCATAGGCTGGCTAGTCTCCAAGAAACTAGGACAAAATATATATTTTTCAAAATCTATAGTCCTATGTTGATAGTGCAGCATTAACTTTGTCTGTACTTCATGAAGTCAATGATGGCGATAATGTTACAGGGATAATTACGGTGAAAGATAAAAGAGAGAGGGTTGCACATTACAAAAACATTTATTCTCTACTTTTGCTTTTTCCCACCTGGCTGCCTGTGCTTGTCTCATGAAGGTCCTTGTGAAAGAGGACAGGCCTCCAGCTCATTTCAGCAAGGAGTTGGTGGTGCTGATACCACCTTTTTCCGAGCACACCGGAGCCATATGGGTATTTATGGTAGTAGCAGCGGCATTGAGTAAAAGGGGAAGTTGCAGAAAAGACAGACTTTTTACTTCTAGACCTTGCTAAACTCCTTTGCCAGCACCCCAAATTGGATACGCTGTCTGCCATTTGCACATGCTGAGGTACTCCTTGGCACAGGTTATATAGTTTTTAACTTTTCCTAATGATTCTACACACATCTACTATACATCTCTGAACAGATGTGTTCTTAGCATTACCCAAGTTTTCCAGTTCGCTGGGAATATAGAAGTAACCTCATAAAAATGGGTGGACTCCTGTAGTACTGATAGAGACACATTCCCCAGCATTTTTCCTCAAAATGCATAGGCATTTTTTTTTGCATTCACCTAAATTACAGCACTGAAAATATTGATTGAATATCCGTACAAGATACCTCCTGATTGAGGTAGTGTATATGGTAGTTTCATCTACTATGAAATTTGTTCCAGTTAAGCTGAGTTTGAGGAATCAGGCACATGAATTCTTACAGAAATGTACAATATATTTTCCTAAACATTTTAATCTCAAGAGGACTAGCCAATAAATAAACACTGGAAATAAAAAATAGCCTGTATTTTGTAAATTCAGTGGGATAACGTGTGTGAAGAACATGTATGAAATTTGCTACCTTTGGCTGAAAAAATATGTTGCAGGTCTTGTGTGGGGTGGTCACTTCAGGCTACATGGCTGGCAGTTTGTCTCCCTTTTCATAGCCATATGAAACTGCCTAAAAAGAGGGTTTTTTCCCCTGTAAACATCATTGACTCCAATAATTTAAATTGCTAACACTATTTTTTTGTAGCTTGACCCAGCAGCTGACTGCCTTCACCTCAGAGGAATCAGGGAACACCCCTCAGGGAACAATGTAAATCCCAAAACTGAACTCCTGCATCTGTGCACAGCCCCGCAGTTGCCTTCACTGCACCTACCTAGGAAGAAGGGTACGTAGGAGGCAAATCTGCTTATATGAGGGTCGGAGCTCAGACATGTTCATGCATCCTTTGGTGGTGAGGGCAAGGGAATCAAAAGTCTTGAATTTGTCCCTGGTCTAGCTTTATCACCTCTTCTTTCACTCAGGGAGTACAGACACTGATGAACAAGTGTTTTTTCACCCTCCCCTTCCCTACCAGCACATAATACATCATTTTTTTGATGTAGTGTATACTTGTCTTGCCAGTGGTAGCCACCATCATTCTGTGGGCACCTCTGTACAGACCATGGCTGCACTGACACCACACTCATCTGTGTCATGGTCAAAAGATTCATCTGCAGTCAGATGCAGTAAGTCATATCCAGCAGCCGGCAGGTGGGAAGCACAGAATCTCTGCAGATGAGTGGAAAAAATGCTGCAAAGAGAAAGAGCAGAAACTATTTCCTTAACCTTACACAGCAAGTGGCTGGTTGGGCGGGAAGCAGAGCTAGGGCTTCCCTTGTTCTGCCTTCCCTGCATCCCCTGCATCCCCTGCTTCCCAAGCATCTCCCTGCAAGTGTGCGTGCATTTCTCACCTTTGCTAAAACTTTTCAGCATATTTCTACTTTGAATTCACCTAGCATCAGCTTCCAGCTGACACTGCACTATCCCTTCATCTGTAAAGCATTCTGCTGCCAGTTTTACTGGTCTTCTCCTGGTTATTGTGTCTTTTCACCTCCTCTAGGTCCCCAGCAGCTGTTGGACAAGTGATAAAAGGGAAGTAAAATATTGGCCAACAATGTAAGTATATAAAAGCACAAACAAAACACCTTGGAAATCTGGATAGAATTATTTCATACACATAGAGGATCTTATTTTGATATTCCTGTTTTAAACACATTTATTTTTGAAGCACACCTGTGATTTCCCCATCTGGACTTTAACAGGATGAGAGGTCTGAGTCCTTCTCTGCAAAATCAAGTGAAGTTGCAAAACAGATCCAGATACCAGTGGCTGTGTGACTAAAGGACTGATAGGTAGATGCATTGAAATTACATTGAAGTCCTTCCTTGAAGCCTGTTTCTGTCCAGAAATGAGCTAATGCTGATATTGTCTGATGGCTCACAGGCATACTGTCTCTGGAGTGCAGGGAAACAAAAAAACCTAGTGACGTTTATTTGGGTTTTGGAGCATTGCTCACAGTCACTGACACCTTTGCAATAACTTAATTGGAGAGAATAAGTATGGAACGGAAGTGCTCTCATTCCTCCAGAACTAAGTTGATTAGAGCACTAAGTCAACGTATAAAAAACTGTTCTGTGTTGCCTGGACAAACAAATGTGGTGTAATACTTATTTTCTGTTAATGGAGTCATTTGCCCAATTACTGACTACAGCTGTAGATTATATATGGAATATGTGGATAGGCTTGTTTCAGACCAATTGACTATGGAAAAGACAGTAGCCTGATTTATCTGCTACCTGAAATCCTTTACATTGGAAAATAACAAATAATAAAATGCATTGGTCTGTGTATCCTTGTTCAGGCTGGGGTTATTAAGGAAATATGGGTGGAGACAGTTCCCAGTGCAAAAATGAAGGTCTGTCAAAACTGGAAGACATCATGGAACTGTTTGAGCTTTCTTAAAACTTCTGTTAGGAATTAAAAGAAAGAAGAAGAATTAAAAGAAAGAAGAAATTGTGCTGAGAATGCTGTAAGGGACTGGTTTGATATTTTCTGAATGGATCCTTTCTGAGCTTTCTCTCTCCTTTTTTTTTTTCCCAAATTAAAAATAAACCAAAACTTTAATTTGTATTAAAACAAAAATGTTTCAATTATCCGGAAATTAACTCACCTCACAGATTTTTTTTTTTTTTTCATTTCAAAATGAAACCAAATTTCAAAATCCTAAGAAATTCTAGGAAATTAGTTTTTAGTGTCTTCATAATTTTATCACATCTGGTTAAATGCCTTTAATTTGGTTGCATTCACTTCTTTCTGTTGTGTATTGCAAAAAGCGTAGTGCTCGAGTCTTCATAGGAAAATATCTTAGGTAATGAGAGTTCAAATTCACATCACAAATGTCTGGAGGGAACAAACCTGATGTGATGAATGACAAATCACAAACAATGATTCTGATTTAACACTTGAATCCATGTTCAATTTACAGAGTAAAACAAACTAGCAAGTTCACGGGAAAAAATGAATTCATAAGAAGTCCAAGGTAATGGAATTCCCCTTCTGTGTTCTTTTAGTATGCTTTTCCTTTGTGACTTATTTGCTTGGATCCATTCATGACATAATATTCCATACACAAATAAGTGGTGCAGTCTATGTCTTAATATTTCTATGGCACTTCATGTATCTAACATTGCTTCATTGCAAAGATGCCAAGAATTCAACAGGATTAAAAAATACAATCAGATAATTATACAGATACTAAACATCTTTACAGTTGTGTTACATATATTTTCTTAATATTACCAGGTATAGAAATCCTCACATTTCAAACCAGAAAATAACTTGAAGGGAGAAACCATATTTTATTAACTCTTTAGTACTGTAACTAGTGACCTTTCAGTTGTCTGAAACATCTGTGGTGGTACACTGCTCCATAAAAAGACTTAAATGAGGAATGGAACTGAATGAGATGCTGTATTTATTCACCAATTTTCTTCTCTCTTTTAGTGTGAGCTCTGAGCTTACTGCTGTGCTGAACCTCCAAGCAAACTAGGGTCAGACTAGTATCCTGACTGAGATGCTGAGACCAAAGCTGTTCTAGACCTGCACTGGCACAGCTTCCCTGGCAAGCCTGGGACCCAGCAACGCACACGTGGCCACTGCCAGCAAAAGTATGGTTTTGCTAAGTTGTGTGCTTTAATTTGGGAGGAGAGCCCAGAAGAGCACAGAGGAAAGGGAGTAAGACACGGCTGGGAGCTGTTATGTCTTTGTGGGTGCAGTTGGATTGCCCAGTGTTTGTCTATTAAAGCCCTCGGCTGTGCTGATTCCTGCCGAGGGAGACAGCCAGTGCCTGCCTGTGAGTGAGGGGGACAGGCTACGTCCTGTCTACATAAGCAACGTTCCCTGCCAGGCTGTGGGTAGGTGTCCCTTCTTCTTCTGCAGAGGCAAATGCAGTGGTTCCAGTTGGGCCAGAAGAGACACATGTCACCATGAGATACCCCAGCACCTGATTCAGAGTCTGTGAAAGCCACAGGAGAAATCCCAGCAGGGTTTTCTGTCAGGCTCTGTCAGGGTCTCATCAAAGGTATGCAGTCATGGAGGTGTCCTGAAAATGTCCAAATAAATACACAGTGCCTTTCTGCTTTTCTTCAGACTCACAGCAAATACAACAGCTTTTGCACTTTCTCAACTGCCCTTTTTTTTCCTTTTCAGACTAAGGCTAGCTCAATACAGAAACAGAAGGGAAAGGGAAAATATAGCACTTTGTCCCCACTTACGTTATTAAATAAACCAGACTGGTGGGGTTTCTGTGGTTGGCAGGCAAGCACCCACAGGAGCTTCACTCACATCCAACGCCCAAATAGAACGGCCATGCCCAGAGCTCCTCTCAGTAGCTATCGCTGATATATGTTAGCCTTGAACCATTCCCCAGCAATGGCCAGGACAGGACTGGACAAAGCAGATCAAAAGCAACCGCAGGGTGCATGGAAAGAATTACGTGATTCATGCAACAGTGAAGTCTGTACCCTGGTACTCCTTTACTTGCTACAATAGGTGTAGCTGCCCTCTCCTGGTGCTCTGTGTTGTGCTTAAACTGCCCTCACACCCTGAAGTAGGTAATTTAAAGCCATGGTGGTATCTCCAGGGGTGCTGTGGCTCTGATGCAGGATGCACAGGTGGGACGCAGAGGTGTCTCTGTGGGCAGGACCCCTTTTTCCACCCCCAGCCATCTCAGTGTCCCCAACAGCAGACACAACAATCCAGCCCTTGCTGCATGGCTCTTCACTGCATCTCATGCCCATCTATGCCCTTCTCCTGCCAGGACTGCTAGTGACATTGTTTTACTTCTCTTAGACTTTGTGAGTCAGTTGGGGAAAAAAGTCAAGCTGAGACACCATCTGAAGGAATTTGGACTGTTTCTGCCTTGTATTTGGGCACAGAGATTTTATTTGCCTGTAATAAGAAACACTACCTTCTCCTCCCCCCCAATAAAATGATTCCTCTAATATTTAAGTTTCAAGACCATACACTGTGTTTATAAGCCTCAGGCCCTGAAGTAAAATAAGATTGAGTTTCCCTCAGGTAAGTACTTCCAGACACTTTATCTGCTATATCATTACAACTATACTCTATTTGTTACTGTACTATGTAACACAATACTTGCACTATATTCCACATGAAAAGCTGTTTCTGCAGCATCTTGTCATCATTTCACAAACGCAGCTTTGAAGCCGTTTTGAATTCTGAATTCAGTGCATAACAGCAAAGGCTCAAGTGCACAACACCGTATTATTTACTCAGATGGGGTTAATTGCTGAATAAAAGAATGGTTCCTTTCAGTTTACCTTTTTACAATCTCACTCACACTGGATATGGAAGACAGGAAAGCCTGTGATAAATATCAAACTTTCTAATCAGAAACGAGCCCAGTCGTATTTGAAATCTTGAACTTAATCCAGAATCAGGAAATGCAGCCACTTGTGTTACTATTGCTGAAAGAAGAAAATGACCTTTTTATTGTAGCTTATATTCACTATTGTACTTGTGAACCATGGGGAATGGAGCAGGAGAAATGCAAGGGTTTAAGGAGACCTTCTTTTAACAAGAAACCTGAAATTGGCTGCAATAAAAATATATAGCTGATATAACGGCTCTGTTTCTCCAGGGGAAACCTGTCACTTTGACACAGATTCACTCCTAACCAATTATTCTTTCTTCCTAGATGCTGTTAATATTTGCTGTCAAGCACCCATTACCTTAATTTTCACCAGCTTTTGCCTCAGCGGAGATTGATTTGAAGGTAGAAAAATAATAATCCACACCTTTAATAGGAATATAAAAAGTGAAATGATACTATAAATTTTTAAGTGGAGACTGACTTTCAGCAAATGCTTTTATTTCCTAGTGATGTTACAGGGTGAATACCTGCAGGATTATTTCAATATAATGACTCTCTGCTGATGACTAATTTATAGCTGAACTGGAATCCTGGACCAACATCAGTAACAGAATGCTATAACTCACTGGCGTGCTCTTGGACAGCACACAGTGGTAGGTAACATTGGACCAGAAGAGATCAGAGTCATAAAATTATACTTCTTTTTTTTTGTGATGTGGAACCTGTATTGAATGTATACCTTCCTTAAATGAAATTTTTTACATAAGCAGTTTATTGTGGTTCCCTCTGATGCTATGAAGAATCAGATGGTAATAGCACAGTGTTAATAGCACAGCTGGAGCTAGATTTGCCAAGCAGTCATAATACTGTGTGGGAACTTAAACTAAGTGGACAGATTATAAAATAGTTTTAATTTTTTATAATGTTTTAGAAATACTGAAAACTTTACACATTCCCTAGGGCTGGCTGATCTCTTTTGGGAAATCACTTAACTTAATTATCTGGAGTAACTGGAGCCTAGCTGTGAGTGAAAGTTTAAGTTGATGGGTCAGACAGTGAAAAGTTGTAAGAGTTCGCTGTGCATTTTCACAAAGCCTTTAGTATATTGTAAAAGAGAGTCAGTCGTGTTTTCTGATCCCTAGATCTCATTTTTCACTCTCCCTGATTCTGAGGATAAGATTTTTTATTTTTCTTTTCACTGCTCATACAATAAAATTCTCCTGGAGATATTTAAAATAAGATCAAAACAAAATCATACATCAATACAAAATAAAAACTCATAGGAAGTTCCTTAAGCTTGCATGTTATTGAATGAGATACTGGTATTGACTGAAAGGATAAATTCATAACTTTCTGGAGCAAGGATTTATATAATAGATTTTTCTCATCAGCTCTTACAGGTCACTGTGAAAATTTACCATGAGTTTTAGCTGGAACAAATTCAGGCCTTATCTAGGTGTTTCCTTGGTTGTGATGTGCAAGGATCATCCAGGGCCAGAACCAGCCTTACTAGTACCAAAGGCTGGGAGAGTTGCTGGATAAATCTCACCAATAGCCTCTGCCAGTGGTGCTATTTGTGATTCCCCAGGGTGCTACCTCAGCTAAGTTGGTTACGTGGCCCTCTTCACATAATTAAACTGTCTTCCCATATCCCATTAACAGGTGGAGTTGAAGCACTTCTGAGTCCAGCCATAATTCTCAGGGTAGGAAGCAGTTTTATAATCCCATGCTGCTGCAGATTTTTATTTTTCTCTATTCTTTCACAAGAAGAGGGAAAGAAGACCTTCTGAACTGAAAAGGAAGAGCAAGGGAAAGCAAAATACCTACAACTGCAGCAGCCAATTCTGTAGTTAGGTCATTGACTTGAAATCTGGGAAAACAACCTCCATGTCAGTGCTTTAAATGATTGAGTGAAGATGATTTAAATGATTAAATGAAGAGGGGACAAAAAGGGACATAGCTGGTCAAAAAGACTGCTATAATAAGAATCCCACACACACAATTAGCTCTGTAAACCCATTAATCTGTGTATGTTCCTAACCTGAGCAAATAGCATTGAATAAAAAGAGCATTTATTGAAATATAAAACTAAATCAACCATCTGCCTCTGTTACTCACTTTGGATGTCTGTTGCAAAATATCCCTGCTACAGAGAAATTTCTTTTGATTTCCACCCTATATTTATACGTGTGTAGTGTACCCCACCTTGTTCTTGCATGAACAATGTCCTCCAACACAGTGTTTCCATCTCTGATGTTTCTGTGATATATTTCTCTTCATTCTGCTGAGCTAAGGAGATTGAACTCCCCAGATCTCATCACACACAAGGAACACTTGCTCCTGCAGCCATCCCATCCCTGCTGGCTGGAGAGGACTCATACACGGTCTGTGCAGGAAGCTTTGCCAGCAGCATAGACCCTTCTTTCCCACTACTGAAAATATCTGGAACCTCTTAAGATCAAATAAACCTTTTTTTGTCCATATCACACGAAGGGTTCACAGATATCTTATAACAGACCAGTATTCCCTGATCTTCCTTCTCTTCTGTCATATCATAGTAATTAACTCCTATCATACCAGAAAACTCTCACACTTGGTATGTAAATGCATGGCTTTGCCACAAGAACTGTGTTATTGCAGACCATCTCTGAGCTGATGATGCTTCCCAGTTTGATATCAGCAGCAAGTGCCATTAATACACTTATTTCTCTGTGTGTTAAAGCAATCAATGAAAAAATTTTCTAAGATAAATTCAAAAATATCCTTCACATACACTGTCAGTAACCTCTTCCCAGACAGTTTTAATACTACTGGTTGTGGACGGGTTTTGATTGATTAAGACCTGTTGCTGAATTAGTCAGGCTCAAAGGTATCTCAAGGCCACTTTGAGAACAGAGTCTGCTGTGAGAAAGAGGGGCGTTCCTCAATCACCGGGCTCCTGGCGTGGCGTGAATCATCAGACGTATCATCAGTGAGACTCCAGCGCACGGACAGCCCACGATCCTCATTTAACGAATCCATGCTTGGAGCGTGGACGCGTGATTAGAATATAGTTACGTATACAAGAAGACTTGTTTCTGTAATAAATGGCTTAGCGTGATTCACATTGAATCGACTTGTTTTGCTTAGTCTTTATCTCGCTCTACAACTGGTAATTACCTTGGTTGCCTAATGATTTTCTACTGTTTTAGTACAAGAATTGTACAAAACATGTTTGCACAGAAAAATAATCTCCCTCCTAGTGGTTTTGGAGCAGATAACAAGCATATCATGTACTTTTTTCTTGTTCTAGATATGCATTGTCATGGAAGAAGAAATACCTTAAGTCTGGTTTGAACCACTTTTGTAATATTCACTTTGTACTTCATTTTACTTTTTGTTTACCCCATCTTTTCTTAGTCTTGAAGTTCTTCTCTGAAGCCTTGCACGCTGTTGAAACACACATAAGAAACCTGGCATTTTTAAAATCTTTTTCCCTCCTTTTTGAACTTCTTTCATCACCTGTTAGATCCTTGTTGCTGGACACCAGTCCCCTCAAAACTCCAGCACAGGGGTGTTCAGTAGCCAAGTTTAAATCAGGAAACTCCTAACCTCAGCCTCCATCTGAGCTCAGAGTGCTCAGGGATAATTTTTGCCCACTTCATTGACAATGCTGAATTCACTGTTGCCATTAACTCTTCAGCAAACAATCAGGGAAGACTGACTATCAGCTGCCTCACTTGCTGGTGTGATGTTTGGAAACATAACATGTCAAATTTCCTTAGTCTGTCTTCTGTTGTGCTTTGTGATGGCACAAGAAAGAGTTAACAGAACAAAAAACCAAGTCCCGCTTCAAGTATTTTTATAACTTTCTTTACGCCACAGAGCTGTGGAGAAAAACAACATTTTAAGGGTTGCTCTCTCTTTTTTTTTTTTTTTTTCCATTAGGTTGTCTGCTTTTACAGGTGCTGAGTCGCTATAAGATCTGAAAATCTCCAAACAGGAAAATGTGATGGTGAGATGGTCTGGAGCTGAAACACTCAGCCTGCCTGACCCATGGCTTGTGGGTTTATAACAGTCATTTGCTAAACTAACAGTAATAGTATGGTGTGTGAACACCTAATACTAT
Source organism: Nesoenas mayeri (assembly GCF_963082525.1). Taxonomy (NCBI): domain Eukaryota; kingdom Metazoa; phylum Chordata; class Aves; order Columbiformes; family Columbidae; genus Nesoenas; species Nesoenas mayeri. The sequence continues at coordinate 25,561,410 of NC_137543.1, forward strand.
GAAAGCCAGAGAGACAGTTTCCTCCCTGGTAGCTGGTTCACCTTGTCCCAGAACAGTTTATTTTAACTCCCTTCCACAGCCCTTGGGAGAAGAGTCTAGTGGTCGCAGCATCCACCCATCAATCAAGTGCAGAATTTCACTCGTGATCTCCATAATAGAAGACAGATCCAATCAATTCTTTCCCATCACTTTCTTTGCTTTTAAGATTTACATGTCATCTTTAAAAGTGAATTATTTGTGTAGTGTTGTTCTGCCAGAAATCTGGATCAAGATGAATATTTGAAGTCACAATGAACAGAGCTGACATTTTTGGTTTCAGATCTCACAGCCAAGTGATTCCACCAGACTGCTACCAAGTTCTTTACCTTCAGAGTTCCTCCTATGGGATCCCACCTGTTCATTTCCTGAGTGAACCAAAGCCTAGATGCCTGCAACCTGAGGTCTGTACCCAGCTCCCTTCCCTCCTCACTCCCCTCAGAATCTTCAATTCCAGTTCTTCATGGGTACTAAAATAGCAGTTGCCACTGATTGTCACATTCCCAGTCACTTCTTTGTTTATAATAGCAGGTCTAACTTTGTTATCCCTGGTTGGTCCATCTAGTACTGACAAAGATAGCAAAGAAGCTATCCCTGATTCAGAAACTCAGAAACCTCTTTGCCTATTTGCTCTTACAGGAAATGTCAGGAGGTTGAATTACCCCATAAAAAACTGGGTGTCTCATCCAATGACTTTCTTGAGTTGTTCAAAGAAGGCTTCAGCCAGTTCCCTACCCTATTCTGGTGGTCTGTAACACAATCCTACCACAATGACATCCTCACTGAGCTCTGCTCTGACCCACAAACTCTCACCTAGCCCATCATCCATCCTGTACAAGAGCTCCACACGTTAAGACTGCTCCTTCACATAGAGGACAACCTACACTTGTCTTCCCTGTGCCTCCTGAAGAGCCTGTATCTATTGTAGTGTTGTGGTCATGCAAGCCTGCCCCAGCACATCCAAGTTATTCCAACCATGCTGTAGCTTTCTAAATATGTGCAGAGCTCTACTTCTTCCTGCTTGTTTCCCAGGCCTTGTGCTTTGATGTACCCGTACTTGAGGTAGGCTTCCCTTCACTGTCTTTCACCATTCCTAAGTCCCTTCTTGATCCCATTACCCTGCAACGTTTTCTTTCTACCCACAACTACTGTTTCTTCACTTAGCTGTGGGTTGTTATCTCCTTCCCCAAATGGTTCAAATTTAAATAACTTTCAGTACTTAAAACACTGAATGTTTTTCAATACTCAACACATAACAACATCCAAAACCCGTCTTTTCATTCTTCCCACTGTGGGTGTTTTGCGGCTTTGAAATAAGGTAAATTTATTTACAGAGGGTTTTCCATATTGTGTCACTATGAGATGTTTTCTTGAAACACCGTCTAATGTTTCCTCAAAAGGTGGACAGCATGGAGCATGAAACAGCCAGTGGAGGATGTTCACAGATGACCAAAGGGATTTTGGTAGTAGAGTGGCTGATTTATATGGCCAGACAACATAACATGAGCAGGCTGATGGAATAAGACTTTCAACATCATTAAAAGTCTTGAGGCATAAGTAGAATCATTCCCAATTTCAAACTAGAAAGTGGGTCAACTGAACCAGATTTATTCTAAGGGAGCACGTTGATCAGGTTTGACTCGTTCCTTTATCAGATTGCCCTACAAATTAGAAAAAAATATAACTGTTTATTTTTCTTATTTTTCCTTATTGATGCTAAATCTTTCTGTACCAAGAAACACTAAGAAGTCAAAGGCCACTCAAGACTTGCTACACTCTTTCTGAGACAGAGTCCTCAAACAGCCAGAACTGCTTTTCATGCAATTTATTGGCAGCGAAAAAGAATGGAAGAGAGATGAAGAGATGGCCCATAAAAAAAAAGGTTGTTCTAGGTTGGTGTCTTATCTGGAATCTCACATCTGGAAAGGTGGAAAGTCAAAAGGCTCAGTTTTGCCCTTTAGGTGTGGAAAAGTGAGTATGTTTTATAAATAACATGTCCTTTCACTTGAACAAAAAATAATAGCATGCTGTACATGACATTCCTTCTCTGAATAGGTGATAGTGAGATGGGGGCAGTAACATCTGAACTAAAGAGGGAGGTGAAGCAAATTCTATCACTTCTTACCTATCACAGAAGTTTCAACTAGAGAGGAACAAATCAATGTGGACGTAATAACAACCCTTTTCCAAAAAAGTAAGCATGTCTCTACTAGTAAATTAAAGATGAAAAAAAAGGAACTTCCATTTATTTCTTCTTTCTTTCCATTTTATTAATAGGGTCTTCAGATTTTGGTTTAGTTTGATTCAGATTATTTATTTATTTATTTATTTAATATTAGGTGTTCATTTTCCAAGCAGGCTAGAAGATGCAGTGACTAGGGAATTAGTATTAAGTGGTGCTGCTGTTGCAGAGTTTTTTGCAAGACAAGAATTTTAAGCTAATTAAAATGGGGGGCGGGGGGAGAGGTATGGTGTTTTAGTTCCAATTTAGCATCAATTTTAACATCTTGAAGATAAGACTTTATTGAAAAACAAAGAGCCAAACCATTTGATTATTATAAGTCACAGTAAGCACTCCTTGTACCTTCCAGTGATTCTCCAAAGAGCCAGACAATGTCAGACTTTTATTCATTATTTTAATAATATACGTAAGTGCAGAAGAAGAAAACCCCTTAACATACAACTTGCAGGTTGTTTTGCTACATAGGAATAAAAATGGGCAAAAATAATTTTAAAAAGGAACATGACTAAAGAAAATAAGTTTCTATAGTGAAGGCCTCTGGAAAGTAATAGCAGTGACACTAGTTAAGTTCTATGTGAATGATTCTTAATTTCTAGGGTAAAAATCAAGATAATTTCAGTGTTTTGTTGATTATGCGTACAAAATATATTTTCTTTTAAATTTTTTGTTACTTACCAGATACGGAAATCTGACCTGACTATTTTATGCTTTTCAAAGGTGGTTTCATTTTGTGTAATTTTATTTTCTATATCAAGAAAATACATGCTGTTCTGTAGGGATTTCTGGTCCCACTATTAAGGTCAGAAGAGCACCATTGGTGTCCACCAGATATAGTTTGGCATACCAGGTAGCTCTGCCCAGCTCATCGTCTTTTTTGCTGACCCTGTCCAGGGCTGGGAGAAGCAGAGAGAAAAATCAGTGCAACACACAGATCCAAGATCCAAAGAGTTCGCCACATGCTCTCTGCCACCTGGCATTTAAAGTATGGACTGCCGTGAGTGAAACCTGGCACCTAATGTTCCAGTCTTTGAAAGGCTGCACAACCTTACAGCAAACCCATTAGATTCTGCCTTCGTGGCATATTTACAACACAAGGCATCTTTAATGACATAATTCAATGAACCAAAATCTCACATTTTCTTAAATGTTAATCATTATTCTGTATTTTTTTCCAGTCTGAGAGAACAATGTAAGTAGGTTTCCCGATGGTGTTATTGATGTGACTATCATAAGAATTAACTGATAGTATCTGGGATTACAACAATTAGCAATATTACTTACAGGTTATTTTTAGCTGTACGTGTTCTGTAGATAAACAAAATGCCCAATAAGATGAGACTTCGTGCATCTTTCATAGCTCACATAGGAGAAAGGAAGGCACATCTTGTCTACACTGGTTGTGTCAGACAGACTGATTTTGGATCTTGTGGATGATCATGCCTGGGAAAATGCAAGTGTCAGTTTCTCATGGCACGGGGCAGTTTGGCTACCCACATGGAGGTTTCAGCATGCATGGTGGTGTAGAACTAGAGAAATGACTCATCTGTGATTTCTGTGGCCTTTTTCCAGCAGAGATTTACAGCATCTGATGCTGAGGCATATTTTAACTATTCCTAATGGATATAAAAATCCCAAGCTCAAGCCATAACATGTTATTTTGCATGCATCAGCCTCAGATATATCTTCACCATCTTGACAATCCAAGTTTTGCTGGTTTTCAGAGTCTACAATGTAAAAAGGAATTGTGCACTGATTTAAGGATCTTGCCTCAATCCACAAGGGTCTCTGCATGTTGTTGTTAAGTATCAGAGTGTCTGTTCAACAGGGTAAAAAAAACAGGTGTGCATCTCAGAAGTGAGGAAGAATGGAGAAACTTCCTTACAGTTAGGATTTTGAAAGGATATTCTTTAAGATCCATATGAAGAAACTTTCTAAAATTCTTATTTTCTGGGGTTTTGTTTGTTTTTTGTTTTGTGTTGTTGTTTTTTATTTCTTATGTGCAATATACTGATGTAGGTGAGGTAAGAAATACTGAAATTAAGCCTTGCTAAGGCAACAACATGAGGTTTAACAATCTGAGGTTGGGATCAACCCTCTTAAACCTTTATGTGTGTCCCCTTCTCTGGAGAGCAAGAGCTAAGATATCTCTAAGATACCTGCCAGTTAGGAAGATGTATAATTCATTAGAATATCCTCAGATCTGAAAAAATAAAAAAGTCCGAGACTAGTGTGTTGCTTCCACAGTGAACCCTTCTCTCCCACCCCAGAAGCACAGAAGAGATTGCTGAGGACACCAGGGCATCTTCTCACATGACCTGCACAGCAAGGGCACAGAGGTGCCTTGAGCGCTGAGTGTTGCAGACCCTGAGAAGTTATTGCCACCTGCCTATCTTACAGATGAACTGATTTCAGCTCAGAAAGCTACTTCAAGCCGAGCTGGTTTGGTGTCCAAACTCCACTGCTCAAAAACCTCTGGTTTGATAAGGAGTGTCAGCACAAAAGTGGGACTGCTCCTTTTCTATACTTGTTGCTATGCAGTCTGGGGACAGGCAGAGCACAAGGTGACAAGGGATGATGCTGCTGAGCTGCTCAGGGGTGGTGCAGCCAAGCAAGGGTCCTTACAACAAAGAGATCTTCCTCAGCAGCTTGCTGTGGTAGCTGTTATCATGCACGACACATAACAACTCAGGCATCCCAGCTGCATCCCATGGAGCTGGAGTGAGGTCACAGCACTGTGCTGCAAACAGGTCAGGCACAGACCAGTGGGGAAAGGAGATGAAAGCCAGAGGGGTGAAGCTTAGTCTGCCAAAAAAACAGCTCCAAGACCTGCCTGCCAGCAGAGCAAGCACATTCAGCAACCTGAGTATTTCACTGCAGACCACAGGCCTCATCTACCATGCAAGTCTTGCATCTTAAAATTGAGGTTAGGTCTGAAAAAGGGTTCACCAAAGGAGCTCACTGTGACCTTCTGACCAGGGACCAGACTAAAATTTCCTGCCACTTTATGATCACAGCTCCACACTACACGTGTGACAGGACCCAGAGCAGTTGTGGTCTCCTGCATGAAGTTGGCTTGGCTGTACTGAATTCATCCAAACAAGCCTCTCTGCCATGAACCACAATCAGCTGCTGGCACCTCACAGAAATCACAGCCAGTTTGATATCTCTACTAAGCAACTCATCACAGGAATCTGACTTCTGGTGCCATCCCAGGGATTCTGTTGTCACCAGGGCTGTCATTTCCTGCAGCAAACAGGGAAGGAACAGGTTCTGCAGCCAAGCCTGCAGCCTCCGCACAGCATGGGCTTGCATTCTTCCAGCACAGCTGCATCTTGTTGTGTGGTGCTTCACATCGCTTGAGGACAGTGCCACTGGCAGGCCTGAGTGCTCCTTTCTGCTTCGTGAGCAAACAACGTTTAGAGCCAGCTTTGGTCCCAAACTCCATCCTCACTAAGTTGCACAGGGGAAGCAGGGGGTCTATCAGGGCAGGAATCCATTCCCTGCAGTCAATTCTACTGCTGAAGTAATACTGTGAGATACAGCATAGCCTTGTCTGCAGGGGGACAAAGCTGGAATCTGAATTAGCTTTAAACGGATTAGTTACACCCCATCAAACTCTTGTGGGCATGTTATTATTCAGAATTAAAGTGACCGGATTTCAGCATAGCTTAATTCTACTCGTAATGGAGTTAAGCTAAATCTGAAGATGAATGCTTTATTACTGGTAAATCCGCTTTGCACCTCTGGTTAATTTGGATTAACTTTCTCGAGGGACCCTCCATGCTTGAGCCCTGCTGGTGGCCAACTCAGTTATAGCATCTGCCACTGCTGCTCTGCTAACAGCGCTGGGAGAAAAACGTGTCAAGATGAAGTGCTCCTCACTGAGGGATGAAGGAGCAGGAAACGGTCGGCCAATGGAGACTACTCTTGATAAAAGTCAACACTCAAAACACTTGTCTCCAGAACTTTATCACCAGCTGCCTCCATAGGTACCTCAGCAACTCTGTACCAGGGCAGCAACACAAGGGGAGAAGCTGCCTCCCCAGGACAGGAGATCCTGTTGCTGCCACTGATACAGAGAAACAAGAAGGTCCCCACCCAAGGAGAGCAAAGCTGCCCTGGAAGCATCCTATTTTCTCAGCTGAGGGAGGAAGGGAAGGAGGTGCACCTGTGGGCATTTCTCTTTAGCCTTTTCAAGGTGGACATCTTCAAGGTACTTTCTGTGTTGGGCTTCCCCACCTGCAAAGCTCCTTCTGCATACTGCTACTTCCCAAATGCTTGCACAGGAGAGTCAGTATTTCCTAAAGATGGTGAATCTGATGGTCAAGATGACAATGTTGTGTACCCGGTGCTCAGCATCTGGGGGGTCACTGCTAGCTCAGGAGAAACATTGCAGGCTTCAGTCCCAGAGATCTGCTACAGCCACTGGGCTTTTCTGCCTCTCTGGTGTGTGTGAATGGCTGTGCTCCCCAAAATGAGCAGCAAGGCTCTGGTTCTGCCTGAATCTGAACATTATCCGTTTCATGAATATTTGTCTAAGATGTTTGATCACTAAGGCCAAACGAAGCCTTCACTTACTCTACAAATATTTGTGCAATGACCTGTAACTACTGGCCAACATGCCTGCCAGTACTCCAATTAGATGACATCCCATTTTACAATTGGCTATTATCACTTGATAACCTCTTGAGGTTAAGAATACAGATGTAAGATCTCAAAGATTCCTAATGGGAATACTTCATATCAGAAGTATGTTTCCCTTGAGGATGACATCACCACAGGGACAAATATTTCAAATATTTTGGCCACCATATATTGAAACCTTCTTCAGAAACACAAAATGCTTTTTAAGCCCTGAAAGAACTTTTCTATCAGCCTCAAGCAAACATACTACCATTTAACTCTTCGGAAAGCCTTGCGTAATATCAACAGAAATCGTCATGGGAAACAAAGCAAAGTATTGCAATGTAGACAAAGAAAGAATCATGTTTGGTATAAAGTGTTGATATTACCTGAAAATAGCTCTTTGCTGAATGCTTTGTTCACATTTTTGTGATTAAGCAGCTCAAGTGAAGCCTAAGCCACAATTTCAGATCAGGACCCTGACTATCTGAGAAGCTGGACTCCAGGTTCAAATCTAACAACTGGTCTTTGTGCACAGTATGGCACTAGCTAAACTAAAACCCTAAGCCTGAATCCCTCTCACCTGTTCAGGTCTGGTAAAAGTTGGAAGGACCTGTAGTCTTACCTTTAATTATAGACAGAACTTTCACCAGTGACTGGATACTGAAACTAAATCGCTGGCTATTAACTTTAGTAGAAATGGGAAATACATATGCATGTGTGTGTTTATGTATGTATGTGTATATATATGTGAATATACATGTATATACGTGTGTGTACATATATATATATATAAAACCTGGAAATGCAGCTATATGAATAATTTATTAGTGTTTTCTGTCATTTTAAAAATTATTTTAATGCCTCCTGCACTTCCATTTCTGCCCTTCTCTATGTGTCTCAGATTATACAGTTTAGGAAAATAGATTATGAAATGAGCAGCATTTACTATGCTTTGAACTGCTGAAGGCTCGTTTTGCTACATAAATGTAAATGCAGAGTAACTTCAGTGGAATTAAAGATGTTATCGTACTGAGTAAGCAGTACAACGCATTGAGACAATGCAGGCTAAAGAGTCACCTTTCTTATTTGAGGGAATTAAATTACTTTAAATAATGTACTTGAGAAGAGAAAAAGGAATATTCAGATTCCTGCCCCTCCTGGTTGGCAGGACACAGCTCAGTTTGGGCCTTCTTTCAGTGACTGTTGGAAGGGCCAACAACGTCCCGCCAAGGCCATGACCTGTGTGGTCTTTACTGTAGGATGGCACTTGTTAAATGCACTTTGATTACCTCAGGTTTTTCTTGTAACTGATGAACAGGTCAATACCTGCTCTAAGATGTTTTCTTAATTCCCATTTTCATACTAGATTAATTAGCAATAAAAGCTCATGGTATATTAGACTATCATTCAAAAGGTAGTCAAGAACTAATTCATATTATCTTTATAAAGCCTCATTTACTTATAATATTAATTTTACAATACAATATATTAAATCACCCCAATGAGATTTTAAATATATCCTAATGAAAATATTAAAACTAAAACCCAGTACTTAATCCTTCATTAAATAAGACTAGTTTAAACGTCCAACCCCATTAATGTTTTTTGATGGTAGCCTTCTAGAGTTGCTTCTATTCTCAATAATAGCAAGTCATCATTAAAACTGTTAGTTATAAATGAAATATTTGTGTAGAATTAACACTATGCATCTTAGTGCCATAGTTTGAAAGCCCATTGTATATTAGCAAATGTTTATCTGAAGCTTTAAGAATGAAAACAAATTTGTTTCTGCTTTGAGTAAGCTATATTAATACCTATGTATTTTGACACATTTATTTATATTGTGAGGCATATTAATTAAATTTGTTTTTCAAATAACAGTGTTTTAAGGTAAGCTGCAGTTCACTTCCACCAGTTCAGGCAGACAATGTTTTAAGTACTTTTACCACACAAAAAGCCAATGGCTCCTGTTGGCAAAAGCACCCACTCCTCTGTCCACATGTGTCCAGAATCACAGACTTCGCACAACTGGAAGGCAGAGTCTGAAAAAACAAATTGCATCCTGTTCACATTAAAAAAAAACAAAAAAAACAAAAAAAAAAAACAACAAACACCTGTTATTTTGAAAAGTGACAGTCAAAAAGCACTGAGAAATGGTCCATCCATTTTACAGCTTATTGGGAAATCTGGATATAGGATTCAGCCTAGACTTTTTAGAATGGGTGCAAAAAAACAGATGTGCTTTCTGACTGGAAAGCTGAGACAGAGAAAAATGTGCATCTATCATATGGAATTTATGATTCATATTGCAGCAGAACTGTTCCCCTGGCTGTCTTTCTTATCCTACAAGGTAATGATCTTTTCTGTAGAGGTGACAGCTAGCAACAGGTTTCAGTGAAACACCTCCAAAAATAAATTAGGTGTATACAGAGTGGGACAACCATTCCCTCTCTGTTTTAGTTTCTCTCCCACTCCAGGTTTGCTATACTCAGGCTTTTATACTACACTTATCAATCTCTTGAATTTTCCAATACATCAGCCTGATTGCAGAGTAAGACAAAGGAATGCAGAAGAAAACCTTATCCTGTTAGATAATATGGCTCTGGCCTGTACCTTTTTACCATATTAAAAACAATCACAACACTACCATGCATGAACTAATAAGCAGGCCATGTGATGCAGAAATATTGTATCATAAAATCTCCCTAAAATACAGAGACTGGGTTAGTATGGCTACCACAAATCAATCTTTTTCATATGAATACCAGTGTTAGAAAAGAGAAAAAGAGATTCACAGGAATTGTGCTTTAAGTTGATAGGCACATGAAAGTGCATCAAATATGCATTTGCTCATCTAACAGCCTATGAGAGATTATCACCCCAAGAAGAAATGAAGAAATATTTGGAAATCACGGTTACGCTCACAGAATAATATCAATTTAAATAGATTTTGTTTTTGATTTTTCACATCACTAGAAAATAAACTTCACAAATCAGTAACATAGACTGATTCTAACATGATCTAAAATTACAGAAACATAGGAGAAGGAATAAAAAAACTTTCAAATTTAGTTAAAAAATACAGATGTCTTTGTTTTTTCATTGGCAACTTCAACATTATTGCCTTTGGACATTTTATTTTTAAGAAACATCTGTCCAATTTGGATCTGTCACACTGCAACTGTGATTAGTTAGAGATGTTACAAAAAGCAAAATTACTTATGCAAGTCAAGTCTACAGAGTTAGTATATCACGCACACAAAGTAACAAACTTCCCGAGAACAACAATTTTAATTCCTCTGTCTTTTACACATGGACCCCAAATCACCTGAAAAGTATTATTTAATTACATATTGCACAACCTAGAGACAGGATGTATAACAAAAATTCAGTAAGCCTCCTTTGAGATGGAAAACAGCACATATTCAGAAAAAGTGCAATGCCATAACTTTAGGCAGTGAAAATTCAAGAGCATGTAGGTAGGAAGTCTGTAATTATTTATATGGTGTTTGACTAAGGTATCATATTTAACATCAAAGCTTTTGGGGTCCCTGCTCCACAATGCTTGCAACCATAGGTGGACAGTCATTTTTGCCCCTAAATATGACAATGGCAACTGTTCTGTTTTAAATCTAATTTATGAGAACTTTGAGATAAATTTTAGAGCTGAACAAAAATTTTTAGACAAATAGTTTACTAGCCAAAAAATGTAGGACAACTGAAGCTGTTTGGGAATTTGGATTAAATTCAGCAAATTGTTTCAGCCAAACAATGCAGGGGAGGAAAGTGGAATTCTGAAAATGTGAAATGTTTTGTTCCGACATTATCAAAATTACAAAATTCCTCATTTATTTTCTTCTCTTTAGTCAAAGCATTCGGAAAAGTGGGCAGCACAATCAAAAAGGAAGAAAAGAGAGTGACACACCACAAGAAAAACCTGGAGTGTATCACACTTGGAAGTTCTTCAGTCTGACCATTCCCAGTTTGTGCAAGAAATCCTCCAAACAAGAATGAGCTATACCACAGAGGATAAGGATATGTGCACATTCCAGCTGAGAACATATTTCTTCTGTGAGTTAGAGCAAAGATGCACCAATGGAAAGCCGAAAAATGCTGTTACTAAAGCCTACTAGTTTTGCTCATCTTACATAACATGTCTGATGAAAAGCAATTTAGACGGCTTCTCATCTGCCTTGCCTGAACGATTTTCACATGGGTCATCTGCCTTTTAGTGGTTGCAAATATTGATCAGGTAAAACTATCAGTACTCCCGAATTGACCACTTATCTTAGACAGACAGTTCTCTTCAGCAGACTATGGTTGCCTGGAACTGACAAGCGCAGAACAAAGTCAATGCTGCCTTACCTGCTCACAGGAGGATTGTCTCACAGCAGAAGAGAGAACAACTTGTGACTTGATGAACCAAATTCAAAAGCAATTGATTTCTCACTTGTCCGAGGAGTGGGCTGCAACTTCCTTGAATTCTGAAAAAACCCTTGAATGTGGTACACATTACTTAAAATGATGGCCCGATGGCACATATGGGACTAGTAATCACTCGGACTTGTACAAAGGGCCACCAGCCAACCAGCTGAAGACCAAGGAATCCAAGAAGAATCAAGCAAACTTTGCACATTCTCTAGTCCTGTGCTCCACTGAAAGATCTTCAGATGCAGCTAAAGATCAAGACCAATGACTGCATCAATTTCTGAACCCTGAAGAGGGAGCAAAAAAACAGACATAAAGAAATAAAAGACAAATTTAAAAACTTGTATCTAAATCTTCATGACAGAAAGCAGTTCTAACCATGATTCTCATCTAAGAGCACTTAGAAAAGAGCAGATCTGATGACACTGCTGTATACACTCAGAGCAAGCCTGACTGACAGGGCACTCTGATAGGACCAAACTGCTGTTCTAGCAGACTGGGCTGCTCAGGCTGCAGATTTGGAACCAGCTATTTAAACAGGTCGGGAGGAACTGGAGTCCCTATGACTCAAGTCATAGTATTGAACTTCTGCTTGATAACAGACAAGGGGGAGAGTGTATACCCATAAGTGTGATTGATGCTTAAATGTCTGATGCATCATTTCTTCCACTGTGGGAAGCTGGCAGAGATGCAAGAGATTAGAGGATCTACAAAGACGCATAAATCCAAGATGTGTGGGAGGCTCTGACCCATTTCTTGCTGGATGCGTGAGCCTGCTCTCGGGAGCACACTGACCAATCATCCACAATACAAACCGCCAAGCCCCAGCAATTCACCTTGTGCTTCAGAGACTCCGGAGTCTGACCCCAACTTGTTGTTGCTCATGAAGTCTGGACAGATTGGGCAGCCTTCAAGTAACTACAGCTTCCACTACAGGCAGAAATCCCAGGCTCAGCCGTACTGGGACTCTGTGGCTTCACTTGCCCTTTAATAGCTCATTAAGCAATCTTGCAAGGCAAGAAACTGGCATCCAGAGCTGCAGCTACAAAACTACATTTACTGTCATCTGCACACAATTTGCTGTATGGAGTTGAGGCACCACATTGTTGTGAAGGGAGAGACGGGCGGGGGCAGGGGGAGGCACAGCAATAGAGCAGAAAACACTCTCTCATACAGGATCCAAGCCTTGTTTCTATATTTTCATAGATCTGTTGACTTTTGCAGTGAGCAGAAAATTGTAATAGAGAAACCTGTGAGTATGCATACGACAGAATCACACCTGATGCACCAAACCACTGATGTAAATTTGGCTCAGGCTATCAGAGACTATATATTGACTTGCGTCAGTAAGTAACTTGTCTCAACTGTGTTTTTTCTGTTGTTAATTTCTGGTTAGGGAAGTTATCTGCCACAAGTGTGCGGGCAAATGCAGTCATCTTCTACAGGGAAAACCTTCAGCTATCAGGATAATAGACAACAGGATAGAAATCACCAAGAATGCTATGCTGCTAACTAGTTAGAACCAAAAACATTATATGATACAGATTAACTTGCTCTGGACTTGCTTTTGGCAGTTTTGCTTGTAAATGACCTCTTGACTATAGACTACAACTGCCCATTTTTCCTGCCTGCCTCTGCAGAATCTACCCAACCACCACTTGTGTCAGTGTGCTTTTATTTCCCCAATTTCCGTTTGCCAAAAGAAAAAAGTCAACAAAATCTATAGTAGAATCCACTATGGGGTGTAAAAGGATTCTCATCTACTCTCCCCTGTCTCACTCAAGTCTGCCAGCTGATCTACTCACAAGAGCCCTGCCTCATCTGATCCATCCAGGTTAGCAAACACTACTCCTTAAAGTATTTGAGGTAGTCTGACTGATTTGGACTGACACAGGTTAGAAAACACACTAAAGCAGCCCCCCTGAAAACCCAATAGGGCAGCAATATCTGTAGGAAGGGATGATGATAAAGCAGAGTTGGAAAGGGCAGAGAGTAGGAGGTGGAGGTTCCTTCTGCCCACCCAGCTGAGTTTCACTGGTGGGATCCATCCTCAGAAACAGTGAAACATCACAGACCAGGAAAGGTTTAGTTCTGTGAGCAGGAATATTGCAATCTGAGCTTGGTGGCAAGGACAAAGCTCTGGAGGGAAGTGGCTCTGCACCCAAATTTAAAAAGCCCACTTTGAGCAAATGTCACTAGGTAGTGTCTCTTACATGAACACAATATTCACAACTCTTTTCTTCCTCATCTGTGAACAGCATTCCTCCACCTTAGAAGAAGAAGCACACATCAGCCTATGATAGTTGTGTACTCTGGTCTTCACAGCTTTTCTTGGAACTTCTCAGAGATTAATAAAACAAATACCAGTTGAGCAGGCCAAGTCAGTAATCTACACAGCCTTTGTACAAAGGCAACTGAAGGATGGCAAGTTTAAATGACTTGTCACAGACCATAAAGCTGGGCAGAATATGTACCTGACTTCCATGGTGGTCCAAATGTCAAGTTAATCCTTCATCTGACATATATATGCAGCAGAGAAAGGTAAAACTATTGGTCATTTATTTGTTTTCATGGTAGTTCCTCTTTCTGTATATAACTAAAAGAGATAAGAATGTGGGGAGAAGGAATAAAAAAAAAAAATCAGAAGTGAAAAACCAATAGCTGAATTATTAGTTTCACTATTTTTTATTTGAGTCAGAAAAGCAGGCCTGCTGTTTGCTAAGGGAAAGTGTATTTTTCCTTGAAGTTTGGTGGAGATAGTCATCAGAGCAAGGGAAAAAAAGAGAGAATTCATTGTCTTTGCCATTTCCAGAGTCCTGTTCTAACTCAATCATTAAGTCACAGCAGTGGTGTAATCACACCTAAACATGATCAGTTATCTTTTCTCATTCTCTCTTCACATATGTTCAATTTTATAAAGTGCTGAGGAAAAGGAAATTGAGATTACACTACTTACAGATGTCCTGAGAATGCTGGAAATTGTTGATGGAATAAACTACCCCAAGAGATCACCTTTCCTTCATTTCAAAGCATATGTTCCCTAATTTGGCTGATACTGAGAGATGTTTTCTTCATGGTGCCTTCTGTCTCTTCCACTTTGGCAAGCAATGGAAGAAGATGATATAAGAGAAACTGCACATGCAACATTGACTAATTCATGTTTGGAAGGAGAAGTTGTATCTACTATATAAATAAATCACACCCTTTATAAAATCTTTTCTATGGCTCTCTGACAGTAATATCCAATGAAAAACGATACTTTTATCATGCATAACCTGTGAAAACTGTCCCTTTGTCACAAGAAAGGATTAAAGCTATACTATTTTCATTCCTGTTACATTTCCCTAACTAAAGTATAATGGCTTCATTTGATTTTCTTTTCAATGTGATTTTAGTGATGAAAAGTACTGGCCAAGCAGCTCAGGAAACTGAAGTGTGTTATTCATCCAGAGAGTGAGAACACCACAGGTAATGGTAGTGTAGAGTATCACCAAAGTTAATAAAATTTGATGTGGATGGGAAAACTATTTCAGGCAAATAACTTGTTCCTCCCACAAGATACATAAAATTCTTAGTCTAGCGGAGGACTTTGTCAACATCGTACCCACTAGTATTTCTGAAAAATAGTTGTCTAAAAATTTAAAATGTTTTCCATCAAGACAGTTAAGTCAAAATGTGAACAAAGCAAATGTGACCATAAGTATTTTGCTGATGATTTCGATGTTGAAGGCTTCCAAGTAGTTTGGGGTTTTTTTAATGTCAAATATCCCCCAAAGAGGTAATTCTTAAGATGTTGTCCAGTCTTTTGATTCAGATATTAATCTCATGCTGTCACACTTATGCTCCGGAAAATAGTCATTCAAAGCTGGCTCTAGTACAGCATGTGAGCATCTAGTATTCTTCACACTTCTGATTTCAGTGTAAGCGTATTTCCATGCTAGGTAGTCAGACAGCAAATTCACCACAGAGGATCTGTGCTCAGGCTCACTCAGAAGCCTTGCTTCTGAACAGACAAAACAAACATTTTCTGGTGGTGAATTTATTTCTAGGTTTGGGTAGCCCTTAAATCTGAACAACTCAAAAGATGCAGAACTTCCCAATGTACTAATCTACAAGTTTCGTAAGTCAATGAGACACATCCTACAGTGACATTATATACTGCAGAAGAGCAACCTTGGTACATACTAGCCACAATGCAAAGTATTTGAAATCGGATATGCCACGTCTCAAAGTGCAAAACCAGCCTTTGCAGGATGTTTCTTTCAAATGTTATCATCAGCAAACAGCTCTAACATTTGCAGTAAAGCTTGAAATAATAAGATTTTTGGCATTAAAAGTTATACAGAGTAGTTTCTGTGAATCATGCTGTAAAGCCTCTACCTGCCAAGAGATACACAGACTCAAATTCTTCTCTCCGTTCATGACAATGTTATTGCACGACTGTGAAGACAGAGCATATATGACTCAGAGTATATGATAACAGTCATTAGGTGATTTAAATAAAACTATCCAAGGTGCCTCAAAGTTTAGGCACTGTTGGATAGGAACAGAGATATGTTCTTGATGATATATGCTAAGTTTTAGCTGTACATGTGCTCTTCAATAGGTCTCTTCTTCTGAAGTGGTAAATAGCTGTCCTCGGGATATCAATGTATATATGTTGATAATTAAATTTATGGTAATGCCATTGATACTGATAAAAGTCTTGATAACTACATTTTTGATAAAGAGATGCATGTTAACATACACACATTAGCATGGCACACATAAATGCTTAATCTCTGGCTAAGCTCTGGGCCTGTGTGTAATCCATGGCCATCCTGGCTCAGATGGTGGGAGGATATCACACCTTGACCTCCCCTGAGGCTCCGAGTCAGCTGGGGTCTTTGGTGCTTGTCAGCACAAGACTTGTATCCCAAAAATACATCAGAAAATTCCTGCTCCATATTTTAAATGTGAATTTAGAATATTTTCCTGAGTATCTTAGGTGAATATCTTAGGCCAACTAACAAAATTCACTTACCAGTGGTCAGGAGTAATTGAGCCAGGAGGCAAAGAAAAGAAGAAGACCAGTTTGAATTTATGCTCCCCTATTAGTTGCTCTTGTTCCACCACCCCTCTTCTCAGCCCGTTGGTGGGGGGTTAACTAACTTAAGACTTCCTTAAATTCCTTAAATGCAGCTTTGGATGCCTTGGTTCAGAGTTCGTGTGAAAAGCCAGGGGATTTATACTGTGGCTGGTGGATGCGAGCCTGAGTGCATCTCTGAGAACATAAATGAAAACTAAATCTGAGTGAAGCTAGGTCAGCGTAATGGACTCCTGGGATGAGGGAAGGCGGAAGAAGGTGTAAAATACACCAACTCAGACTCCCTTCAGAATTAGAGAACTCAGATTCACATCTGAATTTGGCTCCCATCGCCTGACTCAGAAAGCGAACTCTTTCCAAGTCTGGAGACACCGGTACATTCTGTGCAAAACGCTTACAGGAATACTGTTAAGGTTGTCTAGCCCACAAATTAGCTTAGCCTGACATATCTTAAGTTTTACTCTGGAGGCACAGACTGCATTCAAAGAACCTCTGTGCAGTAGAAATGAGGAAAACCCCCACATGCTGGGGATAACATGTGGGCAGCACCCCTGCGTGGTGTCACAAGCATTTATGCTGAGGTTGTATGGACCTTCTGTTTTTTCAAATGGAAGAGGCAGAAAGAGAGTGAACAAGCCAGCTGTAGGGCAAATACATTGCAGAGAAGCCTCCAGGATCCTTACAGCAAGGCATACTCTGAAAAGTACATGAAAAAGTAAGTGCTGCTTGGCTTTTAGATGTGTTTGAGCTATATAAACTCAAAGGAGAAAACATCCGGAGGTCAAGATCTGTCAAGTGAAAAGACAAAGTGAATGTACTAGTGCTGGCAACTGGCATGGAATTTTAAACCCAGGCTCAGATTTAAGAGATGTTTTGCAGCAAAGCCTACTGACCCCACAGAAGGTTTAGCAGTGTCCTGCCTCCATGAAAGACACCACCGCATAGTGACTTAGACTAGGGGCAAGCAGGGTGGCATACACAAGGCTTGGCTGAAGGAAACCTGCCATCTCCCGCTAGAGTTGTCCTGGAAAGGAGTGGAGACCTTCAGGGACTGCCACCTCCTTCTCTTCTATAACCTCTGTGGAAAGTACTAGTGTAAATTGTGTTTGGTATAACTCATATGCAAATATAGAGCCGTGACTAATATCCACTGCTCAAGGAGGATCACAAGTGATAGTTTGATCAAAGTTTGGCTGTTCAGGACTATATTCCAGGTATCTGCATGCCTGAGTAAATCTGAGGAAAAATACTGTAATCTCTCGTCTACCACCAAAATGTGGCTTTATAATGGAAAAGTTATAAAATAAGACAAAATTGGGGACTTTCAAATTTTTTTAAAAGTGGCAAGAACTTTTATTTCTGCTAATGTAAACACCCAGACCAAGGAAATTTAGGACTCATTTCATTTTAATTCTCTTCTATCCCCAGTTCCAAATGCAGGCTCAATGTCTGTAGTACCATACCCTTCCCCCTCATTATCTTCCTCTTTCTCTCCCAGTGGCAAATACATTGCAATAGAATCTGGAGGAGTATTTATTTCTCAAAGTATTACTAGATTTTACTACGTGATGAGGTTTCAGCATGTTGGTTTTGTTTGTTGTTTGTTTAATCTCGAACTTCAAGGACTGGGAATAAATTGCTCAAATTCTGGTTTACTTCTAGTCACAACCATCAGATCTTTCATCTGAATTAACAGATAAAAACTGATTACATTATAAAAGGAGTGCCTCAGAAATTGGACATGTGAAACTAGAATGCTGTTTTCCCTTATATATTAGCTCTGTCCTAGGAAGACATGAGATCCTAGAACGATTAGTCAGTGCTGCTTTGAACTCCATCACCCACTTTATAAGAAGCAACCTCCAGGCTCTCCCCAGATGAAAGCTCCATAGAGCACAGCAGAACGAATGACCGTCCACAGCCACTTGCACAGGTGGACACGGGTGGCCAGTGCAGGAGCCCAGCAATCTATGCTGCTGGTGCCAAAGAGAGGCAGGGAGAAAAGCAAAGCAATAACTGTGTTTTAACCAAGCCGGGGAAGACAAGGTGGAAAGGCAGCGAAGAGGCGAACAGTCTCTGCAGCCTAAGGCTGCGTGAAGTGTCTGTGAGAGAGAGCAGCAGCCCCAGCACAGCTGTGTCCCAGAGACCGAATTTGTAATGACTCGGCATCGCACATACCAGAAAGCCTGCCTACCCCCACAACCATAGAAGTTGTGAGTGGATGCTTTGGGCCAAATTAATCCCTGGTGGAAGCTCAGGAAAAGCCAGGGGAGCTAGAAGCACAAAAAAAATGCAGCCCTTTACCAGCATCATAGCTTGGAAGCCAATTTTTGTACATCAAGAAGTGATAAGCAAACAAAATAATGTCAAAGCAGGAGAGGACTTCTCTTTCTAAGAACTTCCCACTCCAGTGTTACTCATCCTTGTTTCCTGCTGTCTTGTCCATTCACTCAAGTGGCTGGTGGGAATCCAAAGTCTATTAATTATCCCTTACTAAAGAAACAGAATAAATACCTTAGAAAGGTATGTGATTTGGTCAGCTTCATGGACATGGGCCAGGAGATTAGCACTAGATAGTACAAGCAAGGGATCAGCCTGCTGCAAGCCCACACTTTGTGCAGGAGAAAGTTTTCCAGACATAGGAATTACACCTGAAAGCTGCACTGTAACATGACAGAGCTGGTAACATCTGCCAGGTTTTGAGAGATGTTAAACACACAAACATATGTTTGGGCAACCTCATGCAGACTTTCATAGCTCATAGAGAAGACACCTAAGGGGGTACACTTTCAAGAGCTAAGGTCAGTATTTTTTGTTGGTGTGATAAGTATTGGTTGGAAAGTGAGCAATTACAGTAGTGAAAACACGGAAAAGTAAACTTCAATAAAAGTTTCTGCAAAAAGCAGACGTTTCCAGAAAATGTTTAGACCAAAGCCAATTTTCCTTTGAGAAAAAGCATTAAAAGAAAGTCATCAGCCCAAGCACTGACTAACTCAGTTTTTTGCTTGCTGCCAGGCACTTTGAAGTGCAAATACACAGGTTTCCAGCTAGAAGTAGACTGCAGGTGCAGGTCTGGTGGCAATTCAGCAAGACTAATATGGAAAGCAAGTATCAGTGTGCAAACTGCACCACATAAAAACAATTGTTCATGCACTTTTCAAATGTTACACACAACTCAGTTTAATCTATATCACGCCTGACCACATAGAGTTAAATCAAAGCAGGCTGTTAGGGGAAACAAATGGGAAATGAAACAATGGCAAAGATAAGTTCAGGCTGAAAATACCAAGTGGTCTTTGAGGAAACAATAGGAATACTACTAATTGTAAAATGCCCTGTAGGGTCCAAGCAGGTTGGCAGCATCCACTTTTCCAGTCCTGGGGCCAGAATCAAAGAGGACACTAAATCATCAAATCAGCTAGGGCCTAAAAAAGCAGAAGAGCTGAATGTGTTGCTGAGCGTTATGGAGAGAATGTCAGTGAATGCTGTCAGCTACACCAGACACCCAGATGGGGACCCGCAGACCACGCTGCAGCTCTGCAGTCTGCTCCCCAGACCAGCGATGGAGGTACCCGGGCTGACAAGGATCTCATGCTTGCAGGGGAAAATTAAACTCCCGCCTGACATTACCCCAGGTCAGGAAAAGCTGACAGTACTGATAGTTGCTCAATATTAAACTTATTATCTGTGATTTACTAGGTAAAACCTAAGACAGATTTCAATGAGAAATCTTTGGTCTCCATGAAGAATGCATTTACACAACTAGTCTGAAATTTCTCCAAGTATTGTCCAGAAAAAAATGACACGTCCTCATGAATAACATGTGCAGGAAACAGAAGTATGGCATGTGGAAAGAAGCAGGGGACACGGCACATCATCATCCTGTGTCAGAGTATGGTTCAGGTGTGGCAGCCCTGGTGCTGACCCACCCTGGCACACTGGGCAGTGTTGTGCAAGCCTTGTTACCTTTAGGTCACTCCTGGGTGCTGCTCCAGCCCTGGAGCTTGGACAGCATATGACACCTTAAACACCTCTGCAGCATGTGTCTGTCCTGGGAGACCACGTGTGGTCCCCCAGGAACCTGCTCCTGGGACAGGACACAGCTCCTGCAAAGCACACAGAGAACCCTGAATGAGGCCACGGTCCAGGAGCATCCCCATGCTTGGCAGGAAGTAGCTCCTGCTCTGAATTTGGGACTGATGCAATGCTCTTGGGAAGAGCCTTATCTTCCCCACTGTGCAGAGGGCACTGACAACTGACTCCACAACATTTTCAGATGTTGCAAAACTCAAACGGGGGACAAAGAGAGTTCCAGGATCTTGTCTTAGGTAAGGATTCACGTGCTTGTATGTGACATGCCTGGTGTGTGCTTCATGGGCTACATTTCTTTCAGCTGCTTGGATGTAAGCACAGGATATCATTATTTGAGGTGATACCAAATAACTACATAGCTAGCTATAATACTGCTATTAACTCTTAAATGATTACTGCTAGAAGTAGCCAATTTAAAAGAACAACTATAACTCAGTCATGTGCAGTTTTACATTCTTATTTGATGATTGCCAACAATCTGTATAAATATCTGTAGAGACTTTTAGACAAGAAGAGGTACAAAAGAGAAACAAAATGAAACAAGTTAATGTTTAAATCAATGCTTATTCATATGCTAGTCAGTCTTGCATAAAGTATTCAAGGTTACTTTTTAAAAAACTATAATAAATGTTTTAGATCAAATCTTATACTTGAAAATAAATTCTGTTCTAACATGAATTGTTTTGATTGCATTTTAGTTTTTAATCCATTTTGAAATAAATAAAATAGCAATATGTTGCACTCAGAATGATTAACAGAACCCTTCACATTTTAGCTAAAACAATTTATCAAATCTAAATGCAACATGTTACGTTTTGATGAAACTTTCATTGACTTAAAAATACGACAAATTCTTGGTCTTATCAAGAGACAAAATACTTAGGATATTAAGGAAAACTTCTAGGACATAATATCGTAAAGTAAGGATGAAAAAGCATCACAAACAGGCCCAAAGAAAGTTCCCCTAGCTATAAATAAATGCAAAGGCTAACTCAAGAACTGAATCTGCTCATTGCCCAGATTCTATATGTCCAATATTGTCTCTGGTGTCACTCTGCTGTCAATCTGCAGTCAGCAGTGGTCACCCTGTGAGACATCCCCCTGTGGGTCAGGTAAGGCACTGCCATGGGAAGCACCTGCAGAAACACTTGCCCAACCTCCACCTGGCACTTGCTCCAGCACTGCTAACCCCATGCTGCTGCCAGACAGGGAACCAAATTCTGCCCAGCATCCACTCATGGATGACCCTGGGGGACTGATCAGCACCAGTGCCTGCAAGCCTGTAAATGCTGCCTCCTTTAGCAGCTACTGTGCAAGGTCCCTACATCAGCCTGTTTGATCCTGTTTCCTTCTTCTCCCTCCCAAAAACCACTGGCACCCAGCCCAGCCTGTTTCACCTTATTGAACAAACAACGGTGCAGACCCAGCTGACACATAGCCCCATGGGACAAGCAAGAATGGACAGAAGTGACGTTTTATTTGCATGCAAAATATTCCCCCATTGCCACCAGCTTCTGCCTCAGGATGCCTTTCCCCCTCCACAGGTCTATATTCTCTGCTCTGGAACACTACAGACCAACATGGTGAAGAGCAGTTGAATGTTCACTCAGCAGAGCTGGCCAGCCCTCCATGAGTGTGCAGCAGAAGTATGTCCAGGGTGATCTGGACTGCCCTTGGTTGCCTCTACACTCAGGGAGGAGAAGATGCCACTGATATGAACATCTATCTTCTCCTGCCATCGCCTCCCCACTTCTTGTTCTTGCCACTTCCCTCTTGCTATAAGGCAGCCAGATAGTGCCTAATCTGCCTTCTGATTTAGTACTTTCAAATAGTGTTTCTATAAGTAGACTAAAACATTCCAAGACCTATCCCTACTAACTTGTCCCTGTTTTGAGGGAGAGCAAATTTACTAGCATGGACTCAGGTCATATCCATTGGTATTGGCCTCAGTACTAGAGAACATGCCGTGGTATGTTTACTTTTCCAGTACAGATGCAGCCATGAGGACCAGGAAATATCAAGTAGAATTAAATAAATACATAAAGGAGAATATTTTCCAATATCTACAAGGAAATTTTGGAGGAGATGACTGATGCCAAACATTTTTTTACACTTGATGTGTCAGCAGGGTTCTGGCAGGTGCCCTTAGTAAAAAACAAGCACATATTTGTGCACATTCAACACCCTCTTTGGGAGATGCTGTTTCCTCAAACTGCCATATGGGTTGTATTCAGTATCCAAGGTGTTTTACAGGAAAATAAAACAATATTTTATCATATACAGAGTGTTTAAGCCTGAACAGATGAGGAAAAATAGTAAAATAACTGACCAAAGGCTCCAAACAGCTTTGGAAACAACTAGATCTGCTACAAAGAAGTTAAGCAAACAGTAACACTAATCTAAATGCTATATAATGAAAATAACACACCTGGAGGAGAAGTTTCAGCAGCACAGCATACAGACATATTTCAGTATATGTGGGCTGTGACTAACGTGCCTGCCCCGAAGAGCAGAGGACAGACAGGTTTCTCATAATGGTGAGCTCTGGAAACAAATGTATGGCTTAAAACCCTTATCAAGCAGCCTGGAAAACTGATGTTGTTAAAGGGGGCTCAATTCTTAGACAGCCCCACACCAAACAGCCAGCAGATATATCAGTGCCTCTAAACTTGGTGCCTGCACAGTCCCCCCCATAACAGATGGGTTCAGACTGGAGACCAGTCAGCTCTGTGCAGTGACCGCCACCAAAAATTGCCATCAGATGCCCAAGGGCCATCATCCTTCCTCCCAAGCTCTGGGGTGTCACATAGTTGTTCGAGGAAGGGCAGTGCTAAGATTTAAAGCCAAGCAAGAACAATATACTGCTGTTAAAAATCATGCCCTGCCAAACCCTTCACCAAGAACATACAAAGCTTGGGTTCCTTCAGCTTCCAAGCCCTGTTTTGCAGTTGAAAACAAACCCAGCAAGCCTGGGAGTAGTCTGGAGCATGTGACAAATATGTGAAGGTCCTCAGTCTGAAACAGATTTTTTATAATCCAATTGGATGAGTCAATGCCTTGTCTGGTTTCAGAGAGACCATGATGGCCAGAACTGCTCAGCTGGAGTGCAGCAGAAGGCAGCTTTGGTTACCAGTACACAGGAATGAAAGGGCACATCCTGGGCCCTGCTTTTGGCTATCAGCATGATCTTGCTTCTCTGGCACATAGCATGGATCACAGGCAGCAATCACATGCTTGGATACTCGCAGTTCGGGGGCAGGCGAGAACTCCTGAGAAAGAAGAACTGTAATGGAAGTACAGGGGAAAGTCAGCACTCTTGTCTGAGAAAGTCTCATATGTATAACAGCAAAGCAGAATTCAGACAGCCATGTCCAGTGACACAGCGCAGTGCTCTCCATCTAAGCACAGTCACCAAAGATTAGCTACATTGTGCCTCTTGGTAGGCTGCCGGACATTTTGTGTTATCTACATTTTGCTCATTGTTATTTTTATAGTCGCTGGAGAAAGAGAATGTCTACTTCTATCATCCTTTACTAATCTCTTGCAAAAGTTAATTGGAAGTAATCTTCATCTTGGGCAAGGAGCTCACGTCAGACAGCACTATCAATTATCACCAGGGGCTTTATGAGGGGAGTGACCTGTTGGACTTCTCAGCCTGGAACCAACCAAGACACTATGTCTGGCCATGGACATCTGCACCCAGACCAGTTCCTCTCAGTATGCCAAACAGGACAAGAGTCACTTATAGAATACAGTGGCATAACAAGTATAGAGATACTTACAGAGGGGAAAAAAAAAAGAATAAAAAGTGAGGTTAATTTTTACAGAGAAAAGGCCAAAGCAAAAGGAGCTGACTGACCAGAACATGAGATAATCAGAACACAATGACCTGCTGTTTAAATGAAGACTGATAATGCAGATGGAGAATGAATTAATCAAGCAGGAACCCAACTATTCCATTTTAAAAAGTCAGATATTTCCTTTTTTAAATAACTGGTATAAAACAATAGATGGTGGAGTGAAGGTTCTGAAGAATACATTGTTTTCATCAAACAATGTTGTATTTGGGGATTAGAGGAACAAGTAATTATGACATTCTAGTAAAGCCTGGTTTTGGCAGCTTTTTCAGCATCCACATGCAGAATGAAATGTCACTTCCAAATATCAAATTAACAGTAATTCTAGTTCTCTCATTTCTCCTGAGCTTCATTCCATTGACTTTCAAATCACTGAGTGATTTAGAATACCAGGGTTTTTCAGAAATAAAATATACTTGGTGGCATTTCAAGTCCAACATTTTGCTTAGATGTGCATTGTATAATTCAACAGATTGCTTAAGAGAAAGCAGCTATAAGGGTCAACAAACCTGACTCAGCTATGAAGTTAATGGAAAAATCCAAGTTGGTAGATTTAGAAAAAAAAACTAAAACAAATCACATGACTGGGTTTCAAGCTTTAAATTAATTTAGCAAATTGACCTGATTTAAAAAAAAAAAAAAAAAAAAAAAGAGAGAGAGATGTATCAGGAGGAAAAGCAGCAGCAGATGAATCAAAATCCCTTGGTAGTAACTTCAGCACTTGTCTGATTGTGGGGATAAATCAGAGTGTCAATATTGACAGTGAAATTCCTCCAGTTTTCTATGGAAACCACATTGCATTAAAGAGACTCTAATCTAGAGATCCCTTGATCATTAAAACTCTCCACAATCAAAACAGGGTCAAAAGGCAAACAAATGAAATAAAATTCAGTTATTACAAAAATAAGCAACCGAGCAGTAGATGGTAATTCCATGAAGCATATGCAGTAGTACATATGGCAAGAGTGGGAGGACTGGCAAAAAATACTGCATTTGGAAAAAAAATATATTTGTCTGAAAACGATCTCTTAATTTTTTGGCTACTCTTTCATCCACCACAATTGTGTGGTCTGTTTTTCAGAGAAAGAAGAAGCCAACTGAACTTCCTTTGGCCAGAGTTATATTGTCTCGGGAGTGGAGTCAGGTTTCTCTTAAATAACTGAAGGCAAGATTGTTGTCTTATATTATATGTCTTGTTACCAAAGCTATTGTGGATGAAGATCATACCCAAACCATTGCAAACTGTACCAAGTCCAGAGAAATATGTCGCTTCCTTCAGAAGAAGAAAAATGTTTTCCATTGTACAACTGAGAAAACATCTGTTGCTAATCCATGGAGTTTTAGATGACTGACTAGTAGCTGGATCCCTCTGGAGATGGATTGACTTAGCAGCAACAGATCAGTTTTAAGAAAAAAAACAAATCATCCCTGGTGCCCCAGTGCCCTCTCTGCACCCTCAATATACCAAATCCAGGAGAGAGGATGGACCAGATTCCAGGAGGAGATGCAGAAGTTGAGCTGGAGGTATCCCTAATTGTGAAAGAATACAGCCTCGAGTTTACCTGTAAGATTTTGGGTTTTTTTTTTCTTATTTTCTCATGCTATTTTAAACATTCCACATCGAAAATACACATATAAGCTGTTGGTAAGAAAATGGAATTTAAAGATGTCTGAGGAGTATCCATAGACCATGAACACAGGGTAAAACACTGAGCACATAACCTTCACATCTCACATCCTATGATGACTTCCAGCTCTCTCCACATTGTCTAAGAAGCTGCTGTCTTTGGCATTTGAGCATCATTTCAGAGATCCTGTGTGCCTTCAGCTCTGTGTCTGCTTCCAGAAGAGTGCAGGATGAATTCCACAAGGGGAAGCTGGGGTAGGAGCTGTGTGTGTTGAGGCAGACAGACCTCTGGACTCCTGGGCCAGGAGTCTATTCACATATTATTTTGTAAATAGAAGCAAAACGGTAGGTGATATTTTTTGCTATTATCTAATGGGCTGCTGAGAATGTATCTTTCTATATCATTTGTCTTGAATCGTACACCAGATCATTGCTGGGTTTTGCTATCTATCCTCCCCCATTCTGTTTTTCTTATTTCTACATCTACATCTCTCTTTTGCTCTCTTCTACAACAGCATTGCACTCTACAGTACTTTAGTTCTTGGAATTATATTTCTTTCTGAATTTCTCTCATTTCTCTGTTTTCCCCCTTTTGTCTTCCACCATTTTATTCCAGCAGTCCCATAGTGCAGTATGGAATGAGGCATCTCCCCTTCACATTACATCACAGCCTTCATACCACATCTGGTGCATACTCTCAGTCTCTCTGCCATATGTTATATACAACAACAATCTTTATTTCAGATTTTCAAGAGAAGGCATCAGTAAGCTCTGGGTCTCCTTATACAAAGGTTAAATTGTCTTTCCTTCCCTCACCCATAACACATTCCCACCCATACTAACTTTTACAAGTATATGGCTGGTTAAGAAGATAAGACAGCAGTGTCTCAGCTTTTCATTGCCCTCCAGTGCAGTATTTCGTACCCAGATACCTGTAAAGAATGACAGGGTGTCAGATTAAGTGAAGCTCTATATGCTGGGATCTCAGGAACTGTGGTAGGTAAACCGATGGCAAATCAGTTACTTTTGAATGCTTGCTTTCATTCAGGACATAAATGAAATAAGGTATCCTGCAGGTCTTTGAACAAGGAAGCTCAGGAACTATAGTAAATGAAATCAAGCATTGTGTTATTTTAAGCTGTGCCCTGTGAATTTCAGTGCTCAAATCAAACATCCTGGAAGAGAGAGGTAAGGAGCTGCCATCCACCTAAAGAGGTGGGGTGGCTTTTTTTACTCCTACAGAAAGCTGGTGCTCAAGAGATGTGAATTTTGGTCTTGAAAATGGAGAGGTTTTATTTTTTTCGACGTGAGTAATTTTTTTATCTATGAAAACTGAATGATGGCTGTTCTACATCTTGGGTACCCTGTAGATCTGAGGTTGTGATGGAGGGATGGAGATTCCAGACCTTGAACAGTCTCTCCAAGTGTAAAACACTTGTTTCAGTCTCAGGTTTGCCCTGTCTCAGCATGTATGTTATGAGGGTGTTTGGAACTGATGAGCGTTTCTAAGCAGGGGCAGATTTGGGATACAGGAGCTGACAAGAGGACAACAGTGCAATGAACTGTGAGGCTTGAAAGAAAGGCAAAGAGAGAATTTAATTAATGGCTCACATAACTTCAAGAACAGTGGGAGGGCAGAAGCTAGGATAGAAAGGGAGTCTTACTTCACTGTTGACTCTGAAGTCTCTGAAATTTAAATTCTAAAAGGAAAGTTGTAAGATTTCACTCCTTTACTTGCTTACTTGGCCATGGACCTCCATTATCCTTTCTTTAATAATCTCCTGTGGTACCTCAAACCACAACACACCACTCTGTAACCTTGTAAATGCAGAAGAAAGGAAACATGGTGGTTTTCTTGGGCACTGTTCATGCTACCTCTGAGCCTGTTGCTAGTGTCTGCTCCTCTAGCAATTTCAGATGTGCTAGCAAATGCTATTTAAGACACTCACCATCTCATTCTTATGATATTTGCTGTCCTGTTGTCCAGAAAAAGAAAAAGCTCTTGACATTGTTCAGTGGAGTATCACATTGGCAGAACCACTACAGAAAGACTTTTCTGTTGTTTTATGGACCCAGCTAATGAAGGTGATTGCAGCACACGCATCCTCATGTGTTGTGCTGCATGTTGAAGACAGTAGGCTGAAAAATGTGAATAGCAATATCTCACTTTCTTTAAGCTTCAATTTGGAAAGGTTTTATAGTGTAAACGATATTAACATATTTTAAAATCAGTGTCCAGTTTCTGTTCTAATACCTGTGGCTTAAGAAAATTAATTTTAGATAGAATTCATGGTGTGTAAGGACCAGCAGGTGGTTTGTACACCATTTCAATTTCAATCAGCTCTAATCAGCCCTTCACACCTCCAGAGAACCACCAAACAGAGTTGGAAAAACCCTTTTATGAAACTTGAATTACCCAAACCTCTCACACCAAGGCAGAGGATTCATTTCTTACACTTTCTTCAGAAAAATGGTACTGCATAGAAATCTTAGTTTACTCCATGGCCACAATAAAAATGAGAAAACTTGGTGGTACAGTGACATGCTGGAATTTAGCTAAAATGCTAAGAGGTAGGATTATTACAGTTACAAAACAGAGATAAAATACTGCTGGAAATTCATTTCAGATTCCATCACAAGAAAATAAAGATCTAGTTTTTGGTAAAAAGCCCTGGCTTCTATTGGGTTTTATTTGTTATTTGTGTTTATGCTTTTTTATTACTTATTTTGATATTAATTAATAGTAAAATATTATTAATACTAGAATTACTATGATTATAATTTTTCTTTTAAGAAGTTTAAGTGATATCAGTACTTTCCTTGTAATTTCATTATCTGGGAAGGGAAAACATAAATGCAACCACTTAAGTATGGCTTTATTTAAGCATGCAGACAGTTTCAGAGAAGTCTATTATTTGGGATATTGCTGGAGTCCTGCCTTATCTTTTAAATCAAGTGTTGTTTAATGGTAACTTTAGAATGACCATTGACTCAGAACAAGGAAACAATATTCCACTGTCTTCTACAGAACATTATAATCCTCTACAAAAAGTTCTCTTTAAGTTCCACAGAAGCCTGAGAAATTAAATACAGAATAAGATAAAAATTCTTTTGTCTGGAATATTGTAAAAAATTAATTATAAATAATGTTTCAGTGGAGAAGAACCTGCTTATTTAATCTGCCTTTGCATGTTAACCACAGAAGGCACTTTGAACAACAGTCATCAGCATGCTAAATTACATTACTTTTTCTTTCATTTGACAATGGAAGTTTCACAGAAAATCTTTGCTTCTGCTGCTGTGGTCCTGCTTTTTCATGGTTAAAACAGAGGGGTTTGTTCACCCTTACAGGAATGTAAAAACTGCATCCAAGAGGTGAACTTTTGCTGCTAGCAAAATCAGTGGGAATTTTCTATCTACTTCCATGGAAACAAGATTCAGACTTTATGACTTTCCTGGGATGTGTTGTGGTCTTGTGGATTACATATGAGCCTACTATATCATCTGCTGTATAATCCAAGGCAACTTATTTTTAAGTAGGGCTTGTTATTTTGATTCTGTCTAAATGATCGTTCAAAGGATTTTTATGTCATGAAGCACTTCAGCTCTCCATTAGTTAAACTAAATATATATATATATATATAAAGTAGTAATTTTAAACTGCTTCAGCATTTTAAGTGCATTCTGATGTACTGAACTGACCAAACTGACTTTTTTTGAGTCAGCCCAGCTTCATTCTGTGCTCCCAGCAGTAGCACTTTCCATTACAGAAGTATTTAATTCAGGTGGCCCAAGCTCTTCCCTTCAACTACAGGTTTCCCCTTGGCCAGACTACGTTCCCCACAAAGGGAAAGTTCACCCTCCAGGCAGGTCTTGTGGTGACCCACAGGAGCCAATGGACTCCAGAGCCAAGCACAAGGGACTACAAGGAAACTTGGTCAGGTACTCGTAACCAGAGTGGTGAACATTGTCCTGCAACACCCAAGCTACAGCACTCCCTGGAGACATATATGAATGTTAACTGTGGTGGCTGGGAACTTCGTCAAAGCAGAGTGTTTTCATTTTGGAACAAGAAAAGTGAAACCTGCCAACTGAAAACATCAAAATAAAGCATTTTCTTGTTTCAAATAATATATTTGTATATACCACGAACTTTCAAATGTCATGAAAGACTGTTCACATGAACAGTTTCCAGCCCCTCACCCTTGGGCCTATCTTGGATAGTGTTTATAGGATGAATGGCTCTTTTGCACAATATTCTGGTCTTTCAGAGAGCACCTCATTTACTCCCTGAGAGGTGGACTCCAGTTTTCCTGGCCTTAGATGAGATCCTGGATTGCAATAACCTGTAAACTTGTCAGCCTCATCCTGCAAGTACTTTTTAGGGTGAATAGTCACTTCTCTGGAATTTTTTATGGGGCAGCCTTATTAACACCACAGCACAGTTTAATCATTTAGAACAAAAGATTAAAAAGTTTTGAAAGCAGCAGATTTAATACACCTGTCTTACCTAGAAGTTTGCCACCCTTCAGCAGAGAACTTCAATGGCATTGCTTCACTAGTGTTCCCAGCAAGTCTGTTTCTTTTAATCCTGTTTCTTGCCTTCTTCAGAAGTTGTTTGACACAGTGTCCTGGAGTTTTGGTTCTCCTCTACATCCTGTGTGGGACACATTGTTCCCAGGTGGGTAGAGTTTGCTAAACCCCACAGCTACACAGATGTATGATATCAAAACAGATGGCATTTGCAGCATGTCCTAAATGCAATTATATTGCTCCTTGCCCACAGACAGTCAGCACCTTCTAAGACCAAACACATTTTCATACTGTAAATCCCTCACGGTATTTAAAGACACTTACAAACATGTGGTATTCATAAATTACTCAAGAGCAGCTCAACATCCTTCATATTTTTTTCCTCAAGCTAAATATTCTATAGAAATGCAAACTCTTATTATTATCATGTCATGTGTCCAAAAGCAGCTGGGAGTAGTGAAGAGATCACTGCCACTTTCTCTTTGCATTGTACTAGCCTAATATGTGTTTAAAGTTTACTGGGCATTTACAATTTAAAATAGCCCATTGGGTAACAACATTTTTTCTATGAGTAAAGAGATGTAATTCAAAACATATTGAGCAGAAGTAAAAAAACTCAGTGCTAATAATTTTAAAATTACTGAGCTAATTAAGTTAGAACAAGCAAATCACATTCTCTAGATTTCCATTAGATTTAAAATAAGGGGAGTTTGAAGAAAACAGATTCAGCTGTTACTGACTTATTTATGCATACAATTTTCCATTGGAATGTCTGGGGCAAATTGTACTGATACAAGCACAGGAACAGCTGGATGTATTTTGATGAAGCAATAAAAAAAAAGAAGGCAGTTTCAGAGGGCAGTTTGATATAAAAAGGAATTTGTCTACGATAGTTATGGTGCATTAGATTAATGCCTGACTGAAAGACAGCTGAAAACAAAACTCCCTCACAGCTTTGATTGGCTTTGGATGAAACCATACAGGAGGTCACAATATGAGCTGCACTCCATCCTTAGCTATTGCAGGTGTTACTGTTCCAGCTACAAATTGCTGACAAATAACAAATACTGAGGGACCTAAAGGATTTCTACCAGATGACACTGGTCTGGTCACTGAACAAAGACTCCATGCTTTCTGATTAATGAGTATTTGGTGAGTTTTCAATACATTGTGATTATCCTGACCTGCAGCTTTCTGCAGCCACTGAATGCTTGTTCTACTGCTGTACTTGGACTATAGGGCCAAAGGTCTCTCTTGTGGTGAAAACTGCAATGTTAAGGGCGTTTCTGTCTGGCCTTTCTGCGTAAGCCTGTTCACTAAACCATTCTTTGTTGCACAGGTTAAGGGCCTGGAGAACAGTACGCTGAAAACATGTTAGGAGAGAGATGAGGCAAGGCCAGTGGAGGCCAGGGGTGCAGAGTGCACGTTTCTGCAAGACACAGAGTTCTTGCAGCTCTCTCCATTCCAGAAGGTGGAGTGGTCCCAAGGTAGTGTAACATTGGCTTTTCTCCTTTCCCTCTCTCAGGAGCCACTTCCTTCACAGACTTTGTCCAGCCAGAGCAGAGAATAAGAACATTGTTTTGATCAAGGATAATCTTATCTTCTTTCTGGAATGCTGTTTCAGCTAGAGACTAACTCAGAAATTAGAGTAGTTGAGGGAGTCCAGGGATTCCTATTTAGGTGAAAGATGAGATGTTGCTCTATTCCAGCCAACTGGAAACACTGTGGAACAGAAGCTTTTTTTTTTCTTATCGACTAGCTCCTTTGAATAACAATTATTATAACTCACTGAACACTGCATAGCAGTGTGGAATTTCAACCCACCCTTACTTTGCAAGGCACTGATTAAATGCAATTAGACACAGCCTGCAAACAGCCTTGGATTTTCCTCATTAGCATCATTAACAGTGGTGGCCACTCTAAAGTGGCCAAGGAAATCATGGCCCCAGTCCCAGAGAAGTCAGAAGAGCTGGCCTGCCTCATGCAACGCTGTAGAGGGTACTACTCAGTTTCTCTCCAAACATCATTCTTGCAGCAGCTCTGTCATTCCTCAGAAGGCTGATGCATATCCTGGATGACAGTACATAAGCTGCATGGATGAAGAACTTGCTTGAACTATGTGTGGTTCTGAACATACCATCAAGGCCAATTATCATCAATACTATAATATTACTACTGTTGTATCATGGTGGTCCTTTCTTCTTTATTTTGTGGCATTGCTCCCAAAAGGCACCAGCATAAGATAGATCATCCAATTTGTAGATACTCTAGCACCCTGGGACAGCCCCAAAGTGTTCCAGTCATATCTAGACCAAAATTAAATTATTTTCTGTGGACTCAGCATTATTCCTGACTGATTGCTGCACTCCCAAAAGGTCCCCTTGTACATCCAGCCCACCCCACTCAGCTGCATCATACAGAGCACCATCCCAGGGCCTGCCATAAGGAGCTTGACTTGACTCATCACCAGCATCTCTTAGGGTACAGCAGGTAGTGATTAGCCAGAGATGCTACTAACACAGTCTGAACAGGGATTTCTGGCTTTCTTATCAGTCCAAGTCTAGTCCAAAAGCCCACCAGCTCTCTGGAGTCCTTGCAATGTCCAATGAAAGAGCAAAGCAAATAGAAGGATCAAAGCCCTGGTGTTCAGGAGGGCAGACTTAGACTCTTCAGGGATCTATTTGGAAGAACCCCAAGGAAGACAGTCTTGGAGAAAAGAGAGGACTAGGAAAGCTAGTTCATTTTCAAGGATCACCTCCTCTAAGCTCCAGAATGGTCCATCCTGAGGCTCAGGAAACTAACCAAAGTCAGCAGGAGGCCTCCAAGGATGAGCAGGAGCTCCTAAAAAATCAGAAATATAAAAGGGAAGCAAAGGTGGAAGCAAAGACAGGTGACCCAAAAGAAATACAGACACACTGTTCATGTGTGCAGAGAAGAATTTAGGAAAGCCCAAGTCCATCTAGTAAGGGATGTGAAATACAACAAGAAGGGTTTCTACAAGTACCTCAGCAGCAAAAGGAAGACTAGAGACAACATGGCCCCACTTCTGAGTAGGGCAGGGAACCTGGTGAGAAACGAGATGGAGGAGACTGGGGTATTTCGTGTCTTCTTTGCCTCAGTCTTTTCTGGTAAGACCAGCCTTCAGGAGGCGCCTGAGACCCAAAGGAAAGTCTGGAGTAGAGAAGACTTACCCTTGGTAGAGAAGGGTCTTGCTAGGAAACATTAAAACAATTTTGACATACATATGTTCATGGGACCTAGTGGGATGCATCCACAGATGTTGAGGGAGTTGGCTAGTGTTATGGCAAGGCCACTCCCAATTTTCTCTGAAAGATCATGGGGAGGTTCTGAGGACTAGAAGGAGCAAATGTCACTCCTTTCTTCAGGAGGGCATCATCTCCAACTACACTTTGGAACTACAGGCCAGCCAACCTCACTTCAATGCCTTAGGAGGTAGTAGAGCTGATAGTCCTAGAAGCCATTTATAAACATGCAGAAGACAAGATGATGACTGAGAACCAGCAGCATGGATTTATGAAGAAGAAATCACGCCTGACCACCCTGACAGCCTTTCATGCTGACATGACTGGCTCAGTGGATGAAAGGAGAGCAGTTGTTGTTGTTTGTCTTCATTTCAGCAAGGCTTTCAACCCTGTCTCCCATAATGTCCTCACAGACAAACTGATCAAGTACAGGCTAGAGAAATGGCCAGTGAGGTGACTGAAAACTGGTTGAACTGCTACCCCAAAGGGTTGTGACCAGTGGCAAGAAGTCCAGCTGGAGGCAAGGCTCTAGTGGCATACTTCAAGGGTTGATACTGGATCCAGGCTCATTTAACATCTTCTTTAATTACATGGGTGGTGGGGCAGAGTGAACTCTCAGCAAATTTGCAGAATATACAAAACTGGGAGGAACAGCTACACCACATGGTTGAGTTGCTGTTCAAGCAGACCTTGAAAGGCAGGAGAAACAGGCCAATAGGCATCCCATCAAGTCCAAGAAAGGGAAGTGCAAAGTCCTGGACCTGGGGAGGAATAAACCCGATTCACCAGGACACATTAAGGGTTAATCTGCTGGAAAGCATCTTCACAGAAAAGGCCTCTGGGGCTGCTGGTGGACAAGCTGAACATGAGGCAGCAATGTACCCTTGCAACAAAGAAGGCAAACAGCCTGTTGGGCTGCTTTAGGAAGCATGTTGCCCACAGGTGAGAAGAGGTGATGTGTCCCCTCTGCTCAGCACTCGTGAGACACGTCTGGGTGTTGTACCCAGATCTGGACTGCCCGATACAAGAGAGACACACATATATGGGAGCAACTCTGACAAAGAGCCACAAAGATGATTAAGGGACTAGAGCATTTGACATACAGGGAGCAGCTTAGAGAGCTGGGACTCTGGAACTATTCAACGTGGAGATCTTATCCACATGTATAAACACCTGGTAGGTTATGTAAAAAAGATGGAATCAGACTTTCCTTAGTAGTTCCTACTGACATGACAAGAGGCAACAGACAGAAAATGAAATACAGGAAATTTTGTTTCAACTTAAGAAAAACTGCTTTGCTATAAGCATAGTTGAAGACTGGCTCAGGTTGCCCAAGGAGGTCAAGAAGTCTCCAGTCTTGGAGATATTCAAACCTGACTGGACACTGTCCTGAACAATCTGACCCTGCTTGGAGCACAGGGCTGGACCTGAGGTTGATGCCTGCCAGCCTCAGCTATTTCATCATACTGTGATTCGTCATACAGCCAAACCAAGAGGCATCAGGAAAGACTTTGCTTCCTACATGAAGGAGCGTAGTCCAGGCTACAGCCTCATCTTTCAGGATCTTGCCCCTCATGCCTGAGGCACTTGCAGAAAAGACATTCAAATACAGAGGAATCTTTCTGCTCTCTGCAGATTGCTCATGGGCTACATGTTAGCACCAGTGAGGGCTGTGAACTGATTTCATATTAAAGTCCACTGTTCAACTGGCAATGGAGAAACATCAGGCAGTAGGAAGGGGAGGCATTGTGAAAGGTTCAACTTTTCTGCGAAACATGCCTACAAACCAGGGCTGAAAATCTGGGTAAGGTGGAGGCAGGGAGGAATCCACAGCTGGAAGGAGGAAGGGAGAATGAGACGATGAGTTTTATTTTAAACATATGTGCTAATCATGGCACAGAAGAGAAATAAGGGTGGGAAACTGCAGCTGGGAGGGGGAGGGCAGACAGAGGCACTGATTATTATTGTAGATATATTTATTAAATCATTGCTCCAAGCAGGGAACCAGGGTGGGAATATGCAGCTGGAAGGTGGAGGGCAAGGGGAAAGCAGCAATTTTATATTTAATGTTTGCAGTGAGCATGGTTCAGGATGGGGACCAGGGGTACAGCCTTGCAGCTGGAGGTGGGAGTGCCACAGGAGAACGCTGGTTGCTAGACCTGTCATGTTAAAATATGCACATCTCTCCTTCAAGAAACCCTGGTGCAAAGGCTTTGCAAAGCTTGCGAAACGGGAGAGCTTTGATTTTAAAGGAGTGAGGGAGAAAGCTTGTTCACCTGCGGGGTTTTTGCTGAGTTCTTGCAGCTCTATTACAAAATTACTCCATAAACTTTTACAGCAGGCCCTGTGCCAGCGAAATGTCATTATTAATACTGCTACGGAAAGTGCCAACAGAAGTGAAATACTCATGGGGAGACACTGCAAAAGACATACAAAACCCCAGACCTTTGGAGAATCAGAAGAAATGAAGGGGGAAGAAGGGGGATAAAACTGCCATATGGACCCTGTATGAACTAACGGAGCTTATACCATAACAGAGGTCAGTCACCAAGACTGGTCAGGGCCAGCAGGTTTCCAGTACGGCAGATGTAAGTGCATCAGCTCTGGTTAACAGAAGTAAATGTGCCTAAGGCAGCGAAAGGGATTGTTGTGT
This sequence comes from Nesoenas mayeri, assembly GCF_963082525.1. Lineage (NCBI taxonomy): Eukaryota > Metazoa > Chordata > Aves > Columbiformes > Columbidae > Nesoenas > Nesoenas mayeri. Next base: position 25,597,853 of record NC_137543.1, read on the forward strand.
GTTTTAGATGGTCTACAGTGATAAGAATGAAAATGAAACAATCAGGCTATGGAGAGGACATGATCCCATCTAGTGCTGAATGCTTTCATCCTCCAAAGCAGTCACTGGGAGCAGCAATTACTCAGAAACTTGTGGGATCAGACTCAGCTGTGTCATCTTCTCCTCCCTTGGCCATGGTCTTACACTGTAGACCTGTGTCACGAAGTCTTTCTGCTGGAAAGGTAACCACGAAGAACTGCTTTGACCTCGTTAGGAGAATTCCTCTCACATCTGCAGCAACACAACCAAAAGTTTCAGAACTGCAAAGAAAAAAAATTGATAAGCCCTTTTGTAAAAAAATGTATAGATGTATTTATAGATCTCTACACAGTTTCTGGAGCTACAAATAATCATGATGCCACAGAAGCGTGTTGTCATCCAGCTCTTGATTTTGAACTCATAAGGGCCAACATAAAGTAAGAAGCTCTGCTGTCACATGTCACTTGGACACTGATTTTCTGTCTCAGGGAAGGCCACAGGCTGGAGATTTAGAACTGCATGAGAAGAAATAATTGCCAAGCTTGGAATAATCTGACCTGAAGTTAGTCTGAGACACAGAGCAGTTTATAGGTAATGGAAAAATCAGATCTCTAAAAGCTCATATATCCATTCATGCCTCCAGTTTACCTGGCTTCAGTTCCTCCCTGGATAATCTGAGGCCAGCTAAATGTCAGTCAAAGAAGTCACATTAAAGTATATGTTTTTAGATCTTTTTAATATCGAAAATTTGTCATATTCTCATCCTCAGGTTGTTGGGCTATTCTCTGGCTTAATCACTTTCCTGAACAGGATTGTTTTATTGAATCAGGGCCACAGAAAACATCTGTCTTTGCAGCACAGGGGATGCTCTTCACAAGGCTCATCATCAGGAAGTCCTTCATGAATAAAGTATTAAAGAGATATTTTTCCCAATTTCTCACTCTCTTTTTTTTTTTTTAATTATTATTATTAATTAGAGAAAAAAGCACCATGAAATAAAACAGGGCCTGTATCATTATCTTGTAACTAATCACGATTGCAGTCTTTTGTGCCCTTTGATGGCAGAACTGCTTAAAATAATAGAATTAGTCATTAGAAAAGAAAAAGTCATCTTGCCCTTCCCCTGCCAATGAAAGATTGTTTCCTGTACTTTCTAATGTCTCGTCTAGATTAACTTTAAAAGTCTCAATGATCCAGCAATTCTTTTCCTGGAGAAAAAAAACTCCAAAGAGATGAAAGTTAGAAAATATTTCCGAAGCTTCTTTTAGATATCCTCCTTTCTAGCTCTATTTACATTTAGACTTCTTCCTATAGAGTGTCTTGAAGTAATGCTCTTATGACCTGGTAATATACCACTTCACCCTTTTAATATCGGAAACAAAGACCTTATAAATTTAAAGAAAAAAATTACTTTATGAGTAACTGTGAATTGCTGCTATTGGTGGTCTATGGATGATGACACCGAGAACACTACAGCATTGAGTTGATTCTGCCTTACTCTTGTCTTTCTTGCAATGATTACATTGAAGTGACTGCACTTAGATGAAAAAAACCCTGAATTTAGAAGTTAACAAATTAATGTACACCACTTTTGTAAAAAAACAAAGCCCACTATGCTTGATTTTAATAAATTTTCTTCATACATTCAGAAATTGCTTATGTCCTGTTGTGTTGTCTTATAAGCTTTTACTGGAATTTTATAACACTTATAATTTGATTTCATAATACCAAAAAATTCTTCAAAAGTGTACAAGGAACTTTTTATGTATGATTCTATTCATGAAAGCTTTCTACGGATAGGGAGACTCAACCCTCAACTACTTGCCTCAGAGTAGATATGACTAACAGTATAGTTATATACTCTCTCATACTGGTTCCCTCGGTGAAGATGACAGCCATGAGACACAGGCAAATTGTTGATGGCTGGAGCCTCCCCCCATGTTTGGTAAATCCATGCCTGGAGCAGAGTGAACCATGCAGCGTGTGCCTTGGCTTGACCCTCAATCAGCCAAAACTAATGAAAACGTCTCCATGGACCTCAACAATGCAGGTCTCAAGTCTTCTAGATTTTAGTCTTTCATTGTACACCCAGCATTGGTTACATTACAGTTTATGTCTCTGCATGTTTAGATATATTTAAGGTAAACCTGAGGACTGACTATGACTGAAAAAAGGATCTGATTCATATGTCTCATGGAGTATCATAAAGCCCAAGCAACAAGACCAATTCTGGGCTGTTTGATGCGTGCCATGGTGGTAGATTGGAATTTAAATTTCCAGTTTGCTCAGTCAGTGGGTCTAACTTCACACATGTGGTACCAACTTGTTATTTCAAAGCTTTTTGAGTGAAAATTTTGTTCAAACTGTAACTATACTAAAATTCAGTCTAATTCTTCAGTGATGCAACAATATAGCTAGCAATTCTTAACCTTATAGCTTTTCTAAAAACATGCTTAAAAAGCTGTGACCCCCAGGATTACACTTTTTTGTGTAGGGTTTTTTTTCTGGGGCTGGCAGAGATATTAAATGCATTGGAAAAAGATTACTCTTACCTTGATAAGACAACAGACGGGATACTTCTCCAATTTACACTAAACATATAATGGTCTAAGAAAAATGACATCAGTGAAATCTCTCTTGATTTGCCAGGTGGAAGTAAAAAGGAGAATCAGATCATTTTTTATTTCTTTTTTTTCAGTTTTTCTGACCAGCCAGACAGGTGTGCTGGCCACATTATGTTACCATATGTCAGGAGAAATGTTTTTTAAAACAGTTAATACTATGCTTGGGAAAATTCCATGTAGCATATGCCATTTAATATATACATATTTTGTCCATACAATTATACAATTGGGTAAAATACACAAAATCAAGTTGTATTTAAGATGATTTTTGGTTATAAGCCAATGCAAATATTATTCTCCCAAGATTCCAGGAAGGGATTAAGTGTAGAGTAGTGACTTGTGCAGCGTCTGCCAACTGCTGACTAATTGCATGCCCATCATTATTCCATCCACATATACAATGCGGGCAAAATTCAGAGGAGAACCATACTACACAGCATACTTCGAATAGCAATGGTCACTTTGAGGCAAATTCTTATATATTTTTCCAGTGTTAATTTCACTCAGTTGTTTTAGGGTCCTTAGGGACTTAGAGAATCATAGCACTGAAAACAAAGTATTGGACATGTGTCTAATGCAAATGAAAAGGCAGAGACAAATATATGTGCACAGACCATACAACTTTTCCAAACTTCTTTCTCAACTAAGTATAAAGTTAGGAGAAAACTACACTATACTACACTTTATGTATCCTGTCTATCAGCAAATGTTTTATAAGACAGGGCCCTGGGAATGTTGTGCATTATCACTGGGGAAAATAATTAGAGCAACCACAATGTATATATAGATGGAGAGACATCTTGGAAAAACATTTCTTATAATTGCACTGTAACAAAATGTGCAGTTCAATATTTTACACATGGTGAAAATTACACCACAATTAATGGCATGCCTCTAACATAATTCATTCTTAATGGTTTTTAGTAGTTTAGAAAAAGAGACCTATCACTGGGTGCTTCATGTTATAATATTGCTAGACAACAATTCTCAACAAATCTCATAAGCCAGGCAGTGCCAGTGCTGGCAAAAAACTTCTACCTACATCCAAGATGGCTCTCCTTGACCCCAGTTTAAGTTGAATGCTAAAACTGAAGTATTAGGACAACAGATTAAGAACATTCTCCAATTTAATTTACTCATTTTGATGAAAAGTGTGTCTGTATTTAGGAGCTTGATTTCCCCTCTTTGCTGTATTTGGCATCCTATTGCGTGAAAGCCATGTCATTGCGTGTCTCTTTAATCCTAACAAGTAGATTATTTAGACAGTAGTTTGTGCTTTCAAAGCTATTTCTACAAACAGGACATTTTCTGTTGCTAAATGAAAGACAAGCTGTGTTATTTTCTGGTTCCTCCACATCTGGGAGACAGCCAGGGATGGTCAGACATAGGCAGTTGTCACCTACATGAACACTAAACCAGTATCTCAACACTGTGTTAATAGGTGCTGTTCAAAAGGACATATCCCTTGAACTGAAGTGAATAGTAGTATATGAATGTCCCAATAATTTATAATCTCTTCCACCACTTAAAGACCTACTGATATTCAGAGCCATTAAATGCCTCTTCCATGTCCCGACCACACACAGCAAGGCTAATTGCTCTCGGGGAACTTAAATTCCCATTTCAATTTCAACAGGACTGCACTTAATTTCTGTTCAAATCTCTTATGCAGCAACAGTGGTTGCTACAGGGGATATCAGAACACAGGGCTCCGAGGAACTTTCTGGGCCATTAAGTCAATTCTCTTGTTACTGCAAGCAAACACATTGTATAATTTTTTTCATACACTCTTCAGGCTCTAACATAAAAGTTGTTGGATTTTGGCCTCTGTTACTCGACTGAAGAATATTCCAAAATGCACTTGCTCTAACAATGAGGAACTGTTTTCTAATTTCCAGCTTAAACTTGTTTCTTCTTAGTTTACACCCACTGTACATGTGAAAATGTTTAGCTTAAGCAATCCTTTTCTCCCTGCTTCTTTCCCCTGTGCTCACCACCTTATCTCCATTTTGCCAGACTGAGCAAGACAAGCTCTTCTACCATTCCCTCATAAGGACAAAGATAATTCTTTTCATCCTGCTTGAGTCCTTACCTGCATCTGCCAGGTTTTCAAACAGTCTTTCTTAAGCCAGTGGTTGAGAAGAGGTCTACCCAGACCTGCATGTCATGCTTGTCATGCTAGTATTTTTTGTCCCCACTGGCAATAATTTCACTGACAAATTCAGGGATCGCATTTGTCTTTTCGTGGTTACATCACATTGATGACTATCACTCAATCTTTGATCAACAAGTAAAAGAGGCTATTTCTCAACTTTTTTATGAATGGATGAGCTCTGAGCTTCTAGCAGATTTTTAAATTAATTTTATTAACATATTTTATCCCATTCTTATTTGAGCTTTTAGACTGTGCAGTCTTCAAAAGATGTGTATTGACGATGCCTCCAAACCGTGCATATCAGTATATTTTGTCAGGACCCTATTCATATTTATGTCAAGTCACTGAGAAGATATTAAACAAATTCAGTATTGGTAACCAGTCTGGTTTGATCCCTTCACTCTCCACAGACCCTGCTGCTGTCCACCTTCATGTCTCCTGTTACCCACTTTGCAATTCCTCTCCTGATTCCTCTTGTTATGATGAGTAAAGGTTGTCAATTTGTTTCCAGAGCATGTTTTCATGAAATCTTGATAGATTATATTTTCCATGTTATTTTTGTCCAGAAAAGCAGTAACTAAATAGAAATAATAGTTCAGTATAATCTACCTTTGCTAAACTGTTATTTGTATTTTACTATTTTTAATTTATCTCCTAGTACTCCTGCAGGAAATCGTTCAAAGCCTGCTACAGGACCTTGAATACAGTTCAGGTTCAGACTTCAATGTCCATGGCTGTCTAAATACCTTTTCCTACACCTAAATATAGATGTTTTCCTTGCTGGTCTCCTGGCCTGCCAGTGCTAACTCCACCCAAACGTGCTACAAAGCTTGCAGTTCTCAACAGCACATCTCTCAGTCTCTTGGGGTGAAGACAGGCAACATTTCCCACTTAAGATGAACTTTCAAGTTACAATTTGCACTTGGATGACACATTCCCAGTGATACCCTCCCATTTGTCCTCATGGTCAATATTGTCACCCTTGCTGAACACTGAGGCGAAGGATTTATCATACTCTGTTTCCAGGCTGACAATACCTTTCATCTCTATCCCATTCTCAGTGTACAGAAGTCCCACGTCTCTTTACGTGCAGTGGACAAACTCTGGGGTTTATTTTGATATTCTTTGTTAGGCCAAGTTCAGTCTGACATCAGTCAGTTCTCACTTTATTCCCACTCTTTTTTACTTTTACAGCAAGGATTTCCTTGTAGAGCAGTCCTTTTTTTCAGCTTCTGTAGGCACCCTGCTTATTCCCAAGAAGCAGTAATTCCACCTGCCAGGTATGAAACATGTCCCTCCCTACTTTTCCCCATTGCTTGTGATACTTTGATAGATTCCTCAACCTTTTTTGACTTGAAGCAATTCCAAACTTTCTCCACTTTGAAGACCCTGAGCAGCTCAGCCCCAGCTGTCTTTCCTAACCAGTCCTCTCAATTTATCAAAGTTTGCTCCCCTGAAATCTTAATTAGAGAAGTATTTTTCCATTTATCCTTTCATTTAAACTGAGTCAGCTCAAGACCACTTGTGTTAAACAACTGCCAAGTCCCATCCACAGAGTGACTGAACTTTATGAGTGGATGAAGTGATTGCTGCTTGCACTATATAGAGCCAAATCCTGACACCTTTCCTCTGTCCTCTTTATTCTGGCATATGTTTGCTGTAATCAATGGGAGTTTGGTTTATATAAGAACTAAAGGACTGAGCCTACAGTTTGTAGTTCTCTTTGAAATCCCTTTACATGAAAGGCGCTACACAAATACATTATTATTTTACTTGCTTTTTATAAAGCACAAAATATTATTGGCCATTGAAAGCTTATGGAAACTTGATGCAATTGCAGTTGGCATTGACCTTTTCCCCAGCATAGGAGTCCCTAGGATAACACAGATGTCATGTGCAATGAAATTAATGTTGTGAGCACAGCTGTTTAGTAAAATAAAGTAAGATAAAAAGAAACAATTACCTAATTTGATATGGGATCTTTTTTATATTTTTCTTTACCTTACACTACAGTTTGCAACTTATTGACTCATCCAGTGCCAGACAGATTTTTTTCCCTTCTGTAAAACAAGTTTTCACTTACATATACTGCTGGGAAGCATTATTCGAAATGATGAAGTGTAGGAAGTAGAGCCGACAAGAACATTTTACATAGCTATCTTGTACACCCTGACTTCTCTTCTGCAATTTACTTATAGTCTTAAGTTGATTGTTCTCAGATTAATATGCACAATTTGGAAAATTGAAATAGCCTTCTATAATGTTCAAACACAATCCCATAAACTGAATAAGTTTTTAAAGTAAGCTTTACCTCAAGACCCCACAATGAGGTATCTATTACCAGGAGCTCTAAGCAAATGTTCTTTTAATTAGATACATTTATCTTTAATCCCTGTTTTGACAGAAACTCTAACATAAACATACATTACAAATAAAGAAAATCCAGCTCATAGTATGGTTAATTTTTATGCTTGACAGAGCCATTTGGAAAAAATAACTGTGACCTTTTTGGAGCCTGGAAAAAAAATATCTTAACGTGATGTCATTATAAAACAGTTTCAGAAACCAAGACGAAACAGTGGCATCTGTAGCTAGAGTACAATAACAATTCTTAAACTATTCCTTAAAAGTGGCAATAAAATCCTAAAAAGACCTTCGGGCCTTATGCTGAGGCAGCTGCAAAACCATGTTAAATAATTTCTGTAAGGACAACAGTAATTACAAACCTGGTTAAAGTTTACCTACATTTCATTCCTAGAGTGTCTGAAATGAGGGCTGTGAAACCAGATGGTTACGGAGCACATGTGATGGATATATTCCATCAAGCGTGTCCATTGCCATGGAAACAACAGCAATAACATTATCTTTAGTGTCTATTTCTTCACAAAACTGTTCATTTAAGTGTTGTTGCCAATCTAAACAAAATCCCTATGAATACTTAAGTATCAGCTCAAAAAAACAGGTCTGCCTCTCCCCACCCTGGAGTAAGTGTGTTGGATGTTAGTGACTGTTGCAGGAATGATAGCAGCATGTATCCTCTCCTTGGTCCATGCTGTTGTATTCAGCTGCTTCTCTACAGCCTTTCTTTGTTCAATTTGATTAGGGTTACAATTTTGAGCTATTGTATTCAGGCAATTCAATCATTATTTGAATGAAAAACCAAACCAGGCAATAAAAATTTCTTCCTTTCCCACTTTCTGTATCAATAAAAGGAACCAGAGGCAGAGCAGAAGAGAGACAATTTGAAAAAGACATGAGACAACACAAATGTGTTTTATGCTTGTGTTTTTACCCTGCAAGTAAGTATGTGGATTAGAAAACAGTAAACTTCAAGTGGAATGAGGGAATGTAAATGCATGGAGATGACAGACAGCATTGACACCATACAAATCTGAGATGCTCTATCTTCATCCTCTCTGTTATGGATATTTTATTTTCAATAAGATAAACGCTCCATCCTGTCTCCTAAGCTTTCCCTCTTGTCCCATTCCATAAAAATAAACAGGAGACAGTGTTATATATAACAAGCCATATTCAGCCCTCCAACAATATGGGGCATATCAATGATCTGAATTGACTTTATGAATCCAGTGATGGCAGAAGACAGCAGTAGTTCAAAAGAATCTCTGATATTTGATCTGTTCATTTAAATCTGTGCAATAAAAGGATTCATGAGGCAAAGGCTCAACTTACCCCTAGCAAAGTACTTCACAAAAATCATATCATTACCATTGGGTAGTGGTTAATCTAACTCACTCTTCCTCACACAGTACACCTAGCAGGTCCATGTCATGGCATGTGTACACAGGTTAACACATTTCAGCTGTAAGATTGTCTCACCATGTCTTCTCACAGCCAACGAGCTCAATGTTGTGTTATGCCACACTAGATCAAGAATCCTGGCCAAATTTTGTGAAAACATTCCTGGAACAACATGAATCTGATCTGTTTCTTCGCTCCATGCAATATACGCAGCTATGGGAAAGAAAAGGAAAAAAAAAAAAAAAAAGAGCCTCTAACAAAAAACTGAGGATTTGAGGATTTGAAGATGTCATACCAAACAAGACTGGCTGCAAAGAATTTCACACCTCAGGAAGCCAGTGTGGAAAAAACATCACAGTCCCCATGGCATGTGGAGGAAACACGAGGGAAATCCATGAGGCAAAGACCCAAACCAACGTGAGCTGTGAGTAAAACAGCCAGGGCTGTGTGCATGACAGCTTGGACTGCCATAAGAACAGTCCCAAATCACTTGTGCCTTGTTGGCAACAGCATATCAGAAACACACTTTATACAGGCAGTGACACTGGCTGCTCCACAAGTTCATCTGCTCACACAGGGGCTCCATGTCTGTGGCAGAAGCACAACAGCTACAGACTGCTGAAATTTCTGCTGAGCTGCAGATATTCTCTTCTGAGGGATATCACGTTACTTTGGCGCTTTCCATTTTCACGTTCAAAGCTCTGCATACCTGTGCCCTGACCCCTATTTAAGTCCAGTGTCTTATCATATTCTCTCTCCATCCTCCACCGAAGCCAGTGTTTTTAAACTAATTCCCTCACATTCTGCACTTCACAGAGAGCATTTTATTGTTATAGGTCAATATTTGGGCCCTCTGGTTTTACAAAGCGGATGTTTTTCCTGGTATGAATGTTGCCTGGTGTTATTAGAATAAAATGCAGCATACTGTGCAAAGTGCAGTGTGTTTCTCTTGTCCTTATCACACAAATTAAAATACAGCACATTTTCCCAGGCATTGTATGGTGACTAACCATCCTAGAGCTTTCCAGAGACTCACACAATGCACACTTTTGTTTTGCTGCTCCAAAAGAAGTTGTCAGGATTCCTATTTGTCTCAGCATTTGAAACTGGCATACAGGACAACCAAACCTATGTTTTTGGTTTGGTTTGGTTTGGTTTTGTTTTTCCAGGACCATATCTTCTTGTTTCCCCAACATTCCCCTTCACCCAGAAGAAGTGATGGCAAGTGTCATGAGTTTCTGCATTGCAAATGGTGCATTCCTATCAAGTAACACTAGAAGAGAGTAACATCTCCCTTCTGTATAACTTTCTTTAGGGGACATGCCCACAGCCCCTTATTTTACTTTAGAAGAATACCTGTGAAGGTTTCCCTGCTTCTGTCACATTACTTTTATTTCTGTGTTGCTGAATAAGCAGCGTTGTTCACCTGCTCCCTCATATGTACAAATTGTCCTCAGATGCCTGGGTGAAAGGGGCTCCAGAACATGTTGCACATGCACTCAACAACTGGCTTTGTTTTCCAAAACATCTGTAACCTGGACCCAATTGCCCTGTACAAGGCAGGAACAACCACCCCTGAAGTCAAGCCCAGTTCAGCTACCACCTGACTTTCCCCACAACATCTTTGACTTGCCCCGCACTGTCTTGTTTTTCCTCTAACACAAATTCATTGGTTGATTTGGTTCTCACTTCTCAGCTGCCCTTGGGGTCACCCCAAGCCTTGCAGAGGTACGTGGCCATTTCAGGCAAGAGGTACATGCACATCACATACGATTCTTTACCTCTTCCCCTCTTGGTCTCCCCAGAAAGCAGAAACACAGTAAATGTGCTTTGCAATGTGCTTATGCAGTTTTTAATTTAGTATTTGCTGTGCTTTCTGCTCTTATTAGAAAAACAGTTCAAAGAGATGAGCCTTTCCTTGGACCAGAAAGTCGTGCTTGCAAATGACTAGGGAAAATTTTGGTCCTAATAAATATGTCCTGCAGCTATTAAGGGGAAGTAAATAGACCAGACAGAAAAGGACTGGAAATAACAGTGGAGCAGCTGCATGCATTGCATTAAAACATCATCTGGCCCACTTGGAGTTGTATTTTACATTGTGAATTTATTATATTTTGGCTTAATAAACGTGGATTCTCACATTCTTCCAAAGTTATAAGTAAGTCCAGATACGCTTCCCACACATTTCTTCATGATCTCAAGTTGTGTTTTGTAACCTTCTAAATCAATGATTAATTTCAAAATATATGAACAAATTAGGCCTTGTCAGGTGCATTTATCATATCAGATTCCATTTGTTTAGACGAATTGTACAGATCTCTAAACATGAAAGCAAACTTCATTCTTATTGGAGAATATTGAGTACCACAAAACATAACTATGAGTGAAATGAACCAAAGATAGATGTAGAAAGCCCTGCTATTACAGAATTTGAGAAAAATATCTAAAATTACTTTAAAATATACTGACATGTATACAGTGAACAAATAAAAATGGCATTTCCCACTCCCTTTGGGAGGTGCCCTGTACTACTACAGGCAGCCGCTTCTCATGCTATGGGATAGGAATTGACAGGGAGATCCCAGAGCCTCTGTAACATGTCTTGGCTGGAAGGGATGGGAAGGATGGAAGAAGGAAGGGAAGAACGGGGGAAGAGGGGAAGGGAGGGAAGGAAGGAGGGAAGGAAGGAGAGAAGGAAGGAGGGAGGGAAGGAGGGAAGGAGGGAAGGAGGGAGGGAGGGAGGGAGGGAGGGAGGGAGGGAGGGAAGGAAGGAAGGAAGGAAGGAAGGAAGGAAGGAAGGAAGGAAGGAAGGAAGGAAGGAAAAGGCATACAGGGTGCTCCCTTCACCAGCAAATCCTGCAAAGCTGAGCTGAATCCCTGCCATGTTTATCCATAGCATCCACTTGGATTGTAAATATTTAGAGAAGAAGTTCAGGCTCTAATAGGTGGCTGTGAGTGGGGAGACTGAGCAAACCAGGACTCAACCTCACCTGGCTCTTTTTTTGCTGCTATGACAAAAACAGTTAATGATAATATTTTTCTAAAAGCAAAAACCTGCTCATCAGTGCAGAAATATTTATGACACTCCTTGTATAATTGCTACCAGAAATTATTTTTAAAGTTAGACATAGATTTTTCTGCAAAACCAAGTATGTTTGAAATTACCTGGAAGTTGTTAAACATAATTAGCTTTCAGACATTATTTCTATGTGTTAAAAATGTACTGCGAAGAGGTAGAAACCTGAGAACACACCAAAGTGCAGAATGGGCTTGAAGAATTAAATGAATGTAGTCAGAGAGGATTATGTATTACCAAAAGAAAAGGTTCCCAGACCTGGGAACCAGTTTACTGATTCTTGTCAGCTGAAATGAGATCTATTTTCTTCTCTTTTTTTTTTTTGACTCCCTAGGAAAGGAATTCTGATTCTGAACTATTTGTAGAAGAAGGTAACTCAGTGAAAGAAGATGAACTGAGTATCTCAAAATCTATAAAATCTATGCTATTTTAGAAATAAAACCACTAAAATTCTTCAAAGAGGAAAAAAAAATAGAACCACTAAAACACAAAATCATCCATGTTAAGAAATGGGTAAGTCCTTTCCAAAACCCGATCTAACCAGCCTGATTGTTTTTCAAGGGTCAACTTACAACTGCCACACAATGATCATTTTAATCATATTGTCCAGACCAGCCTCAAAAGTCCCACTTTCCCATTTGTTTATTCGAGAGAGTGTCATATAAATTGGCTGATCACTGTTTTCCTCAGCCATTTCCAGTGAACCCATGGGGAAGAAAAAGGAAAACTCAGTTTCTCACTCCTGAAAAGAAAAAGACAGATGTGAAGGTACAAAGTCAGCTGGATGCCACTTGAAGAAGAGATGACAGAAAAACAGAGAAAAGCCAATGTGCTGCTCCAGGGTGGCAGAAGCAGAATGAGGAGGAGGATGAGTGCCTCTGTCTTGCTCCAGCTGGGCCAGCTGATCTTCTGCTTTCTCCTCCAGTGGCAGGGGGAACAGGGGCTGAAGAGGGCTTGGGGGAGCCAGGCTTATGGACTGCCTTGAGAGCAGCTCCCACGACTGACTGTGCTACCATAATTGCTCCTTCATTCCCTTGCTATTCCTAACTATATGCAGGGATGATTTTTCACAGATTTTGTGTTTTAAATTCACAAAATCAACTCAGATATCTGGTATGAAGCACATTTCTGCTACCCATTGAAGGCCAGACCCTTGGCAAGGGCTGGAGTGTTTGCATGATGCCACATAGTTTTGGTCCTTCCCAACTCCAGCCATGTTCTTGCCCAGCCTTTAGACCTTGGAGCCCTGTGATTCTTCACTAAAAAGCACAATCCCACTTGGAAAATAGTTGAATGTTAACAATTATTTACTTTTGCAGAGGTAGGAGTACATGGTTATCAACTGCAGGGGAGCAAGAGGAGCTTTCTGGAGTGGCTCATGTCTCCTATACTAAGGGCAGGATAAACTGCATAAACCGGTGATTGCAACTGCAGAAGGACTAATTGCCCAGGGCAAGTAATTTAGGGTTTTTTCCCCATTATTGTAGTTGGGACATCAAGACAGACCTCAAGCAAAGGCTCATAAATGCCCAGATGAGATGCTCATGATCCTTGCTTACCCTTGGCAGACAAACCAAGCAGAGCCAAAGCACAGGCATTTAGGGTTTGCACAGCCCATGAGAGTCTGCATCAGCTACAGCTCAATAAGGCCCCACTGTTCCCCTCCTTGGACCAACCGATGCACCAGCAACTCGCTCACTGAGCTGGCTCAGGCAGCACCCAGCAAAGGCAACACTTTTCTTCAAGCCTGTGTCTGCTTCACAGCACCAGCTCAAAGACCGGTGTTACATGTAAGGCACGCAGCTCTGGAACCAGCTCTTCTCTGCCTGCATCCTCAGAGGGATCTTCCTACACTCTGCTTGAAGAGGCCCTGGCCAACCTGTGGCTGGGACAACTGACACTCCTCAAGGAAAGTCGACCTCTTCCCCCAGTCCTTGTTTGCAAGCTGGGTTGGCAAGCAGTCAGGCTGGGTGGCGGGGTGGCCAGACCTGGCAGCAGTGCCTGGGGGGGGTGAGCAGAGGGATGGGGGCACAGCAGGATCCTGCCCCAGCACAACAGCATGGCCCAGCCACAGCCCACCTCCTTTCCACCTGCTCGTGGTCGGGCTGGGCGTGCTGCACGCTGCTGTGCGTGCCGAGGCTGCCCCGCTCTGCTCAGGAAAATGAGAGGAAACAAGTTTTCCAGAGGGGTGATCTAATTTACGTGCAGCTTACGCTGCATTATACAGGCATACATTTCACTCTTTGATTTCCTGATTGTAAATTTTGCTCTTGCTGACAGAAAGAGTAATTGCCATGAGCAGAATGAAACTGATGGCTTAAAATGTTGAAGGTGACTTTTTTGTTCCACTTATACAATATATACATTCCTGATGCCTGAGGTTTAAAAGGATAGGTATGGTATTGGTGCTTACCAGAAGTATCTTTGAAATGCTTTGTAGTGCCAAAGTATATAGAAGGCTCATTTGCTGTGTTGGAAGAGTAAATGCAACAGTGGTGTTTCTACAGAAATACAATATATGTATGTTTTTATTTCCTATTCTCTTACATAATCTTGTTATTAGTTTGAAACTCTCCAGGCATTCTGTAGGTGATAAAGAGAGAAGAAAAGTTATTTCTAGAAAGCTGAACAGTTTTAATTTCTCCTGATTTTAAACTAAACATGCCAGCTTAAGCAGAAAGGTGTAATCACACTCCACTTCAGGGACAGGATAGCAGTTGGGCCAACTAATGGAAACAAAGGTCAAAGCAATTTCCACAAGGAGATGCAGCCAAAGGCCACTGATCCATTCACAGATACACCCGCTGCACAGGATCAGACAGGATTGCAAGGAGGTCTGATGCTGTGAAGGGAAAAGCAGTCCTCAGAAGAAATCAGACACAGGCTGTTCCTCAGCTTGCGCTGTCTCTTGCACACATCTCCTGTGAGTTTAATCCCACCCTTCCAAAACTGCTTGCTCCCACACTAAGTCATATGGGAGCAGGAAGGCAGACCCATGCTTTCAGCTGTTCCGTGTTGGTGTGGTGCTGGGCTCAGGGCAGCCTCCCCCAGGGTTCTCTCCCAGCCCTTCCCTGCACCTCCATCCAGTGACACTGGCTATTAATATATACTCTGGTGTAAATCAGCACTGCATACTCCACACATATTATTTGAATCTGCTTAAACTCACTGAAAGATGGAGCCTTTGGGGGTTAATCAACCACTCAAGTGAAAAAGGTTATTTTGATTAAGGTTTGGTAGGCTAACTTCTGATGAATATTGCCATAGATACGAATGGGGTAATAATCCCCTATGCATTCAAGTACTTCATTTTCCTAGGTCCACCCCTTCTCTCTCTGGCCATCCTTTCCAAACTGCACATGTTGCATGGATACATCACCACTGTAGATGATAAGGAGGAAGACTGTCACATAGAGGTTTCTCCTTCTAGCCTCTTTCCCAGAAACTCTGTCAGCTGAATAAACATTCCTCTCTGCTCAAGAAATGAGGAATGAGCTCACGACAGGGTTGATAAGGGTGGAATCCTCCTCCCTGACCCAAACATGCCTGCAGGCTGGGGCAGACCCGCACCCCTGCAGTCCTTCAGCCTTCTTCTATCCCTCCCCACGTTTGTCCATAGTTAAACAGCAGGAAGAGCCACTGACAAACTAATTTCATAACTTCAGCCCTGTGTCACCTGGCCTTGGCATCATTTAAAGTGCCTGAAGGTCAGTTCTGATGTATAATAGTAACCTAACGTTACTCAAGCATTTACCTTACTCAGCTCACCTTACTCAAGCATAGTTACCCCCTAGTTATTCTGTACAATAATGTTATTATTAAATCACTGTAATATTACTGTGTTGGATTTGCATCTTGAAGAACAATAGGAAGGAATAGGAAGAAATTTAGACCAGTACTAAGGACTTTTGAAAATCCTCCTACTCCATTTTTTCAAAGTAACCCACCCAAAAATCTAAGTCTAATGATATTTGGAGGGTTTCTTACAGAAAAACATTGAAGTTTCTGAATAATTTCGTATTTAAAATGGTCCTCTGAAAACCTTCAAAAATAGCTCACTCTGTGGACTAAATCTGAACGGCATTACATAGCCTTGTAAAAATAGATAGAGCACCACTTCATGGGAATGTATAAACAAAGAACTAAATTCTCCCCTTCTTTAGGGAAAACTGGCAAAAGGGAACACCATTGTAAAATATCTGTGTGGCTGAGGAAACTGTGGCATTACCACAAGGACAGAGACTAATGGACACGAGCAAGAGGACAGCATGGACAAGCAGTGAGCTGCAGAGATAGGAGATCTCTGCACAGCCTCAGCTGCTCCAGCCTGGGCAGTCCAGGGGGACAGAGGCTACAAAGAGCCTGAGTCTTGCTTAGGAAATATCCTTTGCATCACCCCCTGTAAGAGACTCAACACCAGCCTGCACACATGTAATGTAGACGTACAGGTCTCGATGCCATTCCCTCCTCCATTTTCCAGCCCCTTGGAGCAACCACTCGTGGTGACTGCTTGTCGAATTGCAAATCTTACTTCCACGAATGCCATACCTTTTTATAGTCTTTGTATAATCAATATTTTGCTGTGAAAGCCTGTGAGAAAAGTGTGCAGAGCTGCTCCACCTGCAGATGCTGGAAGTGGCAGGGCAAAACACAGCTACCTTTATTCTGAAATGGGCATCTATTGCATGTTTAACCCACTTCCATACTATTCTCCTTTCGGTTTCGGAAGTACACTACTGAAGGCTAGTTCAATTGAAGTACTACACAGAACTGTTTTAATGGACTTTAATTCTGAAGTCCCCAGACCTAGTTTATTAAGTCTCAAGAGACTTATATTGGTGCCACTCAAGGGAACCTAGCCCATAAGAGAAAGGTATGTTAATCTTTTTATTGTTATATAGAGAAATTTAAATACATGAATTATTACACTTGCCTCATAACTGTACATGGCTACATGCAAAAAAGTACAATAAAAATGAAGTCATGCTTTTTATAATGTGACTAGTAGAATATGTGAGTAACTACTATTTGGGAAACATTTAAAATACGAAGAAATTCTTAGATGGCTGTTTCAACATACTGTATTAATCAACTGGGGTGTAATTGTATGATGGCCCAAAAGTCAAACTTTTCCTTAAGTTTCCTGACCTTGACCTGAAGAAAATGTTATAACAAAATTTAGATTGGGTTTCTTCAAGGCAACAGTTCCTCTTACCTAAACATACCTTTGAAATGGAGAGAAAGAGCTTGCTGATAAATGTTTCAACACCATACTTTATTAAAACAAGTTATTTCTGTTGTTTACTATGTGGTTAGGCCATGATGAAAAGCAGATCTTCACCAATACATTTTTGTGCAAATTCCTTACCTTTCTGTTTACAAAAGAAAGTGAAGTACCTTTCAGTGGTATTTGTCACAGAGCACTAGCAGCCAACAATGCACACTGTCAACTGCTTAAGGTTTCACTTCCTAATTAACTTTCCTAGAAGCAAAAGAACTGTCTAAAAACACAAAGCTCTCACATTTACCCTCCTGCCACTCCACCCTATTCATCTGTGGCCCCACGGTTGTGGCCACCGAGAGCAACAAAGTCCTGAAAGAGGGTCCCCACCGCCCAGAACATCAAGGGGGTAACCTGAGCAGCCTGACTACACAGCAAATTAGTTATCTGCTTTAGGGGGGGCTTTTTTTAAAGATTACAACTCACATGCAATTCTACCACAAACATCTCAGTGCTCATGCTTTTCTAAAACAACACATTTCTCTTTTATTTTGCCTTATATAGATAACTTGCCATTCAAATTTAATTGTTTCTTTCTAGGCTTATTGAGTGAATTGCATTCTCTCCTGCTACAAATCATCTTTTGTTCTACTGAACGCTAAAAATACTAAATATAGCTGAAAATATTATGAAGAATGTTAAGATCTACTTGAATGTGACCAACAGAAAAAAAAATATTCCATGGACCAGCTCACAAGTATTGTTATGCTTTCCAGTCACGAAAGTTTTAATTTGAATAGTTCAAAATGCAGATCAATACAAAAGTAGGGATGAATCTTGCCAGTTTCAAGCATTCTTCTCTATTTCTTCTCATCGTTACTTATGGATCCACTTTTGAGTATCAGATATGTCTTTCATAGCACAATTGGGTTACCTGAAGCAAACTTCTGCAATACTTATCAAAGCATGAATCAGTGCCGAACACAGATGTTGAACACAAATACAATCTAATCAAGTTTCTATTATATAAACATGCACTGGCTAAACCTTCTCTGAATAATGTGCCCCATCTTCAGCTGTTTGCTGAATCCTTAGGCTGGACCAGGCTTTTATTAGACTTACTGCGATTTAAAAACAACTTTATAAGTCTCAAGGGCACAGAAAACCAACATGTTTTGATTTTTCTACTATAAGTTTCTTTCTTTTCAAGATGATTGTAAAATATTAATTGCATTATACCTTGAATGTCTCCAGATGATTGCAGACTATGAAGCTCCTCTAAATACAAGCAGGCAAGCTGACCAACCCAGCACACATTCTGGTAGCTAAATTGCAAAACGACAGATTCATCAACTGAATGAGCTGCTATCAGATAATATTAGCTGGCAGACATCTCAAAAGAAATAGTTGACATCTGCAGAGGTCTGGCAATTAACTGTTTACAGGACCAACACCTGCCCTAGTGATAGTATTTATTTCACAAATCATTTTAATGGCCATTTTTCTCCAGCACACAAAATACTTAGCCTCGAAGGTAAAAAGTTCAGCGCCAGCCACCTCTCCATCGCAGCATACAAAGCGGAAAAATAAGAAAGGGAGACAAAGCACTACAGAGCCAGGTGTTGAGTGATCTCCCTGCCTCCTGCTGCCACCCAGGTGAGTTGGGACACCCAGACAGGGACGGCAGCCAAGTCGATGGCCAGCTGCCCAGCCCCAATGCAGCAGCACTCGGTCGGTGGCCAGGACCAGCCACCAAGCCCCTTGCCTGCAGAGGGGCTCCTTGGTGTGTACTAACAAGCAATGCCTCCTCTTCTGCTCATAACACAGCCACCAGTTTTACAGTAGAAGAGACAATTACACTAATAACCACTAATCCTCCCAAAGGCTTTCTGGTCCCTTGCCAGGTCAGCTTTAATTGACTGTGACTGTAAAAAAAGTAAAACTTATGAGGACTGGGTTACATTACACAGCAAACCTTACAAATGCATGAGGGCCAGTCTCCTAAAACTAGTTAGGGTAGCCATCTGTGCACACAGAGGACTGATGATCAGCTTTGGGAAACATGACTAGTGAGCAATTGTGCAAGTAGCAGTCTGATTTCCAATTTGTTTGTTTCATTAAATAGATGCATTTCAAATCAGCAAACCCACAGGTATCATATTTTAGTGGTAAGCAGCAGAGATTTAGATTCCCAGTGATGTCAAATGTGAGAATGAGATATTGTGCTCTAAGCTCCATTTCTCCTGCAGATCTGTGAACATATAAGTTGTTGTAAGCCACTCAAAGCCAATGCATTGATAGAATCACAGAACCGTTTGGTTGGAAAAGACCTGTAAGATCATCAAGCCCAACTGTTAACCTAACAGCACCAAGTCCACCTCTAAACCATGTGCTTAAGGACCTCATTTATGCACCTTTAAAACACCTCCAGGGATGGAGACTCAACCACTTCCCTTGGCAGCCTGTTCCAATGCCTGAAAACCCTTTTGGTGAAGAAGGGGTTTCAGTGATGCCACTTAACAGCAAGCTCTGAGCTCAGGTACATCAGGTGTTTGGATATGACCCTGTTTTCCACGTTTGAATCAACAGTCCAGGCACACTGTGAAGACTGATAACATGATTCCTTCCTATAATAAAATAATATTTATATAAGGTAATACAATAAAGCTATTAACAGTGGGAAATCCCATTTGCACTGGGACAAGTCCAGCTGTTGCTTTTTAACTGCAAACTGTAAAATGCAAAGTGCAGTTGGTACCACTGTAATGAGCTACCTAAATTACGCTAATGGAGGCATTTCCTATTCTGAAATTTCAGAAACAACAAGACATCTGTTAGTGTAAACAGGAAAAACTACAGAAGTGAAAAGCTTACCGGGTAGCTTACTGAACAAACATTTTATACTTTCCATTCAGGAACATCCTTCAGACCACTTCTAAACATGGCACTTAAAAATTTCCTTACCTGCAGGATCGTATTTTTTTGAGAGCACGTGAGTTATCTGAGAACAGAAGAAGTAATATATGCCTCCTGTCACGGCAAACAATTTGATAAATACCCACAAGCCCCATCTCAGCCATTGTGTTTAATCTTCTTGGCAAACTGGTATTATTTTTTTTTCCTTTTTCACCAGACGGATTCTCACGGGAGTACTGCTCACATTTGCTCACATAGTTGTTGTGTGCAGACAACACCCATGGTGTGCAACCACGCTCCCTCACAGGCAGCAGGTAACACTGCAATGTCAGGACAGACACATGTAAAGCCACGATGATTTCACAGGGAAAAAACTGGTGTGAAAAAGCTGTGCCCGGCAAATGAACATACACAAATTATTACTGATTTGTAACAGTTTGCTGGACACCATGCTGTGTACAGAAAAAGATTATTTTGTTCATATGATATTACACTTTAAACAGGCATCCTGGCAGAGGAGGGCTGCTTCATGTCCTAAAACACTTTGCTTTCCCTCCCTCATCCCTGCCTGCCACTCATGTTTTGCAGACTTGTAACTAAGCCTGTTTGGTATAGATATCCCTTTGAAAAATTCCAGGTGTTCTGCAAAAAGATGCAAAGAGCATATTTTTATTGACTAAAGCACAAAATGTTCAGATTAGGAAATGCACCTCTATTTTTACAGAAGAGCTGCAGCCTCAGAGCCTCACGACCAATTTCTCCTCCTAAGACTGGGCTACACCTCTCTTGTGCATCTCCACAAAGGCCCCTTCTTCCAGTCTGCAGCTAGACACAGAAAGGGAATTTCCATTGAGTTCCAGCTGACACATGAAATTTGGAATTTCCAACATTTTTTCAGCAAAGGAAAATCCAAACATTTCCATCTGAAACGCAACAGAGCAGCTGATTGTGCCAGTAATGGACCATCTGAGGAGTCCCACAGCCTCGGCACATGTCGGGGTCAGGGTTAAGCTGGCGACCCAAGTAGATCCCTGGTTGCTGACTGGCGGGGACCCTCAGCAAGCGTGTTGGCAATCCCCAGCACCGCTACCCCATCCTGCCAAAGGTGGACAGGCAGGAGCACCATGGTGCTCTCACCAGCTGCATCCTGGCTGCTGCTGGGTGTTAGTGCTCTCTTCCTTTCTTCCTGTTACATTCTGTGGATTTTGAGATATTTTAGGGTTTTGGACTAATGTGCTTTTATTTCCTAGAGGGTGCTGGGGACACGGAGGGAGGGAGAGTATATCCAGATGCTTGTATGGGTCTTTCAGGACACAGCCTTTAGTGCTTGGGTTTTGCACTGGCGGGAGGCAGGGATTCGAACACAAATATTCTGTTACTGTCGTAAACTGCTCAAATTCTCCCACTTTCAATTCTTCTAAAATTAGGGCCATGCACCATTGCCTCGCTATATCCTTTACATTCTATTATTCATATATCCTATTCATTCTATAATTCATTCATTATAGATATTCTATATGGGGCTAGTCTACAGTTTCTGTCATCATTAGAGGATTTCATGACAAATGGGCTATAAGCCTGAACCTTTAATCCTTCCTATTCATGCAAGCGTAGAGACCCCAGGGAGCACCAGCATTGTATTCTCATGGATGAGATTCTCTCAATGTGAATCTCTTTCTCCTGCAGATATTCAACATCCACCTCCCCAATGGCAGCTTTCTGAAGAGAGGTCCCTATAACTCCTCCATGTGAATCTTCACACTAATGAAGTAGTTATGGATAACAAATGCTCCATTACCTGAGGCAAAATCCCTGGATGCAAGGAAGTCAAATAACAAAACTGTTGCCATTAGGCCATGCTTAGCAGATCACATAGGCCAAAGGCTACACATGGAAACACTGTCAGTGCCTCCCTGTTTAAAAATATAATATCCATCTTGGGCTTGTTATTCCTATTATTTACTTGTCTATAACAAGATCCAAGAAATGCTAAATTTCAGCTTTCCTAGAAAAAATTGTAATAAGCCTAATGCTCCTCTCATCATATTCCTTGAGAAAAGAAAGATTGGGCAGGATTCTCAGAAAAAACACTTGGAGAAAAATTTAAAATATCAACCATGAATTTCATAGGTAAAAAGCTAAGAAGAAAACTGAGTTAAGATTATACTTAGAAAAAATCCCTCAAATTCATTCAAGTAAGAAATGCATGGTCAGGATCCTTAAGCACCCCACAAAAAAAGGCGTAACAATGTGACAAAATAATTATGTAGTTATGATGGAATCATTTTAATGGTCTGGTTCCAGATTAGATTAAAACTATTTTTAAAGACACTTTATGCATTTTCCACATCCTGATGGTCTCGGAGATAGTGTTCTGTGGATACTTTAACTGTAAAAATTCTGATTAAAAACTTTTTTTTGTTCAATTTCATTCTCATAAGTAGGTTTACTGCTGCACTAATGGCATGCAGAACCTCCAGACCTGGCAAAAAAGTCGGTGTGACTTTGAATTAGATTGGTCACACATGAAGAGTGTAAAGTGGCTGGAGCTTGGTAATTCTGGCCTTTATTTTTGTCTGTGTAATAGGATGGAGTGCCCTGAATCTCAGTGTTGAAACTTCAGAGTGTGCTCCTGCATCATTTCACTGAACACAGTGGGATCGTATAGGCCAAGCAAGAGAAACCTCCGGCAGCCTCCCTCCCAAAAGTACTGTATACACATTATCTGCAGGTGAGAGGCTGTGAATGGCAGAGTCACCTCTAAGACCTTAAGGATTTTGTAGCTTAAGTCATCATTACACACACACTGCTCCACTGGCAACAGACTTAATGAGTCTGGTTTTCTACAGCCTTGTGTCCTTTTATCCTCTATTTACCCTTCCTCCTCACCAAAATAATCTCAGCCTCCCTCTCTGCTGTGGGGGACAGCCCAGAGAGCAAGAAATGGCAGGGGCTGATGATCTGGGCAGGCTATATTTGCCATTTGGGCAGCCCAGGTCTTCCAGGCTTTCCCACACCAGGACCATGAATCTGAGCATTTAATCTCAAACAAAATGCCTTCACAAAACTTGTAGGGAACTGCTGTTTCTCCCAAATCTGGTTAATTTGGCTAAATATAAGCTAAAGTAGTGAAGCATTCAGCAGTCAGGAAACACCGAAATTAAGTTTGCCTACTTACCTAACATTTAACTAGCATTTTACTGTTTTTAATTAGATATGGGCATTTTACCAGAGGATCCCTATGTCATTGAATTCACAGGGCAGATGTTTTAGAAATGGATCCAAATTATGAAAGGAAGGCTGTTATCTGTAAGATTTCTTCTTTCCTTGAAGACACTAAAAAGTGAATGCGGCAGGAGACTACAGAAGGAGAACAGAGAAGTTCATGCCTGAAGCGTCTCAAAACTTGGATACCAGCTCAAAGCCAGACGTTTCACATACGGTCACTAATTGCAAAGACTTGATTTGATGAATGCCTGGCAGAAGATCTTGGCACTTGACTCCTAGACATTTCCAAGAGCTAAGTCCATCTAATGTTACATGCTTTGCAGACCCTCGCCTTCTCAGAAAGGGTGACCAACATAAATAATCACTCTTGGTCTCGGTTCCTACAAATTTTATCAGCTCACTTCTACAGCTGGGTTAATATCTCCTTCATATCAGAAAATCCACTGTTTTAATGATGTGATGATTAATATGAAGAAATACATCTATATCACACCTGTTACCATTCCTAGAAAACAAACCTACATTAACGGATCTGCCTGTCATCAGAGCTGGGGTAAATCAGGTGTGGGACACACTCAATGAGCAGTGAGGTCATGCAGCGGGGTTAATAGCTGCTCCATAATTAAGAGTTTACACTTAATGTGTGCGCAGAAGGAAGCAGCAGCTCTGTGGAAAACGGATCATTAAAGCAAGTAATTTGGACCTGTATATGGAAAAAAAGTGGACCAAATGAAGGCTATGTGACCTTAACATTTGCATTTAACACTGACTAATCAATGCTGCATTTTGCAGTCTTGATGGTGTTGCTTGAAGAATGAATTGTTTTAGAGCTATGAGACTGGAAGTGAAAAACCTCATGGAAAAAAAGAACAGTCTTGGGGTCTATGCCTCTGCTTTGGCTCCCATAGGAGGATTTCAGCCTTTAGATTTTTCTGTCCTTCAGCTCCAAGCTTGCTTTGTCCTCCTCTGCTCCCTCAGACCTGTCCTGGCCTACTCCTGTCTCTTTACCATCAACTCTTCATCCCTTTTCCTACCAACCATTCCAAGCTCTCGCTTTTTGGTTTCTACTGCCATCTCCAGCACCCCACCCACACTCTGCCACCACTTCCCACTGTTCCTCTGTCCCAAGCTCTCCTTGCAGTGTTCATGGCTCCTGTCCCCTTATCCTGACCACCTCAGGTCCTGCTGCCCATCTCTTCATCCAGACTCCCTGTGCCACTTCCACCCACCCCAGCCTCCCGTGTGGCCTGCCCGGAGCAGGGTGGCTGAAAGGAGGCAAATCAAAGCATGTCCACTCAAACAACATTTTTTAGCTCCTTATGTCAAATAAGTCTCTGCCAAGCATATGCAAACCTGGGATTTTTTTCAAAGCTTCAAAATATAACCAGGTTTTATGTCATGAAGATAACCAAGAGTGCAATCATGAAAAAAAGTCCATATTTCCAGTCCTGATACCAATCAATGCCTGGTGGGACTCTGGATTAAGGATATTTTCTTCCTGAATGTTAAAAATATGAAGAAGAAAATATTTTTAGTAACTGATTTCTTAAACCTGAAAAAGTTTGGTAGGAACTTTTCCAAAACAACCCTCCCCCTACATTATGGAAGTAATCTTAATTTGGGTGGAAAAAAAAAAGCATTAAAAAGTAGTCAAAGTTTAGCAAAATTTTCTGAGAACAAGATTGAAAATATGTAGCATCAGCAAAACTGCCTGTAATAGCAGTTAAATACAACAGCACATAGAAACTTAATCATAAATTATTTCTTCAAATATGCCCTGTGCAAAATATCATCTTCCATGATGCATTACAGCTGAACTATAGAATAAGTGTCTTTTTTAAGCAAGAGCATTTAACAGACATAAATGGTAAACTTGTCCAAGGATCACATTTTTAACTATGGATCCAATGTACATCTAATTTTAGCTTAGAAATTGGTTGGAAGATTTACTTCTGAAGTGCCAGAAAACTTGTCCATTGTGCAGTGCTGTGAATTGCTAAGGACTGGCTGCACCTTTTGTATAAACCCAGAGATTTAATCCCTTCAGAGCAAAAGTTAGTCCTAAAAGTATCTTCATGCTTGGGCCTTCCAGAATGCTTTATCATTTACTATTATTAATTGATTCTTACATACACAAGCCAGCTAGCAGAAAAGAATCCTCAGTACCATAAATCAGATTAGTATAGAAAGAGAACAATGACTAATTTCCAAGGTTACCAGCTAATTGTATTTCTACTTGAAACCATTACACGCAGACACTGGTTTTTCACTTTTTTACGGTTCTTCCCTTATCAAATTCACTAGCTTCAAAGTTTCTTGATTATTAAATGGTCCTTGCTAGTTCAAACTAATCCCAAATAACGAAAAAAAAATGTTTAGTTGTGCAACAGAGATTAAAGGGCTTCGACATGCTCACTGTTAACAGGAAATAAAGAAAATACATTTCTTCATCAAATCATCTTCACAAAGTCTCATATATTTCATCAGAAATGGCCATTAGTGTTATTTCAAAGACATGCCTGTGGTTTCTGATAACTACTTATTACACAACCATCATTTTATAATATAAACCAATGACTTGGTGATAAAGTACACCAGTTGGTAACATAAACAGATGCATTATAGATAACTTAAGTACTGCTTTCTCTTCCACAAATTCATTCTGTGTCACTTAAAAGGAAAAAAAAAAGGAACTGTATGTTTAATAATATTTAGATATTCAGGATATGCCTAAACTTAGCAAATTAAAGTAGTTCCAATGTTCTATATTTCAGAATACTGAATTCCAGGTTCAAAAATTAAATGAGATGGAAAAATGCTTATGATCCCTTGATAAGCATAGCTAGGAATGAATTGGCATATGGAGGAGAAAGAAAAGCCAAAAACAGCAAGAGTTGTGCTGCGCAGTGCTTTTGTAACGACTTTGTGGCCCTATTTCCCAGATTATATTTCCAGTTTTTGAAAATCAGGCAACAAAGCACACAAAAACCATTTTTGAAAAATCAAATTCTTCTGCGGAATTATCTACATGGTTTTACAACTAACCTATAGTACTGCAGGCCCAATGCGAAAATGCGTGCACAGGTAAGTAACCTCACCTGCAGCATAATGCCCTTGTCTCTGGTAGTGCCTTAAAGGAAAGTAACACTCCAGTGGCGCAGCAGGGTTTGGCTGTTTGCTGCTATGGATGATCTCATATTCACGTACCTTTAAAAAGAGTTCAGGTCCCTCCTACTGCATACTTCAAAAGAAACCTCCAAAAATTTATCATCCTTCACCTTGTTGTAAGGGAAGGATTGACTGAACTGCTCTCAGAAGGGAATTTCAACACAACATCTCATTTAAAAGGAAAAACCCTGGAAACCAGTAGAGTTATTTCCATTTCTCTGGACAGTCTCCATTAGCTGTCATAAAAACTATCCCTTTAAATGTAACCCAAGAAAAGCACCATTCTCGTGAATGGTGAATGGAGGAAAAACTGGCTGGATTGTCCATTTCAAAGGCTAGTGGTCACTGGGTAGTGCCTTACATAGTGGTCGTTAAGAGAAGGAACTCCTCAAGGGTCTGTCCTGGGACATTTCAGGAAGACTGAATACAATAGGTATAAATTGGAACAAGAGCAATTCAAGCTGAATATAAGGGAAAAAAATAACCCTCAGATAATGTAGCATTGTAATAGGTTGCCTAAAGAGGCTGTACAGTCTCTATCCTTGGAGGTTTTCAAGCCCAGCTGGGTAAAGACCTGAGCAACCTGGCCTGGCCCTGTAGGTAACCCTGCTTTGAGTGGGAGATTGGACTAGGGACCTCCTGAGGTCCCTCTCAACCTCAGTAATTTTACAGTTCTGTAGAAGGAAATAACAGTGTCAAACAAAGTGATAAATAGTGATAAGCCCTTATCTCTCCTTCAACAAATAAGACATGAAGCTTTGGTGCTGTACAGCCACATACAAGCTTGGGAACTCTGACCAGCTCACAAGGTGCCCAAAGCACGTCAGAAGATACTGGGCAAACCTGCTTTCTGGAGACACCTGTACTTCCTGCAATCCTTTCAAAGTGCTTGCAACTACCTAGTAATATTGTTTGTGTACCAACTGATCCAGGTCCTGCTTTGGCCAAGCACCAAGAAAGTGACACCTGCTATGTCTGGCTAAGACCACACAGTGCTGCATCAAGACCTGCAAAGCACCTCACCAGTCATGGCACCAGCTTTACACACAGGCTGGGGAAGTGAAATGGAAAAAAAACAATCCCAGAAGTTATCCAAGTCTCACGTGAACAAGAAATTCACCAACAAGGTCCATAAGAATCACCGTAAGAGAGAGAGAGGAACTACTAAAATAAGGACTTTTACACCTTTGACTGAACCAACAGTAAAAAGTAAGGTACCAGAGGCTTCTAAGATATCCCACATTTACACAATATTTAACACAAGCACAAGCAAACAAAAATCTTTCTGCTAATCCATTGTTCACAGTTTACTCATTTTCTACTTTTTATTTCTTTCTTTTAATCTATTAGGATTTTTATATTATAAACAATTTATAATGTCTGCGTGTGACACTCTGCACAATGATCTAGGGCCGCTTTGTATCAGCACAACTCCAATACAAGTCCCAAACTTGTTTTGTGTGGAATTCTGGTATTTATTTCAGCATTTTTTACAGAAAACAAACAAACAAACAATGACAAAACCATGATGGAATTCACAAATGCAATCTTTATTTTTAGCAAAACCTATGAATTTTGCTATTGCTTTTCTGTGTCAGTTTTTTTGGAAGATCATTTCTTTAGAGAAAACCGAAAATGCCATCATGCTTTGTTCAGAATAATTTAAGTAGTAGATAAATAAATAATAATCGCAAAACTAGTGTAGACAATCGACTTTCAGCCTCCCATAACTCAGCTGCTGTATTTTGTCTACTGCATCTTGACTGAAACCACCAGCAGAAAAATACCAAGCGTGAGATATCAAGTGTGAGGACTGCAGTTGCTGCCAGTGCTCCCAGTGCCCTGCCTCCCTTTCTTCAATGTCTTAACTCAAAAGAGAAAGTTAAAATGCCAAATCACAATTAACTACCAAGCAACCATGAGGCAGTTTCTTGCACTACATCTCAAGACCCATCGCTATAAAGGAAACTGTCTGACTTGGCATAGTGTGGTGAAGCAGTGAGGGGGGACGCTCCAAGGCAATATTTGGTACCAAACACTGAAAAAACACAAGAGTGTGCAGGAGTATAATGTACTGGACAATTTTTAATTCAAAGAAGAAAAAAAAACAGCTAAATTTAAGCTCTTAACATTAATTGCTTAATGAAGAGTGACAAGAGTCTATGTAAAAGGGTCATTTTATATTAAGAACAAACAGTGCCCTCTGTGGTTTAACAGAAAATGCGGTGTTGGCTTCTTCTGCATTGTATTTTTAAACACAGAAGCTAAGAGCACCCAAAATTGCCCTATTTAGTATAATCACTTAGCTCGATGAAAATCCTCAGTCATTTTAGCATGCTTGCCTCAGGAATGCAGATTACAAGTAGCAAACAGAAAGTAATCCACAAATAGCTTTAGAATCCTGTTTGAAAAATTGGCCTGCAAGCTATGTAGGTCTAAAAGCCAAGAGAGTACATTATGATCCAAAAAAACTGAAAGATTTTTTTTTAAATGATTTATGTAAACTAGGAAAGAAAAACTCACTTTAAAACAAACTCGAGTGTGTATTGTTGATACGATCACATTTTAGAATACACTAAGTGTTCCAAATGGCCCTCAGATCAATTTTGGGAAGTAAACAAAGCTCAGCTTTCAATGAGATTTAGGTTTTAAAACACAAGAAATTAGGTATAGGTTAATTCAAACATTCATTAAATCCAGACTGCCATGAGTTATATTCCATGGTCTAAAGTGATGACTAACTCAGATAACAGCCATGCTTATGCAATCTGTTACAGATAATATGTTAAGTAAAATAGTTTGCACAAACTCTAAAATAAAGGATCTTTCCAGTTAACAAAAGAGCCAAAATTAAAACATCATTTTAAACATGCATTTTGTTCTATATTTGAAATCAGAGAGTGTGTCCACATTTTATACACGAACATAGGCATGCACACACACACATTATTTTAATAGATGCCAGATGGCAAATGTACTTGACATCCAGTTTACTTTCGGCAATGCAAGCGCGGCAATCTCACCATCATGGTCTCATTGTACAGACCAGCAGCTGCACAGTCCCTGCTGCGGCTGGTGGCACTGTGGCCCCAGGACCTGGGGTGGCACACTTGGTCATGGAGGAGCAGTGCCTGCCAGGACAGGTCCTGGGGTCACCTGTGGAGCTTGGGAGGAGAAAGCAGCCAAAATCAGTTCCCATGCCTCACAAGCAGACACTTCTGCAGGTGGGAGGAGGACATAGCCCAAGGAAACTGTGCTCTGAGGTTGATCTCAGCCTTCCCTTTTGCAGGGCAGCCTTTGGGGAACTGAAGGGTTGATGTGCATTTCGCACCCTGCTTGTTCCTGCCACAGTCCAGCTGTACTTGGCATCATCCATTCATGGTTTAGACAGCAGGAGGGGGACACATCTCTGCAGAACAAGGTAGGGGGTGATGGTGAACAGCTGAGCCCCAAATTGGGGTCCAAACTATGCGGGTGTCCCCCACTGTGTAAGGTGCTATGACTTTTGCCTCTATTAGCATCTAGAATAGTCTTCCTTTGATGCCAATTTATAGTAACTCTTGTTCACACTCCAACAAGCTCCTAGCTGTGCACCAAGACTGCCCTGGACACCCTGCCAAGCTGAAAGATGCTGGCTGGAACCCAAAGACCTTACAGTCCAAGTTCAGGTGAGAGTGGATTGAGGCGTGGGCCCTTGGGTATGTGGCATCTCACCATGTCAAGCTCCCAACCACGGGCAGTGTATTTCCAAAATTTCAATCTGCAAAGCTTTTGGGAGAGGTACAGGGAAAACCATAACTCTCTGCAGCCCAGTTTCAGTGGTTAGTCATCTGAAGCACCAATGTGTTGTTGCCACAGGTACAGGGATGAGACCTGCTAAAGCAGCTGAGGAATAGCAAGGCAGGTTTACAGTCCAATAAAGCTATTACTATACTTCCATCATGGCTGTTTGTAAAAGGCTCTGAATATGTAATATAAGCACTGAGTGATATTCTTAGTGTTTCAAAAGCTATTTTGACTTTTAGGCTTGATACATTTACAGCATGCAAAAAGCCATCTCCCAGTACTGTCCCGTAGCTGGAAAGCCATCAGTAGGAAGAAAGTGAAAAATTAACTCACAGCTATCTATCAAAACACTTATATTCATTTAGAATACTCATATTTGTAAAGTATTATTAGAGTTAGCTGTGTGTCTGAGGTGGATATGGGAAGAGAAAGAAATTAAATGTTTATTTTACTACCCTGGGTGTCACCTTTGCTATGATATCTGGGTGTAGAGTGCTTTGTTGGCTGGGGCCTTCTATGAACTCAGCATCGCAGGGCACAGCACAGACCTGTCTAAATTATCTCCAAAGGCAGTTTCACTTCGTTAATTATTGTGGATATAGATGCATGTGTATGGAAACTCCTGCTGTTTTGTCTGAGCATTTATTTGTCCCTGGCATGAAACTTCAGCATCTCTACCTTGTGGTACCTGGGAGTACTTCCCAGGTCCTAAGAAGTGGTTGGTTTGCCTGAAATGCCCAGGGAAAGTGTTTCTAATTTACCATTCTGAGCTTGTAGTTTTGTAACAAGAAGCTGGTTCTACAGCCAGATATTTTCAATGTGGCCTTCTTTTTTTGCCAATAGGCAACTGATTTTGGTGGAAAGTCTGGAGTTTGTGACTAAATTAACATTTACAGAAAGGAGGCACTTTAATCATAAAAGAAAGTATTAGAAAAAAAAAAAAAAGCCTGGCAAGTGAACACTCCATCAAAACAACAACAAAAAAGTATATAAAATACAAAATATCTGTAAAAATCCCACTTTGAGCAGTTGTAACAGGATCTCACAGGAGCTGTGGGCAAATAATTTCCTGTCTCCACTTTCATCCATGGCTGCATTTCTTGGCAAGACCTCATCTCCTGGGGTGCCAGAATGACTCCCAGGATACACTGTCCTATCCTCACTGTGAATAGGATCTACTGATAATATCTGTGAAAGATATAGGGGAGGAAAACAATTCTTAATAGGAGAAAACCAAAAGATTCTTAAGTTAGTGTTCCATGTTTGTGTAGTGATCAAAGTAAAAAACAGAAAAGTCACAACACCTAAGATATATAAGTACAAAATCAACCTATTTAGAATGGCTTGAATGATAATTTGGATAGTATACCACAGAAGGAATGAGACATAATTAACAAATCTATTATTTACAGGACTAGATTATCATCTTGTTCAAGCCTCAGGCATGTTAGTGAAAAGCCATTCAGTAGGCCAACTGGGAGCATAAAGAACTTTGATTCTTAAAGACAGCCTAAGGCTTCTATTTTTCTCATTAATATCTAAATATATGTTCCTACCAGCTGATTTCCCATTTTCTCAATAGCCGCTGTGGTGGTTTAAGCCCAGCTGGCAACTAAGCACCGCATAGACACTTGCTCGCTCCCACGCAGTTGGATGGGGGAGAGAATCAAAGAGTAAAAGTGAGAAAACTCATGAGTTGAGATAAAGACAGTTTAATAGGTAAAGCAAAAGCCGCACACACAAGCAAAGCAAAACAATGGATTAATTCACCACTTCTTATGGGCAGGCAGGTGTTCAGACAACCCCAGAAAATCCAGGCTCCACCACACGTAATGGTTACTTGGGAAGACAAATGGCATCCCCCCGGAACGTGCCCTTCCTTCTTCTTCTCCTAAAATATACAGTGAGCATGATGTCATATGGTGTGGAATATCCCATTAGTCAGTTGATGTCAGTTGTTCCAGCTGTGCCCCCTCCCAGCTTTTCGTGCACCCCCAGCCTTCTCGCTGGTGGGGTAGTGTGAGGAGCAGAAAAGGCCTTGATGCTGTGCAAGCTCTGCTTAGCAATAGCTAAAACATCCCTGTGTTATCAACACTGTTTCCAGCACAAATCCAAAACATGGGGCCAAACGACCTACTGCAGAGAAAATTAACCCTGTCCCAACCAAAACCAGCACAGCTGCATGTTCAACGTGTTACAGGTAGCATGGATGGTTTCCCAAGGACACCAGGAGCTGTGTCAGGGTAAACTGAAGTGGTCTTTGAAAGGTATTTAAAAAATAACACAATCATCAGACACAGTCAACATGGGTTCACAAAAGAACAGTGCTGTCTAACTAACTTGATATTTTTTCTATTATAAGGTCACCTGCCTAGTGGATGAAGGGAAGGAGGTAGAGAGAGTTTTTCTGGATTTTAGTAAGGCATTTGATACTGTCCCTGACAGCATCCTTCTGTACAGGTTGTCCAGCTTTGGTATGAGCAGGTTCATGGTGCAGTGGGTGGAGAACTGGCTGAAACTCAGAGCTCAAAGCATTGTAGTGAATAGGGCTACCTCTGGCTGGCGACCTGTCACCAGCAGTGTGCCTTGTAACATGAGGGAAGAAGACACCAGAGCAAGAATGGGATGCAACTGTTCTACTGGGATTGCACCAAGACAGGATCATACATGCACCAGACTAGCACACTTTGCAGATTCTGTCTGGACAAGGGAGGACTAGCAAAATGTGGGAAGTATTGATCCATTCGAAGCTTCACAGCATATTCTGGTGGTCATTAACACTCAGCATAACCTCGGTTGACCCAAAACCTTTCATCCAGTTTCCAGAACAGAATAAATATAGTCTCTTTGCCTCTTCAGATTCCTTAGCTTTTCATCCCTTTCCCCAAATTCTTCCCTGTCAGTCCCAACCTCCCAGACAGCATTATAAACTCAGTATATAAATTCAGTAGATTAATGTATTTATTACACCTATGTGGTTTGTTATGTTCTTCTGATTTGATCTTCTCTATAAAGATAACACATAAAATTTCCCTGCAATAATTATTTGAATGAGTTGACATCTTCTTTTAAAAATTCTGATTTTAAAGGATCCATTGAAGGAAACATGTCATATTCATGTAATATGCCTCAAATGGTTAACACCACTCTCTGAAAATATTATACCCTATTTCTATTCCAAAACTGTCAAGCTGCAGCTCACAGTCCTTAGTTTGTGTCACATTTGTTTTGTCCCGTATATTATCAGAGCTCTACCTCTTAACATTGGTTAACTGGAGCAACATTGGTTAACTGGAGCCTTCCTGCAACATAACCACTGATTTGAAGTAGCAAGAGTACCTTAAAGCTTTACCTTAAATTTTAATTTCTCTTTTTTAATAAAATAATCAGATTGAACCCCATGAGTCTTTCACCAGAGGATCTAATCTTTCACCTCTTCTGATCTCCCTGTACCTACCTGTAATATCCTCTTTGTACACTGAAGGATCTGATGAGCTCATTTAGGTTACCTTGCCTGACAGCATCCTTTGGAGAGTTACTTCTGACAAGTCAGAAATACCTTAGTTAGTAAGGTAGCCACTAAGTGTGGCATTACCTTTACCAGCGTACTTGATTCAGAAGATCTGTCTTTTTTGTGGCCACTTGTCTTTGTTACTCACGTGTCACGAACCTCCACATCAGTTGCAAAGCTGCTCAGCAATTATTTGCTTTCAGGTTTTCAGTTAGAAAAACTGAAGAAGACCCAGAACTATAAGATGTTACTAAAGACAGACATATTCAGCAGTGATGATCCATTTATTATGATATTATGGCATCTCATCCAGCTAAGACACCACAGGAACTAAATTACATTGTTCTCAATTAAAATGTTACACAAAACTAAATCAAACATTTTACAAGCCTTGCTTTTCAACCAACTTGTAAGTCTTTTTTTTTTTTTAATTAAAGAAAAAGATCAGGTTTGTTTCAGAGCTTTTCTTTAAAACTATATTTTTGGGATTAATTGTGTTAACTACACTATTTATTAGTTGAGCGTTTCATTAACAATTCCAATTTTTTATATGATCATTGTAAAGGTAACAGGCTTAAAATTACCTGGGCTGCAATTTTATCCGTTTTAGTATGGTGTAACTTCAATTTTTGCTCTGACCCCTAAAACTTTGCACTGTTCCAAGACTTACTGAAAAGTACTATTAATCATCCAAAGAGCTCTTCTGCAAGCTCTTATAAAACTCTCAAATGCAAATTATCTAGACCTCCTGATTTTAAAATGTCTAGCTTTAGTAGCTGCTGTTTAACATCCTCTGAGAAACTGTTGGACTGGAAAGTGTTTCAGTATCAAGATCAGCATGTAATATGACTAATTCATGTAGCTTTTTTCTAAAAACATAACAGAAGTATTTACTTCACACTTCTGTTATTCTTCCATTATAATTGACACTTCTTCCATATCTGCTCTCAATGGCCAGTATTCTTTTTGTTGCTAAGCTTCCAAACCTCCTTCTTATTGGCTTTGCTTATTGTGGACATCAATTTCTTCCTATGATTTTTTATTTCTAGTAACAGGTTTTTGGACTTCTTCTTTCTTACTTAAAATCAAGCCTGTTAGTATACTACAGTATAAGGATTTAAGAGTTTATTCTATCTCCACATAGTAATCTGGTTATAATCTGCTTATGGTCTAATTATGGCACATATTTCTGTGATTACTTCTTTTCCATCCACTAAGATTATATCTGATATACTAGTTCTGCTAAATTGTTTAAAATGCAGTATGTCTTGAAAAGTCTACAGTATTCTAACATTGACAGAACAGGACACCCAGCCTGTCATTCAGATTGCAAGTTCCAGCATCTTACGTATTTTTTCTTTCAGCACACAGTATAGCAAGGCATTAAAGAAACCCACTACTGTGATTTTGTGATTTCTGTTGAAAACTAATTAGAAGCATCGCATGTTTTCTCACAGAAAAGCATTTGGTGTCATTTTCATGACCTCATGTGAACCACCCCAGGAAGATGGGTCTGTGAGACATACCCGGACTCTTTCCTATGCACAGCCACATCACTTAATACCGTGCAGGCTCAGATTTTTCTTTTTGTCACTATAAGACGTTTCCTTACAGTACTGTAATGGTTTTTGTGGTTTTTTTCTATGTCATCTCCATGCTTCACCAGCCCCTTCTAAGACATGGTCATAAGAGCTGGATGCCATATCCCCATGAAAGCCACTGTTCTACACAAGAATGTATGACAAACAACACACACAAACTCTTTTTTCAAAGTTTCAGTGGATGCTAAGGGTACTACCAACCACAGAATCACAGAATCACAGAATCACAGAATCACAGAATCACAGAATCACAGAATGAGTAGGGTTGGAAGGGACCTCTGGAGATCATTGAGTCCAACCCACCTGCTAAAGCAGGTTTACCTAGAGTATATTGCACAGGAATGTGTCCAGGCAGGTCTTGAATGTCTCCAGGGAAGGAGACTCTACAACCTCTCTGGGCAGCCTGATCCAGTGCTCTGGCACCCTCAAAGTAAGGAAGTTCCTCCTCTTATTCAGATGGAACTTCCTATGCTTCAGTCTGTGTTCACTGCCCCTCATCCTATTGTTGGGCACCACTGAAAAGTGTCTGGTCGCACCCATCCATCGCTTCTCCACTGTGCAGAAATGCCAAGCCCAGCCCCAAGCAGCTGTGTCCACCAGGAGCTCCCACCTGCTGGGACAATTTTCTATCCAATGCTCGTACCTCAGTAAAGAACATTTTGTGCTGTACAGCCACAACCACGGATGATCCAGGGAAACCCACCAGCTGCTGGGACCGAAGCAGCCGGTCATGCTGTCATGCTCCACTCTCGCCCATGTTTTCTCCCAGCACCACGTCCTTTGACCATAACTCCTCCGAAAACAGAGCGCAAACTGTGGAGGGGGGAGCAGGGGAGGAGGAAAGGGGAAGGGAGAAGATGTCCAGTGACTCAGAGGGAGATAACAGCCTGTTTTACATAGCCTGCCATTCCCTTTCCCCTCTTGACTCTTCCTAAATAGGTTACATTCAGGGACTTTAGCATTCCAGGCATGTGAGTCCTACGCACAGCATCCAGTGATGGCAGCACAGCCAGATTTATTACCAGGTTCAGAGCACTGGTGTACAGACAATTAAACACTCTTTTTCCTCACATCCCTTTGTACCTGGTTAATTTTAGCTTGATATCTTGATTGGGTTGAAAACAAATGCTTATTTGTACCCACTTCTATGTTGGTTCTCAGGTGAATCTAGCTGTCCCATTCCTTGCAAGGCTGGAAGGAGGCCCATCCACAGCATCTGCTACCAGTGCCAGCTCCTTCCTCCACCAGCATCCCTCTTCATCCTCAGCCATGCCTAGACCACTGCCTGTGCTCCACATACTGCCACGTACCCCGCTGAGAGATGTTTGATGTGGCCCCAAAATCCCAAGCTGGGATGGCTCTGGCTTGGCTGCTTTGCTTGTGGGTCCATTTATCATCTGAATGACTCTGAAATTTTGGAAAATGTGGCAAATAATGGGAAAATAGACATTTTCAGCATGTCATGGGCAATTTGAGGGGACAAATTAAAGTCTGTGTTCTATCTAGATGACTCTTTTCCCATTGAATTTCAAAGGCCTGCTGATACACTTCTCAAACCTGTGCTGAGAAAAGAGTTTTTAATAACCAACAGTGTCAGAAAACATTAATAGTCAGGCTCCAGTCCAGCTCTCTGTATTGCGTATTCACACACAGCACACTCTTGTTCGTCATCTGTACTTCTAGGCATAAACAAGAGGGGTTAATAAGAAATGCTCCTTCACTTAATCACAGTGCCTTAAGGGTTCCTGTTGGGAATCACAGCTACCAATACTGTGAAGTCATTTGAAAGGGATAAATAAATAAATAAATGCATAGCCCAGGGATGACTTTCACTTTGGCTCCAATTTGAATCAGGATAATAACACCCAAGAGCTGCATGGCAGGGCTTTTCCTTTCATTTTGTGCCACGTTCAAGTGATGTTTTTTCACAGCTTTAATAGTCCTGTCAGCATTCATCAGCAAATCAAGACAGCCTCCAGAATACTGCCATAAAAACAGAGTGGATTTTTAATTAGAACAGGGCAGACCTTAGAACACCAAATACATGTTAAATTGATATTTCTCACTACAAGCTCAAGATTACCCAGTTTCAGCTGTTTCCAAATGAAGCAAATCAAGCTTAATGTGGGCTCAGCTGAACAAATGTATTTTCTTAGGTTTACGGCAGCTTTTAACTTCTAATGCCATATCTTTTTTTTTTCTTTTTTTTAAGATGATGTTATGGTAGGAAAATGTTACACTTGCCTATGTGAGATTTACAGATTACCTTTTTACTGGACAAAAGTTCTGTGGGACATGGAACAGAATATAAATCCCAGACTCTGCTCCATCAAAAGCTGATAAATAAGTGAGGAAGATTAAGAGTGTAGTTTAATGAGCCAGTATGTTTTCCATTACAGATGTAATCATTTGCCAAAAAGTGTCCTTTCCACATTCGTTTTATTTTGAAAAACAATGACTCCTTCATAAAACCGTCTAGTAGGTTTTCTGGATGCACTATTTTTTAGGGGATCAGTGGTTTGTGGTCTTGTTGATGTGGATCAGAAGAAGTCAAAGTCATTTGTTGCTTTTCCTGAAATCTTAAGTGCCACAAGCTGCTAGATCATTTCTTATTAGTATCTGGGAATTATTAAAGTGTACTCAGGATTCCCATCCAGTCCCATTTTACAGTAACAAAAAAACACAGGAAAAATGTGACTTTGGTTACGTCTGTGTTAATTTCCCCATAAATTATGCAGAGCATATTCCCTTGTCATTTTTCTATTTAGCAAGTCAGTACCCAGAAGGTCTGATCTCAGGAACAAACAAACAAACAAACAACAAACAAAAAACCCCAACTTTCAAAGATTAGCTAAAATCAGTGGAAGAAGGGAAGTTATTTTGGTCATAGTACCCAGCTCCTCTTGATCCATATTGCTACTGCAGCAACAAGCTGGACTCCCTGAAATCAGACAACATGCACTTTCCTTGCTACTTGTCATAAAGAGCAAGAGGAAGGACTTGTGGGGACTGCAGCCGGTCCCCAGGGGACAGCAACTTCAGGCACTTCCAACACAGTAGTCTCACCTCCCAGGAACAGGGGTTCACCTGAAGCACCATAAGGAAATTAGCAGTCAGACACATCACTGCCCTCCCTATCTTAACAGAGACTCACTAGAGAAGTTTTGCTGGTGGACACAGCCACATTTCCCATAATTTGTGAGTGATACGTGTCAATCTGCTTACAGAGATGCTATTTGTTGGAAAAAACGCTTTAGCCTAGCAAGACGCAAAAGCAGAACAGCAGGAAGGAAAAAGCAGTTGGACACTGAACTTGGCTGATGATGGCATTCTGGTGTCCACCTAGGTGCTGCAACTGTTCCATGCATTTTGAGCTTGACCTGAGGGTCTACAAATCTCAAAAATGCTATAAGAGAGTTGAGTCCCTTAGGAAGGAATTGACAGTAGCCCATGTGCTGAGCAGGGAGGTCAGTGCCAGTGGAAAACTGGTGGCAATGAGGAGGCTATGCTGCCCTCAATGTCTTGCTCCTGTGCTGGGCTGCGAGCATGAGAGCTGCAAACACCGGGGATGTGCCACCACTTACAAGGACCTCCTCACATGTTTGTGCCCTGCCTTGATGAATTCTGGAGGGCAGCACAAAGCTGCACCAAGGTCATCCAAGCAAACCACACACGCTGCTGCACCACAGTTTCATCCTGCTTTGTATGAAGATCCTCTTGCAAGGAAAACCTGCTAGCAGCAAACTGCTCTGCATATGTTTTTTCTCAGTCTCTCAGGAAACCTGCAGGACTTGCAGGCTGTTCAAACAGCTTATGCAACGTGTAGAATGATGCACTCAGGCAGGATGATGGGACAAAAATCTCTCTCCAAACTTATGTGTCTTCTTTTTGGTTTGGGGTTTAGTCCTACAAAGTTTGGGGGAGTAGGATGTTGTTTTGGTTTTTTGTTTGGTTGTTTGGTTTTGTATTTGTTGTTTGGGGGGGTGTGTGTGTTGTTGTTTGTTTTGTTTTCAAACAAACATATACACCACAGTAAGACACTCTATCTCAATCATTTTTTCTCAGTGTTCAACCCAAAATAGTCAGAAAGAGAAATTCCTTTAAGTCAATCATCAAAGTTAAATTAAACAAGCAAGAAAGTTCATTTAACTTTTAAATAGCAATGAAGCTTTGAAAATGGGTTCTGTACCTGAAATTTCATGTGTAAAATATTACTTCACTTTCAAAATTTATCTTGGCCAAATTTCTTGAGTAAATCCATCAAATGCAATCTTCTGTAGGAAGCTTACTTCCGAGAAACAATTTCCTACACTGAGAAGCAGAGAATAAGCAGAATGACAAATGCATCCCTTCACATTTGACTGTTTTAGAGAAATACACAGACATCATGATAATACAAAACTCAGAAGGACTTACACAATGTCTGCATTTTACCATTTAGCATCTGTTTTAGCTCCATGCTAAGGCTCAGACTTGAAAGGTGCTGAGTACCCCTAATTCAGCAGACCCTGAAGGGCACAATTTACCTTAAGGCCACAAAGAGGCCTTCAAAATTAATGGGAAATCAAACAGATCAAAAAGCAGTGGAGCAAAGAAAGCACACTCCATCATAATGCAAGGGAACAAAATTAATCACATATAAAGTGATCTCAGCCTTGCTGGGCTCCCCATCAGAAAAAGTGAAAGTCTGTATCCAGCCACATGAGTTTCCTCAGCCCCATTTAGCAAACTGTTTCTTCACAAATCCTTACTTTTGTCTGTGCATGACTTCCCTCAGGGTGAGACATTGGCCTTCTGGGAAACACCGTGCCATTGAGCTGGGGTTTGATGGGGAACATGACAGTACACAATGATGGAGTCATCCTCTTGCCAAGAGCAGGTAACTTCAGTGGCTTCCAGGTGGTATTTGGGATGTCAGCTTTGACTCTGGGACCTGCCTGACTTCATGTTCACAGAGGTGGAAATAATGCAAACTAGAGCTCCTGTACCATATCCTGCTCAAGGTATCTTCACATCATATATGGGAAAAGAGTATTTCAGGTATAAAAAAAGAAAAAGGCAAGCTGAAATTAAAGAGCTTGTTTCTGCTTGTGCTGGTGTCCCCTCTAACACAACATTAGTAGCTGAATGTTGAGTGCAATCCTGGATTTTGTACATGAGGGAAAGACAGCAACAATGAGTAACTAGAAATAATTTCCATAAATAAGGATGTAGACAACAAATGGTGAAGCATCTACGAAAGGCTAGTAGAGAGGTATGAGAAGCAGCCTCTTCCCTTCTACTTGGCAGATTAAGCCCCACCTTGTACATGGCAGTCAGGTTCAATTACGTCAGCCAGCTGAGGGAATTTACGTCCCAATCTCCTTTCTCCTGGAAAACCTTCAGGCTTGTTGCTGGGAAGATCAGTTGAGAAGTGAGAGATGGGGTTTAAAACCCTCAGGTCTCCTGTGCTCTGAGGGTGCTCGAATCACAGCAATTTTAGGTGAAAGTGGGCCAGCACCTTCTTTTCTAACAGATTCATAAAGATTTCCCGGTGGGAATGCCTCCGACCCTCTTGCAAAGAGAAGCAGTTAAGGGGAAACATGTGAGAAACACTACTGGAAATCCATTAGTGAAAGAAAGGATTTGTTTTCAAAGTTTAAATAATTCAGCTAGAGAAGTACTAGGTAGCAGAGAGGAGCTCACATAAACATTTTGCAAGTGGGTAGCAGGGAGCAAAGAAGCAGGAAGGAGTAAATAAATTACTCCTCTCTGCCAAATAACTCATGGGAATTGTAAGCTTTCTGGGGCAGATACTTTAGACACTTTCTCTTCTCTATATGTTTGTACAGTGTGTGGGAACTTGGACCCCCAAATTCTTTATTGGGGTCTCTAGACACCACAGGAATATGAACAGAGCATTGCAAGGAGAAGAGCCAATAATAATGTATACGCAACTCTGGAAAGGGCTGTTCAGCCATGACCACATCACTTAACAGCGCATGTCATCAAGCTGTTCTTATACCTTCCTGCACCAAGAGTGCTGGACGCTGCATCAGTCCCTGAAGCTGCAGACACCCACAGGCTGCCTGAGCCCCAGCTGCCCCTGTGCCACCACAGTTCATAATCTCCTGCTGCACCTTCTTCCCATGTGCCTCTGCTTAGGGAACAAATCAGAAAAGAGTTTCCAAAGAAAAAAGGCACAAGCAAAAAATCATATGGCAATTTCTAGACAGGGTTTTATGAGCAGCTCTTTTGTTATATTTGTAATTGGGTAGACACATCTCAGCGCAGCTTCAAAGAAGTGTCAGAGAACAACTTGAGGCAGAGTGGAGGAAATGTTCCCTTTGGAAAACCTAGATTGATTATTTTGTACCTATGCCCCCCAAAAAATTACACTGGGTAATCCATGTGTGCTTAACCTTTGGGCTCTCAACTAATTAATTTAAGTTGCTCGTAGTACATGCAGTGTTAGTGAGGTAATATTTCATCATGTTTCTAGTAGGAAAGGTTTTGGCACAGTGCAGTCTTTCTTAGTCCAGATTGGAATAACACGGGTTACATAAATGCAAATTACACAATTTGACAGCTGTGTAACATCAGCACGTTATGACATAAAGAGCTAAATCCCAAGGCCATCACTGATGGGTGAAATCAGGCTCCCACTGAATTTTGCCAGTGTGGGGGCCCACAGAAGACAATCCTGGTACAGAGACCCCACTGCCATATCTTCTTGCTCTCCCCACCAGCAGCCCATCTCACCACTCTGCTCATGGACTTTCTGTGCATGTTCCTCTTCCTTTACCCACTGTCAGATATTTAAGAGTTTCTTCTCACACCCTCCCTACCTTATTTCTTCACTGTCTCTGGCTTTGACTTAACTGGCCTTTCTTCTCCCTT
Source organism: Nesoenas mayeri (assembly GCF_963082525.1). Taxonomy (NCBI): domain Eukaryota; kingdom Metazoa; phylum Chordata; class Aves; order Columbiformes; family Columbidae; genus Nesoenas; species Nesoenas mayeri. Next base: position 25,639,798 of record NC_137543.1, read on the forward strand.
CCTCCATCTCGCAATCTTTCTTTCTAACCTCTCTTCACTTACTTCTTCTAGGTGCTTCTTCCCACTCCTGTCAGAACAGTTTCATGAATAACACTGTAGCTTTTTGAGCATTTATGGTCTCTTCACCCATTCACATCAACGTTGTCCTTCCAGCCTGTTCAATTTCTCCTTTTTCCCCATTTCTCTTTCACTGTCTCTTTCTTTGCCCTCTTGCCCACCCTGCACTGCCCACCCCCTTTCCTCTTGCTCTGCCCGAGCAGTGCTGTGGGTGCCAAAGCAGGGCTGTCTGATTGATAGGCTCTAGCACGTGTCCCACACACAAAGGGCTTGTTGGATGGAGGAGCAGGGACTCGTTGAACAAAGGCATCCAAAACTGCATCCAATCCCATGCCCAGGTGGCCTTGGCAATCCAAGAGGTTGAGGTCCCCCATAACAACAGTGACTACACCACCTACTGATACTTCTGCTTTGGGAAACAAAACAAAATCAAGTTGTTCCGGGCTACTTTATGCACTTCTCAGACACTCTTCACTGGGCTGGAACAGAAAACATTACTGAGGGTAACAGGACAAATCTAGATGACCGTATGCCTAGAGAAAAGGGAGAAAAGTGGGTTCACTTGCAAGACTCCCATCTCATAAGGATTCATCCATCAATTCATCACCACTTTCTGCTTGCTCAAAGTAGGAATCAGCTTGATTTGGCCTGGACTATCCAAAAATTGGTCATCTGCACCACCACCACCTTGTTCTCCTCACCATGGCTTTTCCTGCTTTTCCAGTGTGCCTCTTGTCCCACTGACTAACATACCCTGGACATGCTACAGCAAACACCTAACCTGGCTCCTTCCTCTGCAACTTCTACAGCCAAGCCAGCTTGTCAGAGTTGTTTCTGTTATTGTTGGCTCCTACCACATCTCAGAAGAATCTGCTTCTTGGATCTGGCAGAAACAAGGACTGTCTAAGCTTTTGTCCCATAAACAAAGCATCTATAGCAGTAACTTATGTGCAGTCTTGCTTGTCATCCTCTTTTGTGTCCGAAGTATAATGTGGGCACACGATAGGAAATTGTCTTTTCCCCAGACACATCAAATATTAATGCAACCATTTTGTCACTAAGCCCCCTCAAAAAATGGATTTTAATTCATAAACTTAAACAAATGTTAAGGAAATAATTTAAACATTTATAGTTGGTAACATTATGTAAATGAAGTATGACCTAGTCTGTCTTTTCCATCAAGCACCAACAGACTTTCTCTAAACCTGTATCATTCAGAGCTCCCTACTCTATGATTTACATATATAAACCCACTAGGAGAAACACAAGGGTGGAAACAGGCCTGAAGTGACCCCTGTAATTTTCACCAGCATTACAATAACGATCTAAAAATGAGCAGGGGCCAGGAGGTATTGCACAGACACAACATTAAACAGCAGTCCTTTTTCCAGGGAGCTCAGGGCCAAAGCACCAGGTAAGAGACACAGGGAGTAAGGAAAACCCCAGGGAAATAGAGGTCCTCAGCCTTGTGGGCACTGGCCGTAGCATCAGAGTAACCTGGTCATCATAAAAGGTGGTTGTGTTTCACACAAAGGACAGGTCCAGAGATAGCCTGGACCTATATATATGCGTGTCTACACTGCTCTCCTGGAGCTCCTCTGAGGACCAGCCCAGCACTGGCTCCTGTCTGCATCCAGACTTCTGGCTCTTACCTGCTCTGGATGCACGCCATCATGCCCACCAAGAACACCGTTTTGACATAAAAAGGTTTCCATCCGCCTTCTCTGTTGCACTCCCTGTAAGGAGCTCTCCAAGCTCTGTCCCCGTCATCGAGGCACGACCCAGGCCAGTGGCGCAGAGAGGGAGCAGGCAGGCTGAGGGGCATGTCCATGAGGACAACTCACAGAGAACACCATCTCCCAGGTCCTGCTCCCCCAGCGTCCTCCACCAAGGCTGTGTCTCACATCCTGGTTCACAACAGAAGTTTTGTCCTACATCCTGCTCAGCATTACGCCCTGAGCACAGGAAGGCATATGGAGAGGAGATAAGCGTGACAGCTCTTTGTATGAAACACAGAATAAGTAGGATCACTCGGGATGCGGAGGGAATCAAGGATGATGAAGTTCTGCCAAAAGATAAGGAGCATCTGGCTTTACCATTGAAAACATCGCCAAGCATGCTTTCCAAAGTGAATAAATTATATAAATATTCTTTTTTCTAGAGCTTTCTAAGAAAGAAAACCCTGCTGACTCTGGTATCACTGCATTTTATATCACAAGATCTAGAAGTTACTTATATGAATTGATACATTTCCTCCTTTGTAGCAGACAGTGATCAGACAGTGATCACCACTGCTTGCAGATCAGGAAGAGAAGTTGGGTAGCTTGAGGTCACACAGAGCTAGGACTGAACACTGGTCTTTTGACTTCCAGGACTGTGACTTAAAACATAATCCTTCCTTTTTTTTCCTCTAGCATTTCAGCTTCCACCATACTCTAGACTCAGCACAGTGGTTATCATAATTTCACACTAATTTTGGCTAATTTTCTGCATCACTGCTCTGCTTTTAATCACTTCAAAATGTGTCTCTGAATCACTTAATATACTGTAACTGCTTTTGTGTGTTAGAATAGAAGCATCAAGTGGTCTGGCAAAGCTCAGCACTGAATAAATAGACCTTCAGGGAAAAATCTGAGGGAGATGGGGAGATACTTCTTTACCCAAAAAAGCTGTGGCTAGTCTTATCCATGTTTTCCAAGTTTCTTAGAAAGTTCCATAGAGTGAAACTGTGAAAATAACTGCAAAAAACAATTTGATTGATTCAACCTTATTTTCAGCCTCAATAAGATACCATAGGAAATTTCCGATTTTTAAATGTGCTAATTATTTATACTTATTCAACCATGAAAAACAACAGGCTGATTAGGAATTGCAGGGAAAGCAACTAATGGGAGGGAAAGTTTGTTAAAATGCTCATTACAAAGCAAGGAGAATTGACGGGGCAAATTTGGGGTCTCAACAGAAACTCAGCAAGCATTGTCTCTGGTAATAGTAAAGTGCAGAATAACACAGCCTGACCTCTGCTATTTACAGGAGATACAATTGGTTCAGGAGCGTGGACCGCTGGGGAGGATGAAACCACAAATCCTCAGAGGCACTGAAACTGTAGTGATTGATGAAGCCTGAAAATATATATCTTATTCTGATCTTCTTAACAGGAAATTCTACATCTTGTCCTGCGGATTTTTTAAAATTGAAAAAAAAAAAAAGAGAAAGAAAAAGTGACACAGAAAATGCTGAAATGTTTGATAAACATTTCTCTTCCAAATTTGAAAAAAACTATTCATGAAAATCATCATTTATAGTGGTAATATGTAGACTGATGTGAAAATGTAGCTGCGAGCAGCTTTTTCTGATTTCTATGGCAGGATTAACTGATAACTTACACGTCACAAAGAATTTACTGAGATATTTGAAGACAGTCATACTTTTAAGTAATGGAGAAACTACAGAAGACGAGCACAAGGTTATTCCAACCTGGCAGTGGACATCTTCGTGCCACCGGACTTAGGCTGGTTCTATGGTGCAGGTACGTCTCAAGGCACAAGCTCATTCCAGGAAGGAGTCTTCTGTGTGGGGAGACCTTCAGCGATCAGAAGGGTATCAGGCTGGGCTGCCCTGGGATGTTCCACACTACTGCAGGTAAAGCCCCTCAGGGAAGCCCTTGAGAACACTTGGAGGATGAGCACAGTCAGGAGGTTCAGCCTTGACAGCACTGCGGAGCCCATCCAAGGAAAAGAAACTCCTTCATTAATAAGAACGTTAATTTGACACCAGCATGGCAAAACATAATGCCTACAAGCCAAAAGAAGAAAACTGGAGACTAAAACAAACCACACATTTTTAATAGAAAGGACATCTCCATCCCTGGGCATGCTGCCCCTTCTGAGACTCTGTGCCAGTTTCAGCAGGTGGGAAACCACCTCCTCCGATTTGAAGCTGGTAAGTTGGTTGTCTGGTCTCAGCTCCTTGTCTGAGCTCAGACAGTGGAAGGAGGGGTCCATCTCCAGAAGGAAATTCATCTCACTAATATTAGACATCTATCTTAGGAAGGAACAAACCACCTTCTAGATACATGAGGTTAGAGAGCCAAGCCTAAATGAAGAAATGACCTGAAGGCAGCCCTCTCAGGGGCAGACCCACACCTGCCATTGCCCTGAGACATGAGGCTGTTCTCCAGTCCTGCCATTCCTGGCCCTCCAACCACCATTCGCTGCCTGCCTGCCTCTCAGCCACTGCACGGGGACCTCCGAGACCAGACCATTGCAGCACCTCCCAGAGCTTCTCAGGGGAATAAAGAGTAAGGCTTACCCTGTTCCTCAAAGAAGTACAACAGGAAAAAATGATTTAATGGTACAGCTGGCTTGATTGTGCCCAAGATGCCAATGGGAAGTGAAGACCATGGAACAGCAAGAACACATCATCTGCTAGGCTTGGAAACAATTTGAAGTGAATTATCACCACAGGACACGTGCCTGTGAACACACAAAGTCTGCAATATCACAACACACATGTGTGCTCTGGCACATGTGAGCAGCGCCAGAGCAGGTGACCATCAAGCAGCTCTGCAGCACAGAAGTACACCGAGTCACATTTTTCTGAGCTACTTTGAGTCCCACATTTATAAGATTACTCCTGTGGTGCAGTGTAGTTTATACAACAGCCCTTCTGCTGGACTGAGCCAAAAGCTACAATCTAGTCTCTTTTTTTAAACAATATTATTCAAACTCTTCCACCAAAACTCCACACCTTCTCTGAGCCATTAGTTATATGGTCAAGAAGAAGAAATCTTTAAATCACAGATATTGTATACAGAACATACTTTAATTACCTCCTGGAGTCTGCAGTTTCGGTAGAACACATCTCTAATGGCATGCAAATCTGGATTTTATTATTATAACCTGAGGTGTGATTGAATCTGATTTGTAAATGAATTCATTTCTGAAAATATGAAGTAATACAAGAATGTCTAATATTTTTATCTGGCACAATAAATAAATCCCAGTCCTCCTCAATGAGGAACAGGGAGAAAAGTACTGTACCGTGAAAAACATATTTTTTGGTAAAAATGTTCAGTCATTGTTACTAGCTGTACCTTCTTTGGTTTAAATTAATTTAGAAAGAAAAAAGACAATGAAACTCTAAGTAAAACATTCATGAAGATATATTCTGCATTTTTAATGTTTTTCTGTGTGGTAGGATGAAAAAATCAAGATAAAATACTCTGCTTTATACTTACCCAGTTGGTATGCTACATTACTAGAATAAGCCTACAAACAAACACAATTGTATTTCTATTGCTCAGATCATAGCAGCTCAGAGAGAAGGTTGCTTCCATTTATGCTATTATTTCCCAGTGCTCTTTGAAGGCAAAATTCACTCTTCTATTTTCCAGTGCTCTTTGAAGGCAAAATTCACTCTTCTATTTTCTGCTCATTCAAAGCTGAAAATAATAGCTACTGACTTACATTTCTCAGCATCTTTCAGCCAGAATATTTTTGAGCCCATTTTGTTATCAGCTACACAGGAAAGAAGGCAGCCCTGACAGCAGGATTTGGAGACCGTCACATTCAGGAGCTGAAGGACTAAGATTTGGAAGGCAACTCCAAATTCACAAGAGTTCCAGTTCAGGAATTCCTGACAAGAATCACCTTGCAGAAAACCACTCTCTTCTAAGTTAAAACAGATTGGAATGGGCATCGCTGCAGATCATCTGACAACAGGTTTGCAGCCTGCAGGCACCTGTGCTTCTGGTGGGGATATACATCAGGGGGATGGAGCTGGGCAGGAGGTGAGGAGACGACTGGAGCTGCACATCAGGACTAAGTGGTAGGTGCAATGTGGTCAGTGGACACAAATCCATGCACAGAAAACCTTCCTAGGTGTGCAACCACTGACAGGGCCATAAGTGTCATAACAGTTTCTCCTGGGGCCTCCCTGCACACTCCTCACCCGGTGCCTGGGGCCGCCCCCAGACGCAGCCCCTGGGCTGGGCTGGTGGGATGGGACCTGCTTGGGAAGTCCTGCCCTGCCATGCTCACAGCCCATGCTTGTGCTCTGACAGTAAGTATAATGCCCTGGAAAATTAATTGAATTTGAAATTGTGCCTTACCATTAACAGAATGCTGAAAATTAAAACAGTATTAATTTTAAGTGCAAGATTATTTTCACAGAGCAACCTATTATCAGTAACTGTACTCCTGCTGCATATTCTGCTTTGCATCCAGAAAGCCCATCAGTGGGAGCCTGGCATATAAACTTTGTCACTGGAAACAGCAATGGGGGTAACAGATGTGCAACACAGCTCAGCAATTCAATGCTTGCCGGCAATTTCCCTCGTAGCTTAAAGTTGGACATTTTGGGTGCAGGTAAAACTGTCAGAGGTATTGTATGGAAGGTTCTCTGGCTACACATCAAAACATGCCTTCTGAGATAACAGGACTGAGGTCATGCTTTAGGAGGAAGCTTTAGGACTGAAGGCAGTCACCTACTATCATAGATGTGCTGCAGCCCCAAATCTGGCCAACACAGCATGAAGGACCTGACTGCCACCTAGACTGCATTATCAGTTGAATTACTCCTGCCCCATTGCTTTTCTGCCTCCAAATATTTTCCATGATGTTACCTTGAGAAAGCTTTGATGCAGGGCATTTCCCAGTCTTGCTTTGTGGGCAGATGCAAGCACTCAACCACAGTTCATGCTGAGTCTCACTGAAAAATACAACTGCAAAGCAAGTAGAGAGAGTTTGTAATTCATCTGATCTCACAGTCCTACAAACTACAGTGTCTCTGTGTCAGTATCAGTTCAATTAATACTGAATAAATACAAGAAACTGCTATGGATATTTTAAACTGTAATTGGAAAACAAAACCACCAAAATTTTCAATTATACCAGTTAAGAAAACAAGAGTAGTAAAATTATACATATGTGGCAGTTTCTGTAAGGCTTTTATTCTCTTTTTCCATTAGATGTGAGAGAATCACAGAGAATTTCCCCAATGAAAGTAACTAACCGGGTGATTTCACTTCTTCCTTCTTTGGATTGAATTAGGTTGTTGCCATCTGTTTAGTGTCCCAAGTACTTTTGAGGAAAAGTCCTTTTGCTCATATAGTTATGCAGTGGCTGCATAGTCTCTTGGCATCCTTGAATGCAGTCACTGAAAAGACAGAGCTAAAAATAGGAAAAAATGGTTATGTACCACCATCAATTGCTGCCTGTGCTCTGTCTCCCTTTAAGCCCGCCCTGCAGCAGGCTGTTAACTCCCTTTCAAACTCGTCTTCTTTTCTGGTCCTTTTCCTAATGACCAGAAGTGTAACACAGACCATATAATTCCATTCAACTACTTTTGTATTGAAACCCACAATTTTTTTACTTGCATGCAGCCTCCAAAAAGTCTTGGTACTAAGTTTGCAGCAGATGTAGAACTCTGTGTTTCCCATGGTAGCTCAATTACTTTTCTAGCATCACTTAAATATTTGTCTGATTTTTCTGCTGTATCAGTCTGGTGCTAAACTGCACCCAGGGTTTTGCTCTGGCCTTGTTCATGAGTCCTTTATGACTAGGCATTTTCACTGAGTGTAAGATCTTAGACATTCATTAAATGGTCACACGAGTATTTTTTTTCTCTGATAAACTATACAGATCAAGCGCTTTACATATTTAAGTTTCATATCATGTTAATGGCCCATCTCTACACTCTATGTATTCCAGTACAAGAATGCAATGTTCCAGTCTTACAATTAGTATTTGGAGAGGGAAAATCATCTTGCTATATTGACTTGATACACACCAACTTCTTTTTTCATAGTATCATGCTGAAAGCTAATCTTCAGTGGTGTGTCCACTACTACTCCCAAATACTCACATATTTACAAGCAGCCAAGTAATGCTGTGCTATTTTACCTCAATACAGTGTCTAGCATCCTGAAAGATACATAAGAACCTAAAATTTAAAATTAAGAGAAGGCACCAGGAAATAAGGATCTGTTCCAATGTATGCATAGCCGCATTGCACCCCTATCACCATAATTCTTGAGCACTTGCCAGTAGCACAATAAGCAATGGGATCACTATTTGTTTTGGATGTTTCAGTCGCTTCTTCACCTGCTTCCTGAGCATAGAGAGCTGACTATGCGCTATGGGGATTTTCTCTTGCTGGGATTCTCATTCAGATTTCTTTTTCATAAATGTTTCATCTGCTCTACATGTACTCAGGGAGGACAAAGCTGGGCGACATGCCTCTTACATATGGTGTGGAAAGCGCTGATGCTTGGGATGCTCGTCTTTCCCATAGGAGTCGGCTACACAGTCTCCGACCGGCTGCCCAGAAACTTCTGGCTCTACTACAAGGCCAGACCTTGTCTGTAGGGCTGTCTGAAGACTACTGCTAGCTGGGTGTCCGCTGGATGTTAGCATCTGCTCAAGAGTATTGAGCAATACCATGCAACAGTTGGGGTGAAAATGTCAAGTTACATTCATAGACACATCCGCGGGAGTGAAAAATGTTAAGTACTCCAGTTGCAACGTGGGAAGAAGGCTAATATTCCTCTGATTCTCATGCAAAATATCTTTAATGATCACCTGAAATTCAGTGCTTTATTTTCATATAATCTGCAAAAAGCATCTCTTTTATTAAAGTGAATGCAATCGTCCATGCTAAACCACATGGAGAATCCCAACTGCTGAATCGAAAGTATTGCTCACAACCACCTGTTCACTCAAAGTAATGTGAAATGAAATAAAGAACCTGGGAAAATGATTAGAGATGAGAAAAAACACTTGGAGAAAAAATAAAACAGATGAACTAAAGTTGCTTCTCATTGCTCACTGGCTTCCAAGGAAAATTGAAGTGTTTACTACTGCAAGAGACATTGCTATTCCTATAAACTCACAGGTAGATGCCCATAAATGACACCTCACTGTCATACATCATTGCTCTTTCTCCATTAATCGCACTTTCTGTTCACTATTCCAGTCTGTGAAAGTCCCAATGGACTCATATAGTGCAGCCAATTTTTAAAAGCCCCAGATCCCTTTTAAAAAAAACACTTTCCCTAGCTGAAGAGTAACACCAGAAACTTTTATTTTACCCCAGGTCTCAGTCCACATGACACCTGTAAACAATAAATCAAAGCACCAGCATCACCCTTTTAACTTCCACCACTACTCATTCCTGGCTAATTAAAAAAGCTCTTTTTAACTTTCTTGGATAAATATGAAATGATAGCTCAAAACTACGATGGGCTGGCATAGGCTGCATTTGGTATCATTGTAAAATGAAGTTCATGAGGTTAATCAAGTTACCAATATTTTAGAGGCTGGGAAACTTTCTGTCCCAGATGGCTTAACAGGTGACTCCTATAAATTACACAGTACATTACAGCGGCATCCACCAGTCTTGTTAGAGTAAGGAGTCAGTCAGCATTTCCATTATAAACCCCTATTTTCAGAGTTTATTAGATAGCCATAAAAACATTCTCCAACCTGAAACTTGGCACACAGTGGGTTTTCACCTTATGAACAAACTTTCTGTGTTACAGAAAGTAAGATAATCATCTGCAAGTCACATTTCAAATTAGATCAAAAATTTCAAAGCTGATTAAAACCAAAACCTCTGAAATTTTTAGAACTCCTCCTACCCTTCCTGCTTTGTTACCAAGGATATTAAGTTTAGCAAAGTTTTGTTCTTTTAGGGCCTATAATTTCTTGTGAACTGATCCTGAAGGCAGTTTATTGAATTTGCAACATGATAATTCCTTTCACAACAATGCACCAGAACATCATAAAGGGAATCTTATACCACCAACAGAAGGACATCTCGAGCTGTGGTGAAAAACAAACAAAAAAAAAAGAGAGAATCAATGCAAATATAGTCTTTAAGAAAACATTTATAGAAGTAAAATAATTATAGTCAAATACCTGAACATTTAAGTCGGAAACAAAAGGGAAATCCTAAGCAGCTTTACATTTCATATATTTCTAATTCCAATTGACACATATTGATTTTTAAACATTGTCACAGCAGCCTTAACTCCAAACAGCCCAGAAATAGTAGCTCAGGCACAGAAACAGGGTTTTGAAGGACACACGGTTCTTGTTTCAATATGTAAAATACTAAAACAACTTCAATAAGTATGTCTTTCTGAAACCCGAGGCAGACAACATCCTTCAATGTGCATTCTGTGCAATTTAAAGCACACTTGTTTGGTGTTTCTTTGCTTAATGCAAGAAGCTCAGTTTTTATAGGTCATTAGCTCAGACGTTTGTCCCCCCATACTTAGGACTGTGCTCTCTGTCTCTGTTGCAGAGATGTCATCCTGCTGGAGGTGAACAAGAGGTAAATAAGACCTTGGCTCTTACAGACCCACACCAGCCACATCGTGCATGTTGAGCACCATCCTGTCACCGGTCCCATGAGAGAGCAGTCAGTGTCAGACAGCTTTCAGAAGATCTGGATGGAGAACAGCAGGACAGCTGCTGTCTGTTCACACATCTGCGCCGCTCTCCCAGATGAGGCAAGAAGACAGAGATACAACTTGGCCTCTCATGTTTTTGTGGGGAGATGCCTGCAGCAACCAGGGCGGCATGGGTGCATGAAGCCCTACGCAGCTGTGGATCAGTTCAGAAGTTTGCTCTCATCCTACATCTCTTCTATACCCACCCCATCTCCATGACACAGGGAGCCAAGGAAAGTAAGCATGCAGGATCAGGTCCTTTATTAAAAATTCTTCCAGAAGCCCTCAGCTTTGTCTTGCTCTGTCTTTTGAGATGTGACTCTTGCTGGGTATGCCAGCAAAAAAACAGAGCTGCATCTTCCCATGATGCATCTTGTACTGTGCTACGTGGCTAACACCTGAGGTTGTCATTTTGGCTCAGCCCTTCAAACACATATTTGCTCTGAACAAATAAGAGGTCTGAGCAATTGCTAAAGGACAGTTCACATGCAGACAGGCTGGCTCACATACAAGTGTTGGCAAGGTCAGGGCTGTTGCCACACTGCCAGTCAGGCAGTATGCATCATACTTCTCCCTCTAAGAGAACTGCAAAGTCAGTTGAAGCCTATGGAGAGGCCCTTTGCTTTATGCTCTGAGTTCAACTCACTCTCATACAGGGAGGTGTGAAGATTCAGAGCTTTGCATCTGTTTCGTGCTGCTGTAATTGCTTACAGAAGGAGTACAAGGCAGGTCGGTGGCAATTCCAGCTGGTCAGGCAGTAGCAGGCAAGACCCCAGATTGTTCCACTCAACAGGATGCATTAATTTGGTGTAAGATTGAGTAAAACAGAATAACAAAATAATAAACTTGAACTACAGATGAGAAGCGTCATGTTGATAGCCTTCCTTGTGAGGCTTTCGGCGACAAGACAAGCTCCTTTAACTCAGGGCTTAATCAGCTCAGTCACTCCTTTTACTGGGCTTTTGCTTCCAAACCACAACATTTTTAGCGTCCAATTTACTGTATTTAAGTGTCTTTTGAAGAATGTATGTGAAACTGGTTTCTGCTTACATTTAGGCTTCTTATGAAAAATCGCACATTGGTGATGCCTTCTCTTCTTCACTGCGACCTTCCTTGGGACTTTGCCTTAGGTTGCCTCACACCTACTCATGTGCAGTAATCCCCACACAGATTTGATTTATCTCTCTATATAACGATACAGGAGGGGTAAGAAGATAATTGGGTGGATGACCATCTACAGAGAGGGGACACATCCTCAGAATCATTTTATTTCTGTTACGTTCCAGTAAAATCACTGTATATGAGCCATGATCCAGCATAATGAAATCAATGTCTTCTTACAAGTGGTCTGGGAAAGGCACAATCAAGGTCAAGATTAACCAAAGAAATGTTTCACATTTTTACTGTCCCAGAAAGCTTTCCTCAGTCAAAAAGATGCACAGATACAAGAAACTTTCCCACATGTTCTCCATGCTTCTGTTTGCCTTTGCTTTCTTCACATAAGCACAGAAACAAGAGATAGTAAGCAAACTTTACAGTGAGAAGAGCTTTGACAGACTCAAAGAGCGGAAGAATGCTTGTTTCATATATTTCACATTTAGAGAGAGCTATATTCCTCTTGAGATTACTCCTTTGCTTTTGTTTTATCTAGGGGATGCGAGAAGGGTAATTAAAAGGACATACTTGTCTGCAGCAACTCCCTAAACCTTAGCTACAAGATCTATACGTGTCACCCTTGATCCACACTATTTTTCATTGCTACTTCTGTTGACACTATCTAGGTAGTGCTAAGTCCTCCGGCTCTACTGATTTCCTGTGAAGACAAGATACTGGTTTAAACAGACTACATGACTGATGCTGTTTGGATTTCATGCTCTGCAGCTTTTCCATGCAGGCTTTTCTCATAGCTAAATCTTTAAATCTTGTAGGAATACATACTTCAGTTGTTGTATTAACAGCAACCCCATTCTTTCCAGGTACCAAATACTCCCGACTTTTAGCAGTTTTCCCATTCCTGTTTCCAGAGTAGGCAGAACAGCTGTATAACTGGTTTCTTATATTAAATTATTTCGTTTTCCATCCTTTTACTATAGACATGGAAAAAGTAAAAGTCTTACTTACAACTATGCACATGTAAACACAGTGGATACGGGACTGAGTCCATTTAGCAGCCACCTCATAGTCACTATGACAGGTTTGGAACTTCATGCCTGACCACTGTAATAAGGTTGACAAAAGTGTCATGACGGTTAACTTCTGTGCTTTCATCATCTTAAGGGTAATGCACCATTCCCCAAAGGTTTTGCAAAATAAATGGTATATTTGTTAATGGCATGAAGTTGATTTGCACCCTAAGATATGTGGGTTAGCTTTGAAGGAAAATTTTGCCCCAGGGGATTTTAGATCAGCAATAGATCCATCCTCGGATCATTTCAGCAGGTGTTGAGGAGTATAAAGATTTCTGAACTTCATCAGGTTTCCTTGTTTTGCATAATTTAAACAGTGCTGTGTTCCCCAGTTAAAAGGAATACCACTCTTAGTCTTAAAACCTTCATAACCGCATAATACAACAGCAAAAATAAATATCTGTAAAGAACCATAATTACCAACAACCAAATGGCTATTACAGAGCTTATCTAGGATAAAATCTAAGACAAAAACTTATCCCTTGTTTCTGAAATGTTTTCCACACAAGTAACATCTCACTACCACGACCAAAGCAGATTCATTAAAGCAAGATGTTTGTGAGATTGTGGACATCAAACTGGAATGTGATTCGTTAGACAGTAGTAAAACTCCAACCAAACTGCAGCACCCATTGATGACAGAATTAAAAAAGGAGCTTCCAGGTGAATTTTTTTTCCCGTTCTCAAGAAGTCTTAAATCTGTAGGAGCTTAGTTGAGTAGCTGATGGCAGTGCCTTATTGCATACGTTAAAATATTTATTCACGGGTTCCACCCAGAATTGAAGACATTCCTGTTTATCAGCTAGATACCCTTTTTTTTCTTTTTTTTCAATGAGAGGAACCAAACAAATACCTCTTTTTTCCTAAAGAAAACTGGTAATTTATGTGGTCTCTTGAAGTGCAGGAGTTTATTTAAAACATTGGAGCCACTGAAAAATAGCATGAATGATTTTGTTATGGAAGCCTTGAATACAGACAGATGTCTTTATCTGCCTGGTCCTTCATGGAATGACTATGTATCCAGCAGCAGTACTCCTGAGCGACTTAAAAGAAAGAAAGGTTGCCTATATTTTTATTTTAACATAAGTGAGTAAAGAATAACATAAAGTCCTCACAAGCCTTGTCAGGCTCACAAGTAGAGCACAGGTAATGATCAAGGCAGGACATCTAGAGCCTCTGACCTACAAGTCATTTCTATTAGTAGCCTCAGCTCCTGGCAAATCCAAGTGTCTTAGTTTCACTCCATGAAAGAAACCACCAGTATGTCATGTTATCTTCTGCTCATCCCATGGTACATGAACACACAGGGACATTCATAGAGCCTCACCTGAGGCTCAGTGACTTGCCATGCCACTGCCATGCGCAGCCCGTCACTTGCCACACATCGCCATCTGCCTTTGCTTAAACCCATCACTTAAGCCTGTATTTTCTATTTTATCTGCTTGTACACTCAACTTTTATCCGGTATGACAGAGCAATCCTCTTACAAAGCTTTAAACTCTTAAAAACTTCAAGTTTTTACTAACTAACAGCAGTGATCACCCTTGGGCTTTGGTTATCTTTGTCTCCCTATCTGTGCACATATGTATAAATACACGGATGCATATGGTTGAGTGGATATAACTCGTAGGACTTCATATATATGCTGTGAGCAAAATATGTTAAGTTGAAATAAACAAAGAACATCTAACTCCTGTCACAAAGTTGAATAAAGTCAGTTAAAGGATAGCACAGAACCAAAGTAATTAAACTAATGTCTTGCAAATATTTCCCTCATTACTCACTTGTTTACTGTGATTCTTAGCCTAGTTTTCCACAACTGTGCTTACCCCGTCTGTCCTCTCTGTCCATCAGTTTACCCTAATTGCATTTGGCAGACAGCAAACATCTTAGAGGACATTCACACATATTTGCTGAAAATCAGAAATGTCTGATGGAAGCTCAAGGCGAACTCAGCTGTTGTTCAATCTGTTTGGCAGCAGCTGGCCAGTCCACAGCCATGTGCTCTCTAGAAAATGAATATGTATGTGTCTGTGCATCATCGCACAGTGTCTTGCCCAACAGCAAAAAACCATGAGGGAGCTTAGAGAGCTGTGGAAGGGGAACAGGACCTGCAGGAGAATTGACTGTGCTGTTGTAGGGGAGGCTGGCAGCGTGGATAGAGCTCAGGAGGGTGGGAACAGAGGTTACTGCATTGAGCTAAGGAATACGAGACACAGGACAACAAGCCTAGAGGAAATCGCTAATTCTGCTGTTCAGAGAGTTTCTGTCTTAGCAAAAAAATACCAAATCCCTTCCCCTGGATCAGGCTTCGTCCAGTGCTCGGACTCCTCATCCTCTCACCATGGAAGGCCACAGCTTCCACACCTGCTTCCCCAGGAAAAATTTTGTCTGAGAACTGCCAGAAGTCTAGGATGCTGCTTGCAACAGGAGAGAGAGCACTTGGCAGCTTCTCGCTCGGCTCAGATATCTCAGACTGTGATATGTCTGGGTTACACCAGCTCTTGGGACTAAATCTCAAAGTCACTCCCACACTCAAGTTCCTTTCACAGCAGTGGAGTGCATCGCCTCCAAGCCACTGGCCTGGCCCCTCCAAAATATTCCTCCTTTTAATTGGTCTTGGCTAAGGAATGAGTGCAAATAAATCCATTGACATTGCAACTTAATGCACAGCATCTTCCTTAATGCGTCAATTCTTTATACGACTAAACTTAAACTCTCAGGGATACAATGTAAAGCTAGTCAGCATCCATAAATCCAGCCCTTGTAATGAAAATAATATAGTAGAGAAAGACACTTAAACCACATACAGAAGAGCTGAAATTAATTCATGCTGTCTGCCCAACTACCTGCCAGAGAGGTTGTAATTCAGCTGACAGTGTTCTCAACAGATGTTGTCTGAATGTCAAAAAAATAAAATGTCTGGGTTCATTTCCAATATAGAGATGGAATGGAAATAAATATGAAATATTTTGCCATCTGTTACATTGCTGAGTCACTGGAGAATATCATCCCCAAATGTGCATACTTGTAGATTAATTGGTCTATAGCTGTCTGGCAGCTAGAATAAAAAAATTATCCACGGCACTGATTCCACCACATTACAGAAGATACATGGAGACTGCTATAAGGGGGAATATTAAACCCAAGCACTAGGAGAAGGCTACAAAAGACCCTTGAAGATACTGTCCTGTCTTATCACACATTAATTAATAACCAGATTTTTCCAATGAGCCTCCAAGGACAAGAGGATATTGTTGTTCCACCAAGTCACTTGTTGCCTGGACTCAGCCTATGCTCTCAGGGAGCTCCGTGTGCTGCACAGTGGGGTGGGCTTGGAGGTGGAGAAGGGAAAAGGAAAGATTTCTCCCCAAGGAGAAAGAGGGATTTCTTGGCGTGAGGCTTTGCATTTATGCGCTGTTTGAATGCAAGCCCCTGATAGGGGCAGCATGAGGCTTCAGGCAGTATGTCTGCAGAAGCTACAGGTTATACCAAGATAATTCATCTGCTTGAAGTGGCTGGGGTGGTACACAGAGGAGCACTGAGACTCCCTACTTTGTGTCCTTTTCTTCCAGGGTGTTAGTCACACCTTGTCTCACCTGAGCACACCTGCCTGGCAATGTCTGAGGCGCCCTCAGGTGTCCAAGGTATCAACATGGAGTTGGCAGATATAACTCATGGTCAGAGGCCAAGCAGGATACTGCCGACAGTGGCAAGTAGCAGTTAGTACCTGTGTTTATGCAACCAACCCTTGCTCTCAGATCACAAATGCATCATCTCATAGTTCACAAATAACTTTATCAACAGCACTAAATTATATAAAGCCAGTTCTACCTATTTTTCTATCTCCAAGGCTGAACCATGGACTTGGACATAAAACTGAATTAATAGGCATGGCAGCTTTCTGGTGCATAGAGAGGTCCCTTTCAGGAACCCATCCAGACTTGTTAGGGTGGAATTAATTCCCACACATTCCTGTCCCACAGCACTACAAGAACTAACATAAGATCCCTCTGCGCACAGCATGCTTACACATGACACCAGAAAGGTGGATACTGCTGAGAGGATAGCTTCCCCACTTCGCACTTTCTATACATTCTGATCCAGAAAATAAGAAAACCAGCAACATGCTGTAAGAATCCCCGCAGCAGAGTCCAGAGAAATACCAGGATCAGCACTTCAGCCTGAACCAAACCAATGCTGACATGTAAAACCAGAAAGAGGATATGCAGCAAGATGTGAGGATGGTACCAGCTGGTGGCTTCAAAACTACCTCTCACCCTTCTCTGAAGAGAGGATGAAAGAGAAAAAAGCAGAGAAGCTGCTGAACAACAAACTCTTCTAGCCCTGCATAAAAACAAGAAAATGTCTTCATCTTCTACTGGAGGGGAAAAAGAACAAGTCACCTGGGCAGAAAAGAGTGATCTTGGCAGGAATTTGTTTGTATTTGTCACCTAAAATAGGGATGGTTTGCATGCTACATATTTAACAACTTCCTACCCATCTTCCTGAGGAAGAATGCATTTTGCAGAACATCTTGCTAAAAATTGGCTTTTCCTCCTCCATCCCTGAACCACTTCCCCATGAGCAGCAAGTTCACTGCCAGCAAGGCTCCCTGGCATCCCCTACAGATCTTCACCAGTGCTGGGCAAGATAGGCCAGTGAAGCAGAGCTGGTAGCACAAGCACGGCAGCGCTCTGGCACACACCTGACCACATGAGGTCAGCCCCCTAAGTTTTACTTCATCATGAGGAACTCTCTCAAAATATATGGAGAAGCCAAAGGCTTCAGTGAGATGTACAGATAGGCTGCAATGTCTCACCTTCCAGAAGTTAATAACTAATATGAGTGGAACTATGACTCCTGTTCAAATGATCACCTGTGCAGATCTTCTGCACTGTTTCCAGACAGTGAAGCAGGAATTCAATCTTTGGGTTTGCACTTGGACACCATGTGTTTTAAACTATGGAATAACTGACCTTACTGAAACCACTTGGAGACACAGAAATATAGCCTACAAAGACAAGACATATAAAATGCAGCAAAGGGGAAAAAGATAATTTATTTTTCAGAAGTAACATCGATCCTTACGGTTGTAGGATTCAGAAGTTCTTGCCCCAAAATGCTTCGTCTCTAACAGTGAGATCTAGGACAGTGTGAGTGGAGGAGTAAAACTGCTCTGTCTTTCCCTTACTCCTGACTGGGAATGTTCTCAGCACAGCAAATCCCACAGCAGGCATTCCATGATGGTGAAGCCAACTGTGCATGAACTGTGTTACCATCCCTGTGGAGCAGTGGATTTGGCAGCCCAGGAGGACTGGAATAATCAGGCAAGCTCCACGGCGTGCCCTGCCTGTGCCAGGCTGGAGGTGGCTCCACTGCTTCTCTGCTGGTTGATAATTCCCACTCACTGGGGAAGACTTTGCCTGCAAGCAACTTGATGGTGCAGCAGAACTGATTCTCAAGAAACCTCCTCTTCTGCTTCATGATATTATTTCAACACAATCATTTTTCAATTACTAAATGGTACCCACTATCTGTTGCAGGAGAAACCAGAGAGACCAAGAGAGCTGAGAATACTGGTTCACACCTAGAGAGTTTCAGGGTGAGGGCAGATGAGATGAACCCAACCCCATCAGAAAGTAATGAATGTGTTCTTAGCCTTGTGAGAGCAATTAACCATTAGCCAGGACATATTAGAAACACAACACAAGTACTCACTCCTCCAAGACCCTCAGTAGCTCTGGCTTACTTTGAAATCAAATAGAAACGTGAATGCTGAATGAGTCCCTCATCTGAGCTCATACCTGTACTTTAGATAATGTCTATATAGAGTCTGCACTTACAGAGCCAAAAAGTTAAAAACACTGAACTCTTCTGAAATCAGCAATGTGAAGGGTCATTGAGGACTTAAAATAATTCCAACCCAACTTGCACATTTTTTGAAGTAATGTCACATGGATTGCCATAAAATGAAGGTTTGAAAAACAGCCTATTTGCAATGATGACATTTTATGAGTTGTACTTGGATGAAGTGAACTCTCAAAAGAAAAAAAAAATGGGTTTGCAGACTGAGGTTGTTCAGCTCTAATATTGCTCAACACTGGAGAATAATTTAAAATGCCCTTACAGATGGTTTTGTAAATGAGGCAGATACAGGCACCTGTTCAGTTACCTTAAGTACTCAGGATGGTGAGAGACTCTTGAGACCAGGCACTAGAAGAAGCAAATATAGGCAGAACATGGCCTGTTCCATTTACTTGAAGCACATTATCCCACTGAATTCAACAGAAAGAACAGACAAAAGCCAGAAGACAGAAAAAGGAGATGTGGCCAAAAACAAGCCACACAGGTTACACCACAAATTAATAACATTAAACAGCAGAAAAGGACAATATTAGGCCAAGGGAGAGGGGGTGAGGTGGGGGAGAGGAACAACAACTCTTCAAGAACAAACTCAGGAAATCAGACCAACTCCCTAGAAAGTAATAAGAGAGCTCAGAGAAAATTTCTGAGGTGTCTGTAGACAAATGCAACAACAAAGAGAAAGAAATTAAAGAAAGCAGAGACAGCAGTGGTGTGGGCGGAGGGGGGGAGGGGAGAGAATGAAAAAGAAGTTAAAGGCATAACAGAAAAGCAAAGAGGTCTATAAAGATTAAATAGGAAGGATGGTGTTAGAGAATAGCCCATATTCACTGGGAATTTGGAAGAGAAGACCCACTAACTTTAAGTCAAGTATCCCACGAGTCTCATCTCCCTGAATCTCATGATTTGCATGTTTGATACCTCTTGGAATTTAACTCAAAAGGGATGATTTCCAACTTCATTAAGGTGCTCATTATTGCTATTTCTTCTTAATATTTGTAAATAGAAGGTTTGTCCATATTATCTCATCCTACTATAAAGACAGCTTCTTCCAAGGTCTGGTGAGAGTTCCTCCCTCTCCCCTTTGAAGGTCCTAATCTCTTCTCCATCTTCATGTTGCATGTGGTCATTATCTCTCCCAGGACATTCAAAAACCTTTGGATCTTTATGGCGGTCCCCTCTTCCAGCCATTTCTATCAAGACAATGTTTATAAATATATAAGGGGTGAGTGCCATGAGGATGGAGCCAGGCTCTTCTCGTTGGCAAACAATGATAGGACAAGGGGCAATGGGATCAAGCTGGCACACAAGAGGTTCCACTTAAATTTGAGAAAAAACTTCTTCTCAGTAAGGGTGACAGAGCACTGGAACAGGCTGCCCAGGGGGGTTGTGGAGTCTCCTTCTCTGGAGACATTCAAGACCCACCTGGACATGTTCCTGTGCAACCTCACCTAGGCGTTCCTGCTCCAGCAGGGGGATTGGACTAGATGATCTTTTGAGGTCCCTTCCAATCCCAAATATACTGTGATACTGTGATACTGTGACAAGGCTGTGCTCAGACCTACTCCCCCTGCCCCCCACCAAGGTTTACTCACTTTGGTATCAGGGAGTTATCTAAGAGAGAGTTTTACAGTTTTTCTTCCCCTAAATTTCAGATATCCAAGGCAGGATCTGTGTTTCTGAGTAGGAGTCATTGTCTTTTCCTACCAGCTAACTCCCAGGATAAACCAGGGAAGCACCCTGGCAGTTTGCAAGGTGCCCTGTGGGAACCTACTCACCCCTCTGTGTTCACAGCTGAAAGGTCCTGGATGAGCTACCTCACTCAGAGGATATATCACTGGATAACTCATTGAATAGGCTTTGCAAAGGTAGGCAAGAAGTCTGGAGAATTGGAGTTTTTTTCAGCCAACAATCTTGGTAATTATGATATCTCTTCTCTCCTTTGCTTTTTTCTTCTTTCACGAACCTTTTCTTCATGGGATTTCATTTGCAGCGCACATACATGCATACAACACATTTGTCTCGAGGGCAGCCTTCAGTATTTCTGTTTGTGATATTGGTGTTGAGTGATTTTTTTCTTGTCTTGCAGAAGTGAAAACATCTGAAGTCCTTTCCTAACCCCGGTCGCAATATGTATATCTTCTTCTTATACTCTCTCCAAAGCATGCCCTGCAGCCATCACTGGATATCGGCCCTGTGGACCAGCCCAACGTGACTGTTCTTATATTCCTGCCTCCTCATACCAAATATTCTTCTGGGAGTGCATGCGTCAGCTTTCTAAATGTTCCCATCCTGTGCCTGTGTGCTGTTATGCCTGTCAGAAAGGGCCAGCTTGACTCTCATTGGTCTGGATAGGTATAAACCAACATGATTAGCTAGAATAAGACCTTTTTTAAAAACACAGTGACATTTTATTCACTGCAAGGGGGAGTTGCAGGATAGTAACAGGTACCCAGCAATGTGCTGGACTTGGAAGTTTTGAAAATTCATCTAGACAAAGCTATGTCTGACCTGATCTAGTGATGGCAACAGTCGTGTTTTCACCAGGCAGTTCCCACCAATATCCTTCTCAGTGGTGTTCCCACAATTTCAAGCAGAACATTTAAAGAAAAAGGACAGCCCTAAACTGGTTTTCAGTCACTCAGATGGATCCCATCAAACAGATTCAAACTGGAGTTGAGCATACGCCCTTTATTAACTCCTGCAGCTTACAACAAAGGTACAGTCTGTCGAGCTCATTTAGACTGGAGCTGCTGAGGAGAGGTTCTTAACAGAACCCTTAATGTCAGTGCTTGAGTGTCTTATGTGCTTCTCACATTGGACAAGGTCAAGTTCGCCTTTTTTTTTTTTTTTTAATAAAGAATAAAGCGAAACAAAACAGAATCTGAACTATCAAATAGTATGTAGGTTGGCAAATAGAGAATAATGGACCAATTCACAGATTCTTACACAATACATGGATTGGTACAAAATAAATGTGAAAAACAGGTTAACTGCTTAAAAGCAGAAGAAGGCTGCAAGCTACACCTCCTTTTAAAGTGTGTTCTAGGAAAGTCAGGATTCACTGGAATTTAGAGTTCTTGTTTAGTATTGGATTTTTTTTTTTCTCCAAGAATAGTGAATGAGCAAGCAAAGGGGCACTTGGAAACAAGCTAAGAGATAAGAAGAAGGCTTACCTACTCATGCCACATTCAAAGTCTCCCATTCTTGAGGTATGTGGATGAAATATCTACGTGTTTGATTTCTAGGCCACCTTTGACAAATATGGACAGCAGGGAAGTGGGAGGGGAAAAAAAAAAAAAAAAGGAAAAAAGCAAAACAAACAAACAAACAAAAAAGGAAGTAGAGTAAGTTTGTGCAGCTTTACTTCCCTGGTGAAATAACCATTTGTTTCCAAATAGCCCCATAGCTCCCAATAGCCATGACTGGCTATTACTCCACTGTTCTGGCAAGTTGCTAATGGCTTTGCAGTTTCTTTTATTGTCAGCAAGAATGCCTGTTATTCATTTAGAATCATATGAATAGCCCCTGTGCTTTCAAACTAGATTTGGGAATACAGCCAGAAGTGATCAGTGATTTCAGACTTCTGTTAATTCTATGGTAGCTCACCATAATTATCAAAGGACTGAATAAATAAAAAAGCACTTGGTAAGTTGTGAAAAGCTGTAGGTAGGTTTTATAAAGTGCCATGTAAATGTAACAGAATATCAATTACATTACAAGAGTTGTTGTAAAGTTGTTGTAAAGTTCTAACAAGAGCAAAAATAAAATAAGAAGATAACACAGTAGCTATAAACTTAAAAAAAGCTTGTTCCCTGAAATCAAAATCATAGAATCATAGAATCACAGAATCATTTTGGTTGGAAGAGATGCTCAGGATCATCTAGTCCAACCATAACCTAACTCTAGCGCTAAACCATGTGCCTAAGAACCTTGTCTAAATGCCTTTTAAACATCTTTTTAACGCCTCCAGGGATGGTGACTCCGCCACGTCCCTGGGCAGCTTGTTCCAATGTCTGACAACCCTTTCTGTGAAGAATTTTTTCCTAATATCTAATCTAAACCTCCACTGGCGCAACTTGGGGCCATTTCCTCTCATCTTATCACTTGTTACTTGGGAGAAGAGACCAACACTCTCCATGCTACAACCTCCTTTCAGGTAGTTGTAGACAGCAATAAGGTCTCACCTCAGCCTCCTCTTCTCCAGGCTAAACAGTCCCAGTCCCCTCAGCTGCTCCTCATCAGACTTTTGCTCCAGGCTCCTCACCAGCTTTGTTGCCCTCTTCTGCACTCTCTCTAGTATTTCAATGTCATTCTTATGATGAGGGGCCCAAAACTGAACACAGGATTCAAGGTGAGGCCTCACCAGTGCTGAGTACAGTGGCACAATCACTCCCCTAGTCCTGGTGGCCACACTATTTCTGATACAAGTCAGGTTGCCGTTGGCCTTCTTGGCTACCTAGGCACACTGCTGGCTCATATTCAGCCAGCTGTCAACCAGGATCCCCAGATCCCTTTCTGCTGGGCAGCTTTCCAGCCACTCTTCCTCAAGCCTGTAGCGCTGCCTGGGGTTGTTGTGACCCAAGTGCACTTGGCCTTGTTAAACCTCACACAATCGGCCTCAGCTCAATGATTCAGCTGGTCCACATCCCTCTGTATGGCCATCCTACCCCCCAGCAGATAACACTTCAACTCAGTTTGGTGTCATCTGCAAACTCAGTGAGGGTGCACTCAATCCCCTCATCCAGATCACTAATGAAGAGATTAAATATGACTGGTCCCAAAACTGAGCCCCAGGGAACACCACTTGTGACCAGTTGCCAACTGGATTTGGCTCCATTCACCACAACAGTTTGAGTCCAGCCCTCCAGGCAGTTCTTTACCCAGTGAAGAGCATGGCTGTCCAAGCCATGAGCTGCCAGCTTCTCTAGGAGAACGCTGTGGGAAAAAGTGTCAAAGGCTTTACTGAAGTACACAACATACACAACCTTTCCCTCATCTACTGGGTGGGTCACCTTGTTGTATAAGGAGATCAGGTTGGCTAAACAGGACCTGTCTTTCATAAACCCATGTTGACTGGGTCAGAGTGCATGGTTTTCTTGCATGCGCCATGTCATATCACTCAGGATGGTCTGCTCCATGACCTTCTCCAGCACGGAGGTTAGACTGAGAGGTCTGTAGTTCCCCGGATCCTCCTTCCAGACAAATCAAATACTTGCATCCATTCACATACTTTTAACTGACCATAAGGATCTAGCTGAGGCAATATTCACTTATAACAGCTTCTAGAGGAATAAGAGAACAACCAGGCCCAATTATTTTTCCGAAGTGTGAAGAATGCATGCTGAAAACCCAGACGACAACTCAGGGGGCTGCTCACAGATGCCACATAAATACGTTACATTGACTCAAACACAAAGATAGAAGTAGAAAATGTGGCCATTTAGGTTTTATTTTTTCTTCTATTACTTCTCAGCATGTAATAAGTTTTTAAAGAGACAGGAATGTACCAAAACATTTATTTCAGACTCCCATAGAATTTTAAGTCTTGAAACGCAGCAGTCTTGGTACTTTCCATGCATTTTTCCTTACCTATGTGTATTATTTATAGCCAGATATTAAACTAGATACTCCTACTCAGCATGGATGAAATGAGGCTGGATCCCAGTGAGGACTACTAGACTATCGAATAATCTCCCAAAGGAGGTGGTCCAGGGTAAATTGCTTCAGAAACTGAAAACTAGACTAGACAAGATACTAGGAAACATAATCAAGAAAACAACTCCCTACTGCAGAAGCAGCATCTGGCCAACCTGTAACAGCTGATGTGGTATTCTGTAACTTGCAATCCTTGGCTATCCCCAGGAAAGCACCAGAAAAATATTGGACCTACTCACCTGGTCAAACACACAGTATGGGCTGACCTACTCATAGATATTGGCCTTCTGTGGATGATGTAATTCACTTAATTGACCATTTTTCTTTCACCTGAACCTGACAGAGAACAGTGTGTACATCACAGTAACAAATGAAGTGTGCGTTGGTGAAAGCCAACGTTGCAGAAAAAGAAAATAGGCAGAAGAGCTGATGGTGGTGTAATGCTTCTCCTGTCATCGATCTGGCCACCTGCCACTGTCCTCACACCTCAAAAGCCAGCTCCTGCTCCTTGCCTTCACACCCTGTGGTGCTCTCACACCCTCCAGTCAGGATGGGGAGAGGGGACCGAGTCCCATTGCTCTAAGAGAAAATCTCCCTGGAGTTACTGGAGGAGAAGACAAAGGTCTCAAAACACTAGTGAGCAGCACCAGGCATGTTGCAGGATTGTATCCTGAGACACTAACCTTAGGGAAAATGCCTGTTGAACTGAACGCGATCAGATGATGACAGGGGCTTAAGCTGTGGCTGAATGACCTGAACAAAGCCTGGGAGGTGAGGACATGGCCATTACTACAATAAGTCTACGCGTTTTGATCTATACTATAAGGATGAGCATTATCAGCAGTAGCGATCAGGGCACATACATTCCCCTGGAGATTAATCACCGTTTGGAAAGAGCTGAGGGACAGAGGGCCTTAGGGCATTAACCCCCAATGGCCATTAATCCCCCAAAATGTCATCTACCCAGGCCTTTATCACTATTAAAAGTTAAAAAAACTTTGAAAGGGAAAGGGATAGAAGGGGAAGGACTGCCTGAAAATCAGTATTTTCTTCTTCCTTTCTGTGAGACAGTTCAGATCTGTATAACAAGTCACATAAATCAAACGTTTTGAGATACTGAACTTTACTGGGACAGAAGCAATTCTCCCTTTTCCTCCATCCCTCTCAATTAAGAGTAAAAATAAATACGGTGCCTAAAAGAAAATGAGGGGGAGAGAGGGACTGTGATACAGTGCTGAGCTTTAAGCTGGCCTGTTTTATCCATTAAAAGGCCACGTCAATCTGACCACTGTGATCAGTTTTGGAAATTCAAAATAGAAAAAATGATCTTCATACTAGGTGCAACTGACTCCCAAGATATCCGTATACACATAAAGTGAAATAATTAGACCTTGGATGAAAAATCTTGACAGTACAAAGAAAGACCATGATCTAATATCAGAACAAAGTTAACAGATGTCATTAAGTGAGACGATTAGCCGATGACGGAAGGTCGCACCCAGTTTACTTTTCACAGTTGACAGATCAAAGTTATTCGTTTAGTTTGAGCAAAGACTGAATACAGTTACCCAAGGAAAATCCTTTCACATAACATTAAGTCTCTCTCTGTCTTATGTTTCTTAGACATGAATTGTCAGGAAAAATACCAGTGAAACAGTACAGAGCAAGGGCAACCAGCTCACATAGTATTGAATGGAAATTCCCTTAGTGGTAGGTAAAAATAAATGTGCAATTTTATCCAGCGGCCTTGACACTCGTGTGAATCACATGCCTGAGATATTATGAACCTGACTCCAGCGCGAGTTACGCAGCTGTGAATTGGGAGAAGCCACTACACCAGGTCCCCAGACGGATCCAGCCCCCCAGGTCTCCTCTGATGCCAACTCTCGCAGGCCACTGATGGGGTCCCCCAGCCTGTGTCCCCCTCCCCACCCCAACTGCTGTTCCGCTGTCAATGAAACATGACTATCCAGCACCAGGGTGCGAGGCCAGGAAGGAGCATCCCGGCTGTGAGTGGCTGCGGGCTGGGCAGCACTGGGGGTCTCAGGGGATGGGGGAACAGGGGACAGGCGAGACAGGGGAAAGCACAGTTGCCTTCCTCTTTGGCAAGCCCCAGCCCAGTGCCTGGCACATGTCCTGTGCTCTGGAGCCCCAATAAGCTCCCTCGAAGTCAGTCTCCATCATCAGCACTGGGGTGCTGTGCAGCACTGCCAGCACACCGGTGGTGGGGACACATTGCTGCTCAGCTGGGCATCATGACCCTCCTGCCCAGGTGGGCATCCAGCATGGCCAATGCATGCTGCAAAAAGCCAGCAGGGTAGTCCTAATTTCTCTTCTATTATTACATTGTTTGCATAGCATCGGTCCAGATTTTGGAGAGTTGTTGTTAGTGTTGGGTTTTGCTCCCAGTTTTTCTTGTTTGCTCTCCAGAACTGGGAGAAGGGGGAATATTTAAAACTCAGATTTGAAACCTGACCTCCTTCATACTTTTTCTATTATAAAGTGTAACTAATTTAATATTAGATTTTGCTTAGAAAGAGACTGAATTTATGCATGTGTAAACCTGAAATCTATAGTCAAAAAAAGGACAAATCCTGAACTTCAGAAAATTCACTTTACTCCAATGGTACATCCAACACTTGTCCATTTACTTAGTAACACCATCACATAATAGCCCATAGAGAACTATACTTCTTTTCTTCAGTCCATTCAATATGCAGGCTGGACTCTACTGATTTAAAAACTACGAGCCTTTATCTCAATACTGCCCACTTTGTATTCAAGCTTCCAATAACGCACATCTTCCATCTAGGTAAAAATGACGCTTCAGCCTCCAAATAAGTGACAGAACAAGTTTTAAAAATATGCTTGTACCACAATAAATAAAAGAAAAAATAACACATTTGTACTGTAATAAAAATATTCACAAATGCAGTGGGCTAAAGTTTCAATAGGCTGCAGTTCAAATATTCTACAAAACTCTATGTCAGCTAAAGTTACCATTTGAATGCGGAGAGCCTAACATTAAAGAATGTTTTAAAATGCAGAAGGATTGTGCTGGCCACTGCCCTTTGCAAGCTGGGGAATTTGTTCCCTGCCAAACCTGCTGCAGGATGAGAATCAAGACATTCAGACCCTGCCGGGGAAGAATGATTGCTTCATTGTGTGAAGGTATTTCTGTTACACGCAGCACAATAGCGGGGTTCTTCATCAGAGAAGTGCACGGTGGATTATAAAAACTCTTAACTCTGTGGTCATCAGGAATTTTAGCAGTATCAAAGTAAGAGGACCAAAGAAAGTCGTGCCTAACAGAAAAAAGAAAGGGAGGGCTTAACCTTTGTCCTGAGGGTGATAAAATAGCATCACATGGCTGAAAATCAGTCTAACTTCAGCCATGTGATGCAGTTGACAGTCACTTTGTGAAAGTTACAGGATAGCATCAGTAGTTAAAAGGTCATATTTGAAAGGACTTTATAATGATACCATCAAAATACTGACTGGAAGACTCTGTGAGGTTTTATTATGTAGCTACAAGTCTGGGTATATATGTTCCTCTTTGCATTAAACACCATTGTACATTCACAAGAGCAACAAGCAGATCACATGCAATGGAGACATTTACTTGTGATAGGGGTAACATCGCAAATCTTACATCTCATTGCACAGACACCATGTCCACCTGTCTCAGCACTTCTACAGGGCCAATTACAGCAGCATTTGGGTGGAATTATGAGTGGACTTAATTGGCGGAAGACAATTCTAGAGCAATCACTGAAGACACGGAGTATGTTCTCTATTCTATGTGTTGCTGTTGTTGAGAGTGTAAAAATGTGTTTGTGTGCTTCAGCTTTCTTTTGAGAGAAGACATATTCCTCAAGTAGCAGGAGCTACTTGTCACCACTGCTGGTGGACATTCAAACAGACCTATTTCAACTGGCTTTACCTGTGGAGGCAGCAATTGTTCTTTACTTCCTCTTCCCAAAGCTGTTCTGCTCTCATTCTCCATGACACAGTCCACCATGTGCTGTCCTCCTCCTGCAGGTTTCAGACCATGCCTTCTTCTGGATGTGCTCCTACCTAACTAGCCAATTAATCTGTGTCTTTCTCGGTAAACCCAGCTCCTCACCACTCACCCTTGAGTGCTAACAAAGGTCTTTTCCTATGCCTGCTCCTGCAGTAGCATCATCCACTTGCACACATGTGGCTTTTTCTCCAGTAACTCCCTCTCTCTCCAGACTTTCTAGCCCCCTCTCTGTAGCCCCTTGAATCTCTCTGCCACAGACATGTCAGCCTGTTTGGCCTTCTGCTGTTATCCGTGTGACCAGAACTCATTTCCTAAACTTTCTTTCTGAAGTTATCCTGCTCTCCCAGCATCATTGGCAACACCAAGAGGTTTTTCACAACATACCCCATACCTTTAGAACCACTGACTCTCTTAAGAAATTGATAATAAAGCTATCTTTCACTTCTTGCAAATAACCAGTGAGCTTCATTTTAAACTGACCTCTCATGTTTATCACATAACTCGTACAGAACTGAAAATTTGCTCTGTGGTTTTGTGATCATATTCCTCCATGCTGACTGATGTAACATCAGATGAGAGTTCAATATCCAAGAGCATAAACTGCCATAAGAATCTGTAAACCAGCACAACATAAATTTCTCACACATCTCTCAGACAATTTCCCCAAGTGCCTCTAAAGGGGAACAGGCAGACATCCCAAGATGAACAGCCTTAAGCACAGATTTTGCAAAAGAGCAGTTTGCCAATCTGTGAAGAGTTCAGAACTTCAGCATCCCCCTTAACTCACAGTAACCTTCTGGAAGGCAGATGAGTGATTCCGGTAAAAACTTTCCCAACTTGCTTGTAAAAAATAAGAAGACTGAGAGATAGGTCCAAATCCGTTTATTCTGAAAAATACTCTGAAAAAGCCCAGAAGCATACAGAGGACAGGAACTCCCTTGTTTTGTTTTGCAATTATCCTTTGGTTCCCCAGAAATCTCAGATCTAATCAGTCACCTTATTAAGAAAGAAGGAAGCCAAATTTACAGTCAGGCTTTTCCTGCCTACTGAAAATAAAACAAACAAAAAAAAGCAGTACAAAGTTGGGAGAGCCGCACAACCTTCCCATGCCTATGAGGAGACCTGGGGAAAAGGTCCCACACACAGTTGGTTGCCTTGCTTGGCCAACAGCTGCTCCATGGTGGCTATTAAGCAACTCCAGCGATGACAAGCAGTTCCTGAGCTACAAATGCCTTTCCCGACACACAGCTTGCTGGGGAGCAACCACCAGCTCTTAAACTGTTGTGCCAAAGGCCACCCAGGCCTCACTGGACGGTGACCATTTTCTGTCACTGCTGGCTTACCTCTTTGTCCCAGATGATTTATATTTTGGCTGCACATTGAGAGCAGCCACCGCAGTGCCTGTGCCCCGGGCCCGGCTCTGGCCCTCACAGCATGCACCACCGTGGTTTTGGTACCTGAGCCATCTTGTTCACCTTGGAGCCAGGATGTCTTACCACGTAAATGTCCCTTCAGTCTATTTATAAAGCGCATGCTGGGAACATCACTCAACGTTGTTCCTATTGCAAGTTTTTATAATAGGAGCAGGAGGCTAATCCCAAAATGTTATTTCCAAACAAACATCATCTTTCCCCTGTTTTATTGCAAAGTCTGTTGTTTTCTGATTTTAAGAGAAAGAACGTGCAATGCATCCCAGAACACATCGCTGTGTTCAAAAGAAAAGGAGGGAGTTACTAACCACAGCAGCGATTCAAAACTAATAAACACATCATTGTATCCAACATTTAAGGAAAGGCTTCCTGTTGGAGGGAAAATCAATGGCCAGTTCAACACATACTCTTCTTTTTTTAAGGAAAAATTATATTCTCTCGGGTATTGAAAGTCACTGTTTATAGCCAGATTCTAAATTCCTGAAACCTAAGATGCATTATGGGAACTTTTAATATTAACTATATTTAGTGGGCATTTTATTCTCCATACAGGCAATGCTATAAAAAAAATATTTCTTTTCTAAGTTATATATATATATGTGTGTGTGTATGTGTATGTGTGCGTGTGCTCTTGAAGAAACTCACATGGTCAGCAAAAAGGCTTTGAGTTATTTTTAAATGGATTGAAATTCTCACAAGATCTTACACTAAGTACAAAGGAAACCAGAAACGGACAAAGCATTTGTGAGTGCAAGCAGCCAAAACAGTTTGCAATCTGAGTATCGCCAGAATCGATCGTATATGTTATAACAAAGTTATTGTTAGTTTTTTGCCCACACACCAAGAAAATATTTCAAAGGCCTGTGTCTCTTCAGACTTCTAACTCAGGAAATAATTAGGTGGGGTTTTTTCCATACCAAAGAGCAAGCAGATACATTCACATTTTAAATGAGGGGAACAAAAGTACGAGAACAAAAGCACCATTTCTGCTTGAGCACGTGTTTCCCTGTGTGGCAGTCTGCACTGAGCGGAATTGCAGCCCGGGTCTGCAGGCACCAGGGCTTGGGAACTGCGAAGGTGCAGCCTGCAGAAGGCAGAGGTGACAGCTGCCCAGCAACACCATATGCCAGGAGGAGAAGGGGGTATCTACAGCCACCTCCTCCAACACAGACACTGGCACACCGACTCAAAATACTAAGTGGTGAGCTGTGCTTTCCGTTTTTTTTCTGTCTTACCAGTGACCTGGGAGGTAAGCTACACAAGAGTAGCTCTGTCGCAGCCACCTCATGCAGAGTGTGGGGACGATAGATGGAACAAACCTCACCTTAAGCTACAACCCTGTCAGCAGACCTTGCTGCAAAAGCGGTTGATGTGGATTTATCCCATTTATGCTGCACTCAGCATCAGCTGCTGGGGAGCAAATAAATATTTGCCAATAATTATTGCTTTCAACCAGCAGTCTTCCTAGTTCAGGGAGAGGTCTTATGAGTTGAAGACTGCAGAACTGGCATCACACTAAACCTCAAAAGAGAATACAAATATTGAGGGTTGTTTTGGTTTGTTTGTTTTAGGTTTTTTTTTCTGAACCTGAAGTGTAGGTGTTATCTCTTTAAAAGAGGAAAGTGGCAAGCCATATCACTAGTAAACTTTCCTACTTTGTGTAAACCCTCATGTTGTCTTATCATACCAGGGAATCTGTTGCATAATCACCACTCACAAAAGAGATCACAAGGTCACACAAATCCTGTGATTTGTCTGTGGTGAAATTTCAACCAGCATACCATGAAAAGTCCCTTTGGTGTGATCACACTGACCTGATTTCTTAGAGAGGTTTCAGCAAAGTTCCCTTCTGAAATGACAGAAAAACATGCCTGATATAGACCTGTCATACAGACCTACTTATGTTGATCTCATGAGCCCTCCCCATGCGAGCCAACCAAACAACCCAGCATCTTACAGGTACCATGCAAGAGGAGAAGCTGATGCTGGGCTATGTGGCTTTGATGCACTTCTGTACAGCACAGAAGAGCTGACTGCCAGGGGCAGGTCATGGTGCATCAGACAGACAGCTCTTCTTATGGGTCTTCAAGTTCTTCGACTCACCAGCTCACCCTGAAAGTCCTGTCTCTTCTTGCCATGGCCAGTTCAGATGCATTTCGGGCTGTGTTCATTTTTGCTTTTCCATGGTGTGATACTGTTTCATGCCAGCCCACACGCAGGTATGCACTCATAGAGCATCCCACTGCAGCTCTTCTGCCACAAGCATTCGAACTGCTGAGTCTTGCACTTGCCTTTGTCCTCGGGGGGTGGGAGGGAAACCTGTCCTACAGCTAACAGAAATGGAAGGCCAAAGTTAAATCTGTCTTTCATAACAAGATCTAATCCAATTTATAGCTGGACTTAATGTGAAACTGAATAAGTGTTATGGTTTACAAGGAATATCAGCAGCATCTGAGACAGAACAGTCCTTGAATACAAAGGTAAGTTTCCCGAGGATGAGGTGTTTGATTCAGATGGACAAGCAGAGCTGGGTTCATTATCCAGACTTCTCCAGCTTGTAGCACTGGGCTGGAAATCTCTTGAAAATATGATTTATTGGAAGATTTCTAATACTTCCTGCTTCTGCTGGGGCTGGAAGTACCACAAGAACTACATTTCTGTGGCATTTTGGTATTTCCGGTTGTGGTCCCAGCTGAACCTGAGAAGGGAAGAGGCACACACTCTTGGAAATGATTTTTTTTTGGTCACCTGCATGTTTTTGGAATCATGGGAAAGATTTCTTATAGGTCCACTTTACAGCAAGATGTTCTGGGGAGGTATTCTCATTCTAGCAGAGTTCTAAACGCTACATAAAGTCATGACTTTTCAGTTACATAAAATTTGCACTTTAGGCTGGAATTTTATGAAAAATGCCTCTCTGGCTTACTGTTTTATATTAACTCTACATAGTTTTGTAACATAAGAATTTCACAATGTCAGTCATGCATAATAATAATATAACAATCTAAAATAATAATGTAATAAATCCACTCACTAGTCATCATGGGCCAAACTCTGGCAAACCTTTGTGAAAATGTGCTGCAAACACATGTACAAAAAGTCTCTTAGCTCAGTCCCAGATGGCTTCAAGCCAAGAAGTTATCTAATGGCAAATCAACAGACAAGTGTCACCAAAATATCTCATAGCTAAACAGCTCTGCTGCGAGCATAAGTTATTCCATTTTAGACGTGGAAAGGTTTAATTGGGTTCTATGCAATTAACAAACCTTAATTATGAGTAATTTGTTACTCATGCTTACTTTTGGCTAAGCCTCCCATTTTTCCTTCTCTCAGCTTTCCCTCTTGAAACACCTGCGAGTAGATTTGCAGGGGGAGCTAAGCAAGGGGGTTTCTGGCCAGAACTCTGATAAAATGTCTCGTTGGTACAGATTGTAATCGTTTTTATGAAAACAGCTGCTCTCTGTAGAGAATGTGCCCACAGGCAAAGCTGTTTTCACTTGTAACAAGGGCCTGAGGAGCTGCGCTGGCAAAAACCACCTGCTGGAATGGGTGAATCAGTACATCGCTATCCCAACGCCGTATTGCTCTCCGTCTCACTCAGCCGGTCACCCCACACCTGTGGTAACCAAGTCTCCATCATCTCTGGTGGGGAAATAGCCTGGACTACTCCCCATTTGGACATAACAAGAGCTAGGGCAGCAGTCCAAGGAGAATATGCCTTTGAATCACCTGCTGGAATATGCCTCCATGCTCTGCTAAATACCCTGCTTCCCCCGGGAGTGTAGCTTGTGCTCTCCCTCCCACTCTCTTGTTACATGGTGCGTACCTTGAACCATCGTTTAGCTCCTCAAACTTTAACCATATCGACTTCTAAATACAGGCTAGTATCATATTACTGCTCAGACAAAGTCTTTGGAATCAACAAAGAGGATGAAATTTACCCATCTGTTTCAATCTTTATATGAAGATCATTGCAAAGAACTAGAAATGAAACAATTTTGACTACGACAAAAGAGCTCATACGATCATTCTCCACAGCCAGCTGTCCTGGAGGCTACACACACTCATGTTCCACTCCACTGCTGTTTTGCAAAGTGGTGCTCTTTGAACAGAGGGGAATTTTACTCTGACTACTCCCCTCAGTGGAACATGGCCCAGAGCCCCCCAAGAAATGGGAAAAATGTTAGTCCAGAGATGGAAGCAGTATAGTATGACCAAAAGTAATCCTCTTTAGCAGTGGTCTGGAGGCAGGCAAACACACAGTATCATTTTCAGGCCCACACTGATGCTGATGAGTGCTAACCAGTGCCTCTGCTGGACTCTTTGCCCAGCATGGCTGGATAACCCTCCTGCCATCACCGTCCACAGCCTCTCACCCTGCCTGAGACAGCCTGTGTGGAGCAAGCAGTGCCAGGTCTGATCGTGTGAAAACAGAACCAGAAGAATGCCATACTGCTGTCTAAAACTAAGTGAGAAAAGAGAAATCCATGGTTAGGCTTCTTCTCTGTAAGGCGCTGCTGTATTTGGCTGAACTATCTCTTCAGACTCATTTTATGAGGCTGCCTATAGATTTGTAGAGAAAATCCCTCTAGCTGCTTTTATTCCCTCTGATTTCTTCCACCGCCTCTTGAGTACAGTGTCCTTACAGCAGCTAACATGTCCCTCTTTATGTTCAGCAGGTACTCCGGATACTGCTGAGAATAGGTCCTCACTATGGAAAAAACAGGACCTGTCACAGATCAAAATTTCCCTTATTTCAAACTCTACAATCTGAGATGAACATCAACAAAGTCTCAAGTTCCTTTTCCCAAGGAACATGACAGAGAAGGACAGACTACCCAGATCTGAAAAGTTAAAAACTTATTATGTTTTACAGGAAAGTCAGTTTAACCTATAATGGCAAAATACCTGATGGTTTTGTGCCTGAAAGACCAATTACTTCTGATCAAAAAGCAAGCTTGTGGCAAAAATTTACAGTTATCAAGGCCCCTCAGAAACATATACAGCTCATGAACATAACCAGAGAGTAATTAAGCTTTGGAAAAGAAATCTCTGCGGCAACTGTTGTTATGTGCTATGTTATTCGCTGGGGTGAAAGCTAAAATCTAACATGAGGACTTGAAGATTTAACATAAAATAACAGCCAGAGGATATAAATAAAATGTAATATAGCAAATGGGGAATAATTATTTTGTGGATTTATGACACCTGCTTCCCCATTTCATATTCAGCACTGGTAAGGGAAAACAAAAAGGTATTCACAGAGGTGAAAAGTTCTCCTAATTTTTTGTTATTATTATTTTTCAATTAATTTCTAAGTACGTGCTTACCAGCAACAGGGTATTGTGAAGAAAAAAAAAAAAAAAGGCTGAGCTATTAATAATATTTCCTCTCTTGGGAGTTTTTCTAAGCTGCAAATTTTTTGCTGTTGGCAGAAATGGGAAAACTGAGGAAAGACGCAAGTTTTAGATTTGAACTTCACGTGTCATTTTCACGATCTTGCTTTTATTTGAACCTTTTAAAATACTGACAGTGGTCTGGCAGAAAAGCAGCACTGTTTTCACATTTATTCTTCTTCTCTAGGTACATTCTGGTGTGTAAGCTTTTATACCAATTACCATGCACGTGTTAAAGAGATTAACGGCTTCTGCCTTATTGTCTCTTCCATCCAGTCTCCCTCAAACTGTTTTTTAAGTACAACGTCTCGTACCGTAGCAAGTCAAATATTGTTATACTCACCCCACCTCCACCGCCAGTGCTGACTCGGGTATCGGCAGGTTGCACACTTAGCGCTATTTCAGTTAGTGATGGGTGAGCTCCCGGGCGGCAGCGATGAACCCCTGAGACCTCTCCCTGCCTCCCAAGGAATGCGCTGGGGTCACGGCTTGAGTGGCCTCAGATACTAAAGCAACGGGCACCCGGGGAAGGCTTATCAATAAATGAAGCCATGACTTTTGGTGCTTAATTAAACCTGAGGGACAAAATCCTCCCGCCATTAACGAGCAGGGAAGAGGGATAACTGCTTTACTTGTGAATGCGGGAAAAATACCATATTGATAAACAGGCCTGTGGGTTTGACATCAGGGTGATGACTTCTCCACAGTTTTAAGATTCTGTGCTGTTTTGTTTTGCTTTTCTTTTTTTAATGCATGATGCAGTCCTTCCAAAAGCAAAAAGATTTTCAGAACAGATGCCAGAGGGTGGACAGACAGCAGGACAAGGACTCTAGCCTGCATTTGCTGCCCAAATGCTTGCCCCTGAACTCCCAGCAGAGTCAAAGAACTTTGCGAATGACTTTAACCTTTGCTTCTCACAAAATGCACTTTACTTTGATCCTTGAACCATGATCAATAGAAGGTGCAGAATGGCAGGGAAGAATTTTTCAGCTCAGGGAGAAACAATGTAGTTCAAAATGCTCAAATAGCCTTAAAAATCTCCCACTAGAATGTGTCCGGAGATGGCAGACGAGCTATTTACTTCTTCCTGATGGTTTAAAATAATATCACAAAGTCAGTTCCTCATCTTTGTTCTATGGGAGGAGAACGAGACCTGTGTGTGATAGGGACATTTCCCTGTAGTAGCAGAGTTTCCTTTGCTTGCACCCAGACTGAATTTGATCCCCTATTCTACAGCTACAACAAAGTGGATGCAGGTGTCATACACCTACTTTGTCTATCATGTTATGCCAGAAGTTCCTGCACACAAAGAAAGGACATTCAACAAACAGCTACATCAGCTGATCAGCACTTCTAAGATGAGTTGGTCTACTGCAGGAAGAATGTACTTTTTGAAGCAGAAATAGCAGCATTTCACAGTCACACAGGGAGGTTGTTTCCAAGAATAAGAGCCACAGGCATGTGAACGAATTAACTGGTTATAAACATTCTGACTTTGGTTACAGTCACCGGGCCAGATCATGTTCGACACTATATCTGAACCATCTTCAGAGTGGTTTGCTGTGATCCTGAAAATTATAGGCTAGATCCGCAGGTGGTTTAAACAGATGCAGTTCATTTTATTCTACTGTCAAAAGCATGCCACAGTAGTGGGTTAGAAAACTAGTTCCTTTTTTTTTATTCTCCGTTAAAACATCAAGTCGGCCCGTACTCCTGGCTTGACCATGTTGAAGAGCCCTCAGGTTTGCAGCCAGCGGAGGTCACTCCAAGGAGCTACAGCTCCTGACGTTCTCTACTCTAAGGTTGAGTCCAGTGCTCGTCATCTCACCCCTGCTTGGAGGAGCTCAAGCAAGGAAGAGCTGAAAGGAAATATTTTGTGTCCGGTTGGGGCCTTGTGATGGAGAGCAGAGTATACTGAAGGACTGTGAGTGTAAATTGCACCTGTGGCCCAAGTGAACACACTTGCTCTCTTTTTCTGTAACCCAGCAGCGGACAGTTGTCCCAAACATCTGTCTTATGGCCATCTTGCTAGCAAAAATGAATTCAAACACAGTTGTAGCATTCACACGTGCAAGTGCCAGATCCATCAACAAGGTTCATGCCATGCCAGTTCTCACAGTTTTGGTGTGGTGTGAGAGCCCAACACCAAAGGGGAGGAGGTGTTCAGCGAAACGAAGAGTTAACTAATTCAGTCCTGCACAGGGGGCAGGACAGGTGGCACAGAACCACCTTCTGCTCTGCGTCTCTCCTCATGGAAGTATGGTGACAGTACAGATGTTGAGGCAAAGGCCGGCATTAAAGAAGGCAAGAAACTATCCTCACAGCCTGCTATTCACTGTTCAGCTTACACACACGATAAATGTGATGCCAAGGCTTACTAGATAACTATCTCAGTAACTGTCAGGTTTATCAGCCCATGTCGTTCAAAGGATAAGAAACATAGAAGTGTTTTATAAGTCGCTATGCATCCGCTGAGCTAAAATACCTGCTGAAGTTTAAGTTGACATTTTCCCTTGTTTGCCCAGACTGTAAGCGTGCACAGGGACAGCACTCACAGCTCAGCCAAGTGACATTATCTTGTGCTTCTTACCTGGGTGGTGTCCAAATCTTATGCCACATTGAACAATAACAGAGTACACTCTGTGCTGGCAAAGCAGGTATCTGAGAGATTTTATATCAATATATTCTATCTGCATACTTTTAGGTACAATCAGGGAATGATGAAGATGATAAAAAATTACTGGCAATATTTTTATGGATGGCCCAGCAACTCATGACACTTAAAAATGGTTAAAGAATATTTCGGGACACATGTTTTCTATTCACAGCCCAGCAGTGGAGCAAAGTATTTATCTTTCCTGTGATGCAATCAGACCTACAATTTCATTTACATCATATATAATAATTATATACCTGCATCTCACCAGATTAGTGTGAAACTAATACTCTGTCTTTGAATAACTGGACACCACCAGAATGTCATATCAGCATTTTGTTCTTTCAGTCCACACTGGAAGACGGCTCTTTCCAGTCTGACCTGGTGTAAATAACAGTCCAGCTCCAAGGTAAGGCTGAACTAGTTGACTGCTGGTGGTCCCTTCCAGAACATATTTCTGTGATCCTGTGACTCAAGTGTTGCACTGAAGCATTCATAAATCAGTAACAGATAGATAGCCCTTGTTTGGTTTCAGGTTGTGTATGTGCCCTGATGAATTGCTTTATGTCGTTTTTTAGTGTTGCTTATAAATGTATGAAACATTTCCTTAAAGTCTGAAGCGGGTGCAAACACATGATCATTTCTGCCAATGTATCAGAACAATACTTCAGAGCTATCTGAAGGCTATCTCTGATATCACAGATATCAAATGAGTGATATAAAAGATAAGTTATTATGTATATTAAAAATGTATTGACTCACTAGAAGATGAAAGTGTGGGGTTTTGAACTTGCCCATACCTCTCACTGCCTGACTTATTTTAAAAGGCCTTAGACCTATGAATTTCCAGCACTGTTATCCTTATTACCTCTTTTATGTTGTTGTTGTTATATAGTATATTAAACATTATTTTAAAGGGTAGTATATCCAGACCATGAAGTATGCCACAACAGCCCTATACCACTGGACAGGAGTCCTGACAGTGGTTAGTTCATTCTAGTGTGCTAATAATATCGCAGTTAATACCAATAGTAATAATGGGCAGCTCACTCAAAGAGTTATTCCTATAGGAATTGTGCGTGGGAGCTTGTCTGCAAGCAGCAGATCCAGAGTGACACAGCCACAGCACAGAACTATAAGTTACGTGTTCGGGATCCCAGCCTGCTAGTGAGAAGGATCTGCATATTCTATTTTTTTTTTTAATCAAGTTGGTCATCATAGGATCTCATGGTTCCTTGCTTCAGGAAATCAAGTTTCCTATTTCACAAGATCATTCAAGACATTTCTCTGAGATCAGACTGACAGCACCATCCCCATGCCAGGATAAAATGCCATTAATGATGAAACATTACTTGCTCGCATAACATTTTTGTCTCACTTTCCTCATGCTGTAGTTTCTTCAAACATGCCTTCTTGGTTCTGAAAGGTATCTTTGTCAACAAGATAGGAGCTACTAAGCTACTCTGATATTTCTACTTTCCAGTCCTCAAAAGGCATTGCTTTACTTCAGACACCTCTGGATCATTTCTCTTTCTGGTTTTTATGCAGAGTCTAAAAGGACAATTCACTAAAGCATTGTATAACTTTGAACTGGCATGCCCTTAGGGGGTGAGTACATGGGCAAACAGCAAGCATTAAACATTACACCCATAATGTAGTATTAGCCACTCATGAAGCTGGAACTGGATCCCTGGGGGCTCTTATACTTCATGACTCACGCATCTTCCCATTTCTGATAATTAGTGGAATTTTTTTTTAATTATTTCTTTTTTCAAACACCAAGATGCATTTGTAGTCCAGGAGAAACAAACTGATGATCCCATACTTACACACTTCTGCAAAGGACAGGGAGGTGACAAATACTTGTTTAGAATACCCCTAAGCTAAAGGAAGCAGGTGTTTTCAGATGAGACTGTTCTAGCAACTGGTTTTATTAGATTTAAACTAGATGTGGTTTTATGCTGTTATGTTTAAAAATGTCACACACTACTTGGCTTTAAAAGTAACACCCGCTTTACTATTTCCTGCTTAGCTCTCCTTCTAATCATCTCTACTCTCTTTATCTCTTATGTAAAAACAAACACAGATTCTCCCTGCTGTGCCTTGATGACTGCAGCAAAAAAGGCAGCTACATCCCAGCTGAGACTAGAGGCTCCTCTGCTAGCCAGCTCTCCTGGTACACGTCGACATGCCAGAAAGTTTGAAGGCAGAGGCAAACAGAAAAGGTCTGGTTTGGCTGGCGTGACTAGAAAGCACGCCAAGTCATTGAGGTGACTGTATACATATAGAAAAATAAATACATAAAATGATATATAGGGTCGCTTTGACCACTGGAAAGTCATGCCAAAATATTGTCACTGTCTTGGCTCTGCCATTTTAATGGGTTTTGTAGCCCAGCCAAAATCAGGCACTCCATTAGCAGCTTCGTTCACTTGCTCTTCTCCATGCCGGCAGAGCAAAAGAGCTGCTCGAACCCCAGCTGCCCAGCCTAGCAAGAGAGTCGCTCTTTCTGTTTTGACCTTCTCTGCTTGCACTTCTTGGTCTCTTCATTTTTAAGATAGCAATGGAACTCCTGATCCCTGGACAACTCAGTAAGGGGTGCAGTTAGGAATGTCTCCAAGGGCCAGCTGTATCCTAGGGCTCTCCCTTCGGCATCTTCATGAGACGTTCTTTGCCTGTGAAAAATCTTCACTCCGAGTACTTTTTCCTACTGATTGAAAAGCCTGTGCAGATAACTGTATTTGCTTTCTCTGCCTCCCCGCAATCACAACCTTTCCTCCTCTGCTTTTCCAGAAGGGAACATTCTGGGCACAGTGACATTTCCCTTCTCAGTGGGGCCACCAAGCACCAGAATGATATGAGATAACATGATGACATGGGAATGAAATGGTACATGATGCAATGCAGTGATTAGAAATGCCTCACTTTGTTCTCATGGGGCTTTTTACACTAATCTGATGAATATTCTGCCAAACAACTTCTGCAAATGCAGTCAAGGCAGCAACCATCAGGTCAGGGAAGAGTAGCTGCCTTGTGTCTCACCTAAGATACTCAGCTTTACTGAGCAGAGATGGTTTAAAATATATATCTCCTATTTGTTGTCCAAGGAGGACATTTACAAATTTTGCTGTAGCATATGTTCTCTGACTAGCTATAAAATTTTATGAAATACAGAAAAATATCCCAACTCT
The DNA here is from genome assembly GCF_963082525.1 of Nesoenas mayeri. Taxonomy (NCBI): domain Eukaryota; kingdom Metazoa; phylum Chordata; class Aves; order Columbiformes; family Columbidae; genus Nesoenas; species Nesoenas mayeri. The sequence continues at coordinate 25,680,717 of NC_137543.1, forward strand.
GACCATATGCAAATTGCCCTAGCACTTGCTACACCAGTGAACTCCTGCTGTATAAAACACAGGGATGGGGAAGTGTTTCCAGGTAGAGCTTCACAGTATTAGTTTAGCAGGAAGCAGAAGCAGAGTAAACCTCAATTAAAATCCTGATTCCCTCTGATGGTGCTTTCGAGTGCACATTTAGCCTCCAAAAGTTATGTTTCTGGATTAAAAAACTGCAGATGGGTAGACCTGTGTATGTATTCAGACATAAGTTTTTATGGGAAAATCCTCATATGGGAGAAAAGCAGGCTATTATCACAGGTTAAGAAATAAAAGTAAGAATTAATCTGAACATCCTCCTCTTTCATCTGCCACCTCTGAGGGCTGGAGAAGTTTTCTTACAACTCTTCAGGAACATGCAAGCTCATATGGCTATTCTACCTCTCCTTTACTTTCTCCTTCTCTCCCACCTTTCTATTTATTGCTCTGCATTGAATGTAGGATGAGGACTTTAGTCTTTAGGCTGCTATGAAAACTGAGATCTCTTCCTCTGGCCTTTTTTGGGGGTGTGTTAATGTGGCTGCTGTGTTTCAGGAGGTTTAGAAAGAGGGACTTTTTGCACCTTTGCCACTCTCTCAAATTTGTATCCTGGGTGACAATGTGCTTTTCTGGATGTTGGAGAACTTGGTACCGGTACCTGGGGAACTCTCATTATGATTTTTCATTACATCCTCAGCCAAAGACATGTGCTTTTTCACTCAGTTCATTTCAGTTCCAAGTTTTCATCCCAGCCCAGTTTCATTATTTTTCTTTCTATATCATCTTTCTTGATCCTACCAGGCAGCACAGGGAAAAGCACTGATGGACTGATAGATTTTAGGGGCAGAAGAGTCTGACATCTGATTTTTAGAGGAAAGTTCTCAGGAATGAATTCCTACTTCATGTTGAGTTGAGGTAGAGCCTGGGTTTTAGAAGCAAATCCAGTTTTAATAAAAACACTCAGGATTGTAACAGGTTGAAGTCCCATCAAGCAGCTTAAGAAAACTATCCTCACTACTAAGTTCTAAAATGTCTAATTTTGTTCTTTAATATTTGACTTTTATTTTTAAAATCTGATTTGCCATACGTCTGTAGCACCTGTAATCTGACAAAGGATTCACCTTATTTGGCCATGTCCATCTAGGAGCTGGACTTCTAGTCCAGACTGTCCTCTGGGTAGAGGACCAGTGTCACCAGAGACAACTCATCCCACATACTGTACAGACTCAGTATGAGACTGACTGCTTTCTACACATCTCTCTATGATCTTCCAAAGAGGGCTGAGTACTCAGATCTGAACCCAGATGAACTACATGACTAAATTTTAGATGACACCTTGGCAAAAAAAAGGGGAAAAAAAAATCAAGTTGCACAAGCATTGCCACTGAATGAGACTGCTGTCCTTTAGTACTCTTCAGCAGCCATTGACTTACTCATTTCTGCAGTTCTATCATCTTCTCAAAAAATATGTGAATTTGGCTGGTCTTTATTCAGCCACATTTAACAACTCATTATCTTCAACATTTTTTATTTTTTTTTAATAATGGCCGAATAATATTAGGGTTCTTTTTCAGTCTTCTTGAACATTCTCCAATATTTCAGAACAGAGAAACATTATTAGTGCCTCAGAGAGTGCCCTAGACTGCCTTTTTGAAAGCTATGTTTGCAAGCTACCCACACCTTTAGTTTTAAAATTTTATGCTTTATTTCCAAAAAGCTGTGAAGCTTTGCAACTGCATCTGGACATCTTCCTTAGTCTCTGTTTGGAGTGAACAGACATGATCTATCTACTCAACTGGCTTTTCCCCAGCTGCAAAAGAGTAACATTTATTGACCATGGTAGCTAGACTATCACAAGTGTGCAGTGTACTTACTATAGAGGCATTCTGAAGGATAAGTTGCACATTTGTACTGTGGGCAAAGCTCACGAATACAAGGCAAGTTGCAGCAGGATCTGTCACCACGCACATAAAAAATGGTGGTAAATCATGATCCCAAACACTCTCCAGGAAGTCTACTTCCAATTCTTATTCAGGTCTGACATTTTTATGTATAATCAGTTATGTGTAGCATTTCAAAGTAAACCAGTTCATTCCATTCAAGGGATCATCCTGGAAAACCATTTCCATAGTTTAAAACAATTATGATTATCAGAAGGCCAGTGAAACCACCAATTCCCTGCTGAAAACTTTGAGGCACGGTCAGAGAAAGGCCGGGCTGCAGACATGGGCCTCACGATACCAGAGGGGACGGTCACTCCCTGCCCTGCGCCCACACAAGCCTGGGGTGCCCCCTGAGCCCCAGGACTCCCACCCCACTTCCAGTACCCTCAGCTGCTATGAGTCAGGGTGGGCACCAGGAGGGGCAGGTTGGGTTTTGCCAAGCCCAGCTTTGCGGGTTTGGGCTTGCAGTCCCCAACCAGCGGCAGTTTGCATCAGGGTCCCACCCAGCTGGATCCCTAAAGCCGGGTGGAAGGAGAGGCATCGTTTTGGCTTCACATAAAAATAACCAAAATGACGGGTTTGGTTTGAGCAAAGGAAAAATAGGGTGGTTTGGATCAAAGCTTTACTTTGCACTGACAGCCCGAGGTTAGAAAAAGTGCTCTGAAGTTTGATCCACGGCTAGAAACAAAAGGAGCAAAATTCTCCTGGTAGGTGCCCAAACGCACGACCCGCACCGGGCTGTGGTGCTGCTCCCGGCCCCGCCGCTGCTCCCGCAGCCGCCCTGCGCACACGGCGGGGGACACCTAGCGGGGCGCCCGGGCTGCTGCCGCCTGGCGACCGGCAGGGCTTCCCCGGCCCTTGTGGCCGGGCAGCCGGGTGGGCTCGGCCCGGCAGGGACCGTGACTGGGCAGCGCAGGGCTGTGGGGAGCTGGAAACAGGCCCGGCGGCGGTGTCGCTGGGGCAGGGATTGAAGCCCCGGGGGCTGACATGGGGTGGTGGGCAGGGCGGGGGGAGCCCGGGGGCTGCAGGCAGCTGGGTCTCTTTAGTTTGGAGGAGACTGAGGAGCGACCTCATTAATGTTTATAAATATATAAAGGGTGAGTGTTACGAGGATGGAGCCAGGCTCTTCTCGGTGACAACCAATGATAGGACAAGGGGCAATGGGTACAAACTGGAACACAAGAAGTTCCTCTTAAATATGAGAAGAAACTTCTCAGTGAGGGTGACAGAGCACTGGAACAGGCTGCCCAGGGGGATTGTGGAGTCTCCTTCTCTGGAGACATTCAAAACCCGCCTGGACACATTCCTGTGTAGCCTCATCGATCTATTCCTGCTCCAGCAGGGGGATTGGACTAGATGATCTTTCGAGATCCCTTCCAATCCCTAACATTCTGTGATTCTGTGACATCAGGGCTCTGACAACAGGGTCCTGATGTAACTGAGCTATTAATTGTCAAAGCATCAGCTGGTGTGGCAATGCTGTGTTCATTAAATATGTAAGAATGTCTCTGAAAACCACAATGACTTTCACAGGTGACTGCCTACTTTTCCCGTAAGCCATAAACACAGGGCTGCCCACTGGTAAATTGAACAAAGCCTGTGCCCTCCCCAACAGCCCTGACAAACAGGAGGCTTTGGTGAGCCCAGGACAGTGTCCTTCTCTGGGACTGCAGAGAGCAGGAGAGGAAAGCACTCTTGGGTTGAACCAGGTGATCTCCAGAGGCCCCTTCCAAGCCCAACCATTCTGTGATTCTGTGAAACCAAAGCATCTCCCACCTCTCCTCACTCTTCCCCACTAAGATGTGGCCTCCAGCTCCACGCAAGGTGATGCTTTGTCTCTATTCCTGATATTCCCAAATACAGGGAATATTCCCTGTTGTCTGTGAGATGTTGTGTCTGGCAGCATCAGGCACCACCTAATTCTCCCCAGCAAGGCTGCATCTTTTTATGGTATGTCCATCAGCAATGACAGCTCATCCTTAAAGGGAATATTTGTTGATTTTTTTGCTATTACAGTACAGCAACAGTTATTCCATTGTCATAGCAAACGTTGTTTCATTTCTTTTTCTCCACAAGCACTTATCTGGTTCCCCATTCCCCTCATGGTCTTTTTACTGTCTCTTTTATTCTTTCAAGCCAATGAATCTCTTTCTTCCTAACCCATATCCAGAAAAAACGTATTTGCTCAGAGCTGACATCTGAAGTTGTGAGCTAACAGTATAGTTTTTACATTTCCAGACAAGTGATAGACCCCGCAAACAGGTGATAAGCCCAATTCTAAAACTCTTAAATAGTTTATAGCAAAAATATGGGAAAACTAAAGGAAATGAAACATACTGTAGTTTAATTGGAGAGGCCAACAAGTAAACTGAGAAGGACCATAGTTTCTGAATAAACATTTGAACATATTGACTGCCTAGTCCTTAAACTACTACAGTGTGTTACTGCAAGAAGATTTTTCTTTCGTGTTAGAGAAAAATAAAACAAGAAGTCAGGAAATATTCTTCCTTAAGAGGTTAGTCAGAAAGTTACCTGCTGTGGGATCCCCCTTATCTGGCTGTCTAAAAGCTCAACATCCAGCCTACAACCAATACAGAGTGATGGTCACCTTCCAAGGGCAACTTTTCCTAAGAGAAATGCCTAAGACATCTTGAGTGAATCAACCCATTTCTTTCCACTGAGGCCAAGGAACTAGATTAGACACTTGACTTCAGGATGTCAATAATTAGGTGGTGTGAGTGCATTCCAGTGCCTAAGAAGCCATTGCACTGGGTGAATATCATTAGAAGGGAATTCACGTGAAGCTTCAAGCTATTCCCTAGTGAAGGACATGGAGAATCCAAGCTTCTTCCTAAGACCTAGAAAATCAATAGAGGGAGCTCCCTACACACTCTCCATCCCCAGTAAGACACTTCTGCTCACCTACCCTAGCTAGCAGGCCTCCTGAAAACTGCTTCTGTAAACTATTACAAATGCACAGAGGACTGGTGGAATAAAGGGCTTTAAGAGAATGCAAACCATCCCTCCACTTTTCCTAAGCCAGGGAAAGGATACAGAAAGAATAGGCAGTGAACTCTGGAACTGGGCTCAGTGGTCTCCACCACAAACCTCAGGCTACCAGAGCTCTTCTAGGCTCTACAGCAGGGTAAAGCATGCTGACTAGCCCTCAGATCCCTTCAGGACCTCACAGAATTGGGAAGCTCATTGGAGTCCACCTGCAGTGAGATGTGTATGTGTTTGGGTTGTTTGGACAATCAGCTCACTTTTGGCAGGCTAGGGCAACTTTTCACACTACAAGTGGTACTTGGTGTTTCTTGTCTGATATACCTTAAAAGATGGTGATGGAAACATGTAAGACCTGTGCAAGCTCTGTGGGAGGCTTGAAATGTATCTTCATTCATAGCTTGTGAACAGAATGAAATTATTTTCACAAAGATCTGCTAAGTCTTGCTTGGCTGCCAGAACAGGGAATTATAAAAAAAGACAGTCCTGAAATACTTTTTGACAAGGTGAAGTTTGTCCACTGAAAAGCAGGGAAGGGATTTCTCACATTGAAGACAACACCTGCAATGGCTGCTTGGAATAGGTTGCCATATCCCTTGATTCCTAACACTGAGATCAGGAGGAGTAAGATAGATAGGTGATTCTGAGTGTTTAGAAGGCAGTGGGTTGGGATACGAACACCTGCAGTCTTCCAGGGCGCTCAAAGAAAGGAGCTCGGAGTGTGAGGACTGAGATTTGTTGGGTCAGAAGGCAGTGTTGGAAACACCAGTCATGCTTTAGAAGACATAAATTCTCAAGACGGATCTACAGAATAACACTGGGGGACTAAGACAAGCAGAAGACCTCGTGGGCTCTATTCAGCCAAACACTAGTGGAGGGGCTCCCTCTCCACAAGCCATTGCAGCACTAACAAAACCCTCTGTTGTTCCTAACAAAAGTCTCTTTAAAAGGAAGTTATAATTGAGGCAAAATTCAGTGAATTTGACTCACTTTATCACCTAGGACCTCTGGAGTTTTGAAAATAAAATCTGGACCCCTGCACTCCAAACTGTGATTTGCCCTGCTACAGTGGGATGTCCTGCACTGCATGACACTGGAGACTCAACAGAGTCAGCATGAACCCTTTTTGCTCCCATCTCGTGAGGGTGGGGGCACGCTGGTTTCACACAGGCTCTGCTGAAGATACAAGAACCCTGAGAATAATCACTGTCCTGTTAACCTCCCTGTCCTACAGAGCTTCGTTTTTCAAGTAATTACACATCAGACGCATTCTCCAGAATAGTGGTTGGTCTGTGCTAGAGCTTCCTTCTCTACCATGATGTACACATTATATGGAGAGATATTACAGCTTCCTCTCTATGGGAGAACAAGGTCTGAGAAGCTTAACAGCATGTCCTACATTTTTAACTCATGACCTCTATTGCTTGTTTGTTTTTTATTCCAAATTGAAAGTACTTGACAGCTATTCTGATCTCAGGCTACTGATAATGTGCCTGCAGCTGAAATGTCACCCATTTTAAGGGAAGCTGGATGTAGATATCAAAAGAAAACAATCACTTCTCTCTTTGGCTTGATCTCTGGGGCATCCAACCCAGATTTAGCATCATCTGAAGTATTCAGCGAGTGCTTCCACAGATGTGCAGCTCCTTTTGAAGAACTGTCTCAAGCATCATTTTAAGCCTTGGGTATAAAATAAACTTCAAATCTGTTACAGCTTGAACAAAAAGCAAAGCTGGCAGACATTCTTTCCTTTAAAGACCTCTGTTTACTGTAGAGAGTTTTAGCCATGTTTTAATTTCAGATTTTTTTTAAATATGTATTTTCTGAGAAATAAACAGAGATAACTAAACTGTAAATTAAACCTGAGCCCCCTGGCTGCTAGCCCAGATGTCTACCAAGAAGGCCAACTGTCTTGCAAGTTCAGCCTCATCTCCCTGGCTGCCCTATAGCCAGGACGAGCTCTGTTTATGTTCCTCTTAAAATGCATATGTTCACTGGTACAGAGATCAGTAAACCAGAGTTTACTCCATTAGACTTTCTACTCTCAAGGTGTCTTATATGGCTGCTGGCCTGTGTGATGATGTCCGCACAGGTACAGAATAGAAAACCACTTTCATTGGCGTAGGAAAACCCATGCAGCAGTGCTGAGGCTGGTAGTTAAGATACTGCATGGCTTAACAGAAGAAGAATATGAAATGAGATTAGCTAGTAAAGCTGTGACAGTGGCTGGAGAGGCAGTGGTGTGGATGAGAGGGTAACAGCAGAAGGAGCAGCACGAATGCTGCGGGTAAGGTAGGAGGTAAAAGAGAAAACAGGAGCCAGCCCGTCAGTAAATTTGGTGATGACACCCACCGCTCGCTGCAGGTATGAGCATGCTTTGCACAGGCTGGTCCTTCCTGGGGATACAATCCTAAATTTTGTGTTCCTGGTTTCTGCTCACTGCCAGGGAGGTGTCATGGCCCCAAGCCTGACAGTGTTCAAGAAGAGACTGGACAATGCCCTCAGACACATCCTCTGAACTGTGGCGTTGTCATATGGAGGGACAGGAGCTGGACTTGATGATCCTTGTGGGTCGCTTCCAACTGAGAGCCTTCTATGATTCTATTCAGAGACAAATCAGTGATGCAGATATCTCTGGTGACTGAATCCACCCAACATATGCCTGGAGAGCCTCGGGGGAGTCTGTGGTTCCTTTTACTGCCAGGACCGCATTGTTTGAAAACTGGAATTGCTATTAGCAGTAATAAGCCTTAGAAGAAACATTCTGCATAAATACCACAGTGGATCCACAGGCAGTCTGCATCCTGGGCCCTCCTTGCCAGTGACAAGCACAATAGTGCACTCTTAGTTTTTAAGAATCTTTTGCACCTAAAACAAATGTGGTACGTGAAACACTATGAATTTCAGCAGCATGGAAAATGTCCAGGTGAGTCAACAAAACCTATGCTACCGTTTTAAAATAGTAGATCATTACTTGTCAGTCAAAGTGCAGCAAACGGAAAGGATCTGAGTGTATTCCCACTTGATCCAGATCTGGCAGAAGCTTTTAGCCATCACTGATGAGACTAAGTTGGCTTTAATAAGCATGCAAGTGATAACCTAGAGTACACCAAGGCAGCAATGATGTTGTTCATTATAATGATTAATGGAGAATTACAGTAACACAAACACACGTCCATACCCTCTGTGAGTTGTTAAGTAGCAAGGGAAAAGATGCAGCCCTCACGAATCCACACAGGCACAGTACAAATGGTGTGGCTGTTTCCATGAAGAAAGCTCAGTGCAAACCGCTACAGAAGAATGGGTCATTTGGCTAAATTTCAGTGGAAGTCTCTGCCTCCACAACAGGTATCAAAAGTTATTGGGCCAAGGGGAACTGTTTTGAGTAAGGGTAGACACAGTAGCAAACACATCGTGTGGTGTGGTGTGCAGTATTGTGGATGTTGCTTTTATGTCATGACAGTCACGGGCTACAGAAGAAAAGCTGCGCAGTTCTCTGCAGTGTTTATACTATCCCAGTCATTTTATTTCCGATGTCTAGAGCCACCTGCAAAAGCAGGTTCCTGAGCTGCCTGCAGAACCAAATTCCTATGCTTGTCTACCTACACATAAATGTGATGTTTCATTTAGCTTTCATACCTGACAAAATTTATACTCCATATACTGATGCCCTATCCAATGCAGAGACGAGCTTCAGGCATTAACACAAGCAAATAATTGACAGACACACAAATTCAATGCCGCCAAAGGGTTTTACAACACTCTTAGAAGAAACCATGTCAATAAAACTTTGCTATACAAAAGACCTTGTGTAGAGAGTAGCTGTTAGATGTAGGATGACAGACAACAGAAATTTTGTTTGCCACTGTGGTGAAAAACATCTGTAGCATAAGAGCTTAAGAAAATATGCCTGGAACAATGGTACTGAAGTAACCAGATCCAGTTTAAAAATGGGTTTCACCAATAATCATAGGAAATAACAAGGCTTTTCTTACTATTTTCCTACAATTTCATACTATTTTAATAGTCATCTCTGCATGACTTCAAGGAGGCCAGGTGAAGCCATGGTGACAGACATATCCAGTAACTATGTCACCATTGAACAAGCATTAGTTCTGATGGACAAAGATGTTTTATACTTTTGCTGTACAGAGTGTGTCTCACTAAGTCATGATGCTGGCAGGTAGCAGAGACCTCACGTATTATTCACAAAAATAATTTACCATTTTAAGTGTTTGCCATAAAGCATTCCTATCAACTGCCACATACTTTTTCTGAAAATAATGTCTGAAAATGACTTTCAATAACCAGCCTAGTTACCCATTATGGTCTCATTGATGTTACTGTACTCAGACTTCCAAAGTGAATCGACTGCTACTGCAATCAACATCTACTGCATCAACACAACAGGACTGTAACTCATCTTTGACAAAAAGCACTTTCTGTGCACAGAATTTGCTTATATGAGGCAAGAAATTCATCTCATTTGTATGGAATTTGACTCAGTCTTTACAAAAGCCTCACTCCTGAAAATGTAGCAAACATTATGTTTGTTCTTTAGAAATAAATGATGGCATGCAAAGCTTATCCCTGTACTTGCTTCAGCTGTAAAACTATTAAAAATATTATTTTGAGGAACCCCAAAGTTGTCTCAGATGGATGCTGCAAAAATGTTTGAAATTATGAGGATCATGGATAGCCCAGGACTTAGGCTCTTTGATCCTGGATTATCTACAATTTACTGATGTCTTAGATGATGGACCAGAGCAGGATGTGCTCAACTTTATTAGGACAGCATGGAAAAAAAGACACTGCATTTGCTCAAGAGTTTTCAAAGGAGAAAAGAGTGAGCGGTCTCTTGTAATAAAAGCTTAGCCTGGCGTCAGAAAGCCGTGGAGCTGTGACCTCCTGCTGCACACAGACCGTAGCCCTTAGACCACGCTGTGAGCGATGAATCTGCATTGTCCAGTGGTCAGTGACACTATATGTACAATATCTATAGATTGGACAGACCCAGAAGAGATGTGAAAGCTGGCTGGTTGTCTGGCCCGCTCCTGCTCTTTGCCACCTACACTGATGGATGATGACAGTGCACTTATTGCACAAACACACAGGCTGGCTGCAGCTGCAGGAAAGCAATGTAAAGAGCTTTGCTTAGTGTGTCTGATTCAATAAAAACAATGTGGTTTTCTGACACCAAGATGGCTTAACAGTTCCAAGCCTTGAGCCAGCTCCCCTGTCACACTTCTCTAGATTCCAGAGTAAATTGTCTTTGCAGGACAAACGTGTTATACAAGCTATTCATCAACTTCTTATTCAGAGGAGTTTATTGGAAAGCATGCCCCCATGGCTCATGATGACTTCAAGGGGGTATCAGTACAAAAAAGTGTTTACCCAATCTGTGCTGATGTCCAGGGCAGGATTCTCAACTAAAAGCTCCTTTGAAAGCTTGTGTTACTAGCCAGTCCAATGACAAGGCAGTAGCTGTTTATGTATATTTTCAATCTGTTCCTTCACCCGAACAGTGGGGAAAAAACCACTATCTACTTCACAACTCTGTAAGATCATTTACCGTTTAATTTTCACTGTGCTATCTCTATCATTTAATGCAAAAAAAGCATTTCCAATACATGTTTACATATATTTGCACAGGTGTATATATCTATATATATTCATGATTGCATATACGCAAGTTTATATTTTCATCAGGAAAACAAAGAAACCATATCAGCCAACAGGTTAAATTCCCTCTCATTAGAATTTGACATTTTTTGCGGAAGAAAAGCATCATATACAGAGATCATCCGAATATTACCTGTAGTCCAATGGAAAAAGCAAACGTTACAAAGGGACTTTGAAAAAGTGTTTGCAGACCATTCCCTTAGAAGAGAGGGTTTGAAGAGCCCTTGTTACAGGTACTCTACAAACATACCAAGCTGCATGCCATGTAACAACTTACTTCACGAATTTCTGCATGTTAGGGCAGGTGCATCGTAAGCTACATTTTGCTGATGCAGAGGCTTAAACCCAAAGCAACACCACATTGAGACAACCGTCAAATAGGAGCAGCAAAAATCAAAACATGCCCATTAATGTGTCAAGGAGTTAGGATTTGAATACAGTTTATTTGCAGTAATCCACTGAAAAAGAAAAAATCTTCCTATTTCATCTCATTTTGCATTTTGTGCCTTGCCAACGACAGGATCAAAAGGTTTGGTCCTCCTACCTGTTGTAGATACCTTCCTATTTTACTTCGGCCTCTCCAATACTAAATGCATGCAGGAATTCAAACTAGCTCAGTGTCCTACAAAATCCCAGCAATCACTGGCATGGATGGGAAACAAAGTTCTGGGAAGAGATGAGGTTTCAATTATTTTTGCTTACAGCACATTTTGTCTTTTTCTTCCTAAGTTACTGGCAGTCTCATAAGTGATGATCAAGTTGCTGAGCAGTACAATAACAGAAATTCCTTGCAGTAGGAACCAGGTTTTCTTCCAGGAAAAGGAGGGAGCACTGTTGCCTGTCTGGTGGCACCAAACAGCAGAAAGTGCCGTTCAGCTGTCCCCAAGGAGAAGTGCTGGTGCCTTTGCTGTGTTGATTGTCTTCTCCTTGTGTGTCCTTTGCAAGCCTCAGGCTGACATGGGCACTGCTAGACTGTCATGATCCTGTCATGATGGTCAGTTAACTTCTCACTGGAGAGCCCTCTCAGAACCATTCACACTGCAAGTTGCACAAGTCTTGAAGGTGAACTCAGTTCAAACAGAGACAACACTCACGATGATGATGAAGCACTTTTTTCTTACCTAAGTGACTGAATCACAACCACCTTGTTCTGTAAAATAAAATGTCACATGTAAACCTGGCATCCTGCAGGTCATCTATTCCTAGAAAGCCACATTAAAGGAAAAAATAGTCCTAAAGAAAAAACAGAGAGAAAAGCTGTCAAGATATCCCACACAAAGTACTGTATTTTTATATAACAGAAAGGCGATATACAATGGACTCCAAAAGGTCTCTGAAGACCTGAACTCTCAGTGCTGATGAGAATGAGTAAGAAAGATGCTGAGGTGGCTCCAATCTTTATATCTGTGGCCACGAGCAGAAGGACATCCTGAGAATGTGCCTCAAGGGGCACAGCAGCCCAGGAGCTGCCAGAGCATGGCATGAAAAACAACTTCCAAGAAGAAGAAGAAAAAAAAAATCCTTTTTAGAATCAGCAGTTTTTCAAGCCAGGTGATTAGACAGAGACTGCTACCTCAGGCAAGTCATGTAGACAAGGGTCTGGTGTTCAGAGGGACTGTGCACCAGGCATCTTGTTCCCGGCAGCAGGAAACATCAGCTGCCTCGGACCCATGGGAATCTGCGACCTGCAGCGATGGGAGTGGTGATACCTTCAGGTGTGCAATATGTAGGTGAGAGAAACTGAGGCAGTGGGATCCAAGGGCCATGTTCAGCTCTCAGCATCGCCACTTAACACACTTTGACCTCTGCCTTGCATGTTACAACCTTCTGCCTATTCATCTCCCTTGCCATTTAGTCTATGGCAGGAATTGCTGTCCCTAGTCCCACACCCAGTGCTATTCCACTGTTGCCTAGAGAATAATAACTGCCTCTAATAACAGAAAATAACAATAATAAACTTAGAAACCAGAGTTTGGGGAAAAAAATGGATTTCTAGAGATGCTTTGATCGGCTTTTTACTTTCTCCATGCGTGCAGCTCCCTCAGTGCTGGCACCAATTCCACATTTGCCTCAGTTGGTAGGAGACAGAACTTTGTGTATGAAAAAAGGAGGTTTTCACATAACTCTATTTTTTTTATTTTTATAGGTGACGTTTAAATACTTTTAAAACCATCGGAGGGAAAGGAAAAAAAAATAAAAAAAAATTAAAAAAAATTAAAAAAAAAAAAAAGAAAAGAAAAAAGAGAGAAGAACTTAGTCACCAGGCTATGAAAAACTGCATCCTGATTGACTTCCAAGCTGCCATCTGACAGCTAGAGAAGTGCAGTCCATCATGGTTCTTTTTCCATTTCCAGTCCTTTCCGAGAAGCCCTTCATTTCTGTAAAACATTCCCTTTCAGTGTCCCCCACACTTCATCCCGCTCATGACTGGCCTAAGTGATGTATCTGAAGGACCTGAGCTGTGTGAAACGCAGCTTTGTACAATCTGACACCAGGGACAGACAGAGGGACTCAAACAACCCTTTTTTTGACTGCAGGTGTGATAATTTGGGAAACTCACAGGTGCTGCATCTGTCACACCAGATCCATTAGTCTCAGCACAGAGTCCTGAGTATGTGCGTGCACAGGTTTATATATGCACATTCAGGAGAAAAATGAGGAAATATCATAGAGCTTTCCTTTCCATTAGCCTGATCTTTCAGCTATACCTTACTAATTTGAGAGGAGTGGATACCCTCCAGCTTATAGAAAGACCACCTTTGAGTGGAGGATTTATTTTCTTCTTAAAAACAACATATATATTTTTTATTAATTCATCCTGTGTGTTCTAGCTTTAGCAACAGCCCATGCCATGCCAGGCTTTACCAATGGATTCTTGTTGGTGTACGAATTGCTATACTCCATCAAGCCACATTCTCCTTAATCTAGTATCTTGCTTTCAAGACTTGCCAAGACGTTTCAAAGGAAATTCCTGAAAATCCCAGTGGTGCTCAAAGTATGGAATAATCTGCTGCTAAGATGCCACCTTCTTTTTAGCAGTTGGCTTATGTACTTATTCTTTCTGCTGTCCATTTTCAATATTTATGTAAGTATACAACATCAGATCTTAGTTATCTAAAGGGAGCATTGCTCCACCGATTCCAGTTGAGATGCATCCTTTCATACCAGATGAAGATGTGTTTTCCTCTCCCTATTGTGCCCATCACTGCCATGTTATCAAAGCATTCTCTTTTGTAACAGTAGGATCTTTCGTTTTGTTGGTTTTGAACACTGCTCATTTAGTAAAGGACTTAATAGTCTGTCTGCTGGGCTCTAATTTATTAGCTGTACTACTTCATTTTAAATGCACCATAAGACTGTGAGTGGTTGGTGTAGCCCTTCCCAAGAGCTGCCGTGCATGGGGCTAGGCAGGCACTGTAACCCTGTCCACATTCGAGACCTCCCCTCACCATTCACCTCTTTCTCCAGGATCATCAGGGACTATATTCTACAGCATGGGTTGCAACTGTTTCTCTTTCAGCCTGTCTAAAACCAGTCATTTTTCCTTTTTCTTCTGTTTCTGTCTCTCGGCCCATTTATAATCCATGACAGCACTTTTCTTCTTGTCCCGCAACTGCGTAGTTTCTTTAATATCCTCTTGTGAGGGATTTTATAAGAGACTTTTTGAACGTTTTGGTGATCTTCTCCTGAGTGGAGGGTATGACATCATTTCAGAGTCCAACCATTACTTTTCCCCATCTCTGCAAAATCTGCCGAGGTGAGAAGGGCGGAGGGGACTGAACAGCCATTGTGTGCGTGCTGGCTGGCACAGCCTCCTCCATCTGATGGTGCTTTTCATGGAAATTGTGGCCGCATTCACTTTGGCTGAGTTTTGAGGGCTATTTTTAGAAGGTTTAAGAACCTCTAGGGAGTGACTATTATTCATGTAAAGGGTCTTGACTTTAATTTATTAAAGAAATAAAAACATGCTTCCCCTGCTTAACTTAAGTTGGCTTTCATAGAGTATAAAGAAGAGGGATGGCTGGAGCAGAAGCCAGGTGGGTACAGATCTCTGCTTTGCTCAGATGGCTTTTCAGAACCAGGACAGGATCAAATGGCCTGATAGGAGATGAGAGGGGGAAAAGGAGCTGTGACTGAATGATTGTCAGCCAATGATGACAGCTTGGGGCAGTGAATAAAAGCCCTTTGGATCTTCCACAAGACTTCCCTCCAGGTGAGGGAGAGCAGTCAGGAGAAGAGAAGAAGGTTTGGGAGACAGGTGGACACAGGACCGAAGAGGGGAGTTGTGGACTGTTTACATGCACACAAATTCTTGAGGTATAAGCACAGACACTACACCAAGGGCAAGTCTCAGGGGTCTTTAGACAGTGCAAGGACTATAATCTGCCAATGCTCTCTATTACAAGAACATAAATAGACTATGCTACTGCTACTGTGTAACTCAGGGTGGATGAGTTGTCCATTTTTGTTAATCTCTTCTACTCAACTATACTAGGCTATGTGGACACATGAACAGCGATAATCTAAGGCATAATATTGGAGAAAATCAAGTCTTGTTGGCTTTTTTAAAGTGAGCAGCCTGTACATTCAAAAATCAGGCATTTGAGAGTATGTCATATTTTGTTTTAAATCACTGAGGGGTAAATCTGCCATTGTTTTGGTTGGAATAAATTTATTCTAGAGGTTGCATAATTTGGAAGCTTTTTAAATTTGGGACAGCTGGGCTTCCCAAAAATTAACAAATGGCCTTAGAATCTGAAATACTCTTGTATTTAAATAACCATTAGTGACTAGCCTCCAAAACTAGGTACATCTTCTCTAAACCATCCTTTTCTTCTCTTCTTACTTTGAAATTGTTCCTTAGTTGAAGACATCTTCTATGGAGATCCAGCGACTTTCATCTACTGCCCTAACTTTTGGTTATAGATGGTGCCATATCTTTTTCAATAAGCTCAAGTGCTGGCATGCAGGAACTGATGCTGCCTTAGGGGACTTGGAAAACTTTTGAGCAATCAGATCTAAACATCTCTTGCCTGCAGGTGAGAAGGCAGTGTGCAGTAACTGTCTAGCTAGATAAAGTGGGATTGCTTGGGTGTTATATAGAAGGTACATCTGAATATAATGCATTAATGAGCCAGTTAGGAAGTGCTAATGCCACTGTTTTCCAAGTTAATAGATGCTGGTGGAGGGGAAAACCTCAGAAAAAAATGGGATCGATGGAAGTGTGGAGTTCAAGTGTCACTTCGCTTCTGTAGATGGCATTTCTATAGTAAGCCTAATCTGCGTTGGTAATGAGGTTGTTTTTCAACTGCTCTTCAAGCAGCAGATTTCTATCTCCAGCACTGTAAACCTGGTACTTCTCATTAATCATAAAATCTTTTTTTTTTTTAACTATATAAGAAAAAGAAATGGTCACTTGAGGAACAAATAATCCAATATTGTCCCACAAAATGTGTAGGCATCTCCTGTAATAAACCTGGGGAGGAGGAAGCCCTGCAGAAACAGGCAGCAGGAACATGGATGCATCACCAACACCTTTCCAGGCTGGTCCAAAACTCATCCCTTGGGTGTACTGCCCTCATCCAACATTCCCACACAGCCATGGGCAGCATGTGAACAAGTCCCAGAAAAATACAGCCCAGGGACGACTTCCCAGATGACCAACAAAGTCTGGAAAGAGAGGGAAGAATCACAGTGTCCTGCACCTTTTTCCTTCAAAACATTGTAAAATTAATACAAGCCCACATGACATACGTGTCTCAGTATGTGTTTGTTTTCTCAACAATGTTCTGCAGATAGCGCTCTGTGCACACGTGGTATGAGGTTGTCATGGTAAATGATGAGGTTTGGGGGTCAAAACACAGGGTAAATCAGTGGCAAAAGCACCCCTCACTCTTGTTGTGGCAATGCTGCACTGTACCTTCATCTCCAAGACAGTTTCAACTGGCTTATGTTTCTTTGGTACAATATGCTGTTTTTAAGGCAAGAGTAAGCATACGTGGCATTTTTAGTCTTTTCTGACTGGAAGTTTTACTATGGCTTGGGACAACTTAGTGGAGTTTATCTTCTTAAATAAATTTACCTTTCAGCAGAGATTCCTGGGAAGGAGGTTTCCTACAGGTGCCTTATTTGCTGCAAATGTTGCGCAATGTGTCATTTCCTCTGAATTTTCTGCAGTGGTTTTTGTCTCTAGTAAAATTCTTCATAGCAGACAGTGAGGATCTCTTTTTTGCTAATTTAACCAGCAATTTCATTCTGGTTGAAACTAGTTTGAGCAGCCACCCAGAAATATACATTTCAGCAGATTGATATTTGTGTGCAAAACCTGACTGTGTTGTCTGAGCTGCTCTGCATCGCACCCACTGAGGATCTGGTCCCTTTTTTGTGTAAGAAATGGTGAACTTTCATTAGGAGAGCATAAACCATTCCCCACAAGGGCCAGAGCCACACGCTCCTTTTCACAGACACGGAAATGGAGCACAGGGAAGAAAAAAGAAGTGATTTGTGCCAGTACAGGAAGACAGGCTCAGAAGGAAATTTTTGAAACATTGTTTTGATTGTCTTTCACAAGGGATTGTTTTATCAGCTTGACCCCCACATAGTAATGGCAGCAAGGAAGCTGTGATTTCAGAGAGGTGGAAGATGGAAGGATGAAAAGATGGAGGTGAAAGCTTTGAGGACTTATCTCCTCCAAAAACACAAAGATGGACATCCTTGAACAGTTGAAGGCAGGCAAGCTATTCCATTTACTGGCATATGACTGTGGTTCCTCATAAACTCCCTGATAAAATCACAGAATTTTTGCAGAGATATACATAATATTTTCAAGATTTTTAAATGATGCTCCCCATGTCAAGAGGAGTTAATTGGGCCATGTAATGATATTTTTTTCTCAGAAATTTCTAATTTGTCAGAAGTACAGCATTACACAGGAAAACCTGCATTCAGAGGCATTTTCTTGACATCTTCAAGAGTACTTTATGAAGTTTTGAAATTATCAAAATAAAAAGTCAGGAGTTTTGATGTTCAAAATCCTGGTTCTCCAGCTCAGTGCTACTTTGTTTTAAAATATAACCAAATTAAATCCAAAGCCTTTACTCAGAGTGGAGAAAATGCTGTTCCACCTGTTCCACACAATTTTTGTGACCATCAGGTACACCATGAAGTGAAGAAAAGCCAGAGCCTGTAAGCAAAATTCATCACTTCTCTGTGCCTTGCGTAGTCAGTTAAAAGGGTTCAAAGTGGGTCCTGAGCATTATTATTTGTTTGTTAGTACAGTTGTTCAGCAGAACACCATTATTTAAGTAAAAATATGTCTTAAGGAACAGCCGTAGAGAGCTGTTTTTCTGCCATCTGGAAAAAATAAAGGAGTCTGATTCTAAGACACGTTTGTGACATTTGTAATGTAGATATGATGCTGTAAGCATGCAGAAAATGTGCAGGTAATGATTTTTCCTTGTGACCATATGAGACATTTTTTGGTGATTTATTGAATTGCTTTCCTGCAAAGGTAAGGGAAAAAAAATTACAAGAGTCCAAGCAGGGGAGTAAATCTCCCTGAGGTGCTCTCTGCCTCTCGGTGCAGCCCAGCCTCAGTGTCCCCCACGAGGTGGCTTTGAGCCCCCGAATGTTGCTGATCCCCCACTCGTGGCAGCCCCGCTGTGCTGGTCACCCCACTCCACATCCAGTGGGACGGGGCTGAGGCCACAGGAAGGGGGTGCAAGGAGACCAGACCCCTGTTTTCTGACCATGCTGTTGTCAGTCTAAGTGAACAATTGTTAAAATACAAAAATAAGCACATCAAGGGGGTATGCAGAGTCACAGTGAGAGACAAGCTGGGGTAACACCTGGGCAAGTCTATGGAAAACCCATTTTTCCCTGAATAACCCCAAAATCATCTCATCCACCCTGCTGGTGCCTTTGTCAGCCAGGTAGCTTTAGCAGGAATTTCACAGAATCACAGAATCTTAGGGATTGGAAGGGACCTCGAAAGATGATCTAGTCCAATCCCCCTGCCGGAGCAGGAACACCTAGATAAGGTTACTCAGGAAGGCGTCCAGGCAGGTTTTGAATGTCTCCAGAGAAGGAGACTCCACAACCCCCCTGGGCAGCCTGTTCCAGTGTCTGTCACCCTTACTGAGAAGTAGTTTCTTCTCAAATTTAAGTGGAACCTCCTGTGTTCCAGTTTGAACCCATTACCCATTGTCCTATCATTGGTTGTCACTGAGAAGAGCCTGGCTCCATCCTCGTGACACTCACCCTTCATATATCTGTAAATATTAAAGAGATCACCCCTCAGTCTCCTCCAGGCTAGAGACCCAGCTCCCTCAGCCTTTCCTCATAAGGGAGATGCTCCACTCCCTTAATCATCTTTGTTGCCCTATGCTGGACTCTCTCCTGCAGTTCCCTGTCCTTCTGGAACTGAAGTGCCCAGAGCTGGACACAATATTCCAGATGTGGTCTCACCAGGGCAGAGTAGAGGGGAAGGAGAACCTCTCTGGACCTACTAACCACCCCCCTTCTAATACACCCCAGGATGCCATTGGCCTTCCTGGCCACAAGGGCACAGTGCTGGCTCATGGTCATCCTCCTGCCCACCAGGACCCCCTACACTGCTCTCTAATAGATCATTCTCCAACTTATACTGGAACCTGGGGTTGTTCCTACCCAGATGCAAGATTCTACACTTTCCCTTGTTATAGTTCATTAAATTTTTCCCCGCCCAACTCTCCAGCCTGTCCAGGTCTCGCTGGATGGCAGCACACCCATTTCTTGCCCTGTAGGCTGCTAACTAAAGTGGTGGTCCCGCTCTCCCTTTCTGCCCCATCCTAATCTCACCTGGGTTTCTGCAACAAAACACCTGGCTGCAAGGAGAGGCACCCAGGGCACATGTGCATGTGTGTGTCCATGCGTGCGTGCACATGTGCACACAAGTGCGTGCTTTCCAGCAGGCACAGCTCACCATGGTGGTTTCCTGGCACTTCCACCCAGTACAAGCAGCCTGGGACAGAGGCTGCGTCCAAAACCAACCCAGTCTTGGTTTTTGTCTGCCTCCACTCAGGGCAAAGACCCAAGGATGAAACTCTCTCTCCTTTTCCCTCCCGCAGACCCAGCCTGAGCCAGAGTGGAGAGGGAAACTTGGTGTTGTGCTCACCACAGCCAGTGTGCACCCAAAGACCAGGCGGGAGCGGTGAGAAGGGAGCTTGCTGTGACTTTGGTCATTGCTTCTGCAGCACCAACCTGATCTCTGCCGGGCTGCAGGAGCTCCCAGCTCCCTAAAACACCGTGCTGGGCATCTCAGTGCCTGGCTGCCAGGGTAGGTGCCTCTGGTTGTAGGCACCCCCTGCCAAAATGCCACCTGACATGCTGAGCACGTTTAGTGTAAAAACGTGTTTCTGTCCCTAATCAGCAGCAAATTTTGCCGACAGCATGCTCAAGCTCGAAGAGCAGAGTGTGGCCTTCATCATGTCTAATCATCTGTGAGCAGATTTTCAAGTGCCTGCACACATGCGTGCAATACAGCATCATAAAATGAAAGAAAAACACACTTTCTGTGAAAGTAGACAGATGTGGGCATTATCAAATAAACTGGCTGCAGTTATAAATATATAATACTATTTAAATTTACAAATCTGACGGCTTATATCTAAAAGCCATTATTTACTTTGTACATAAAAGCACTTTACATCATCAACACATAATAAAGAAATGGAAAGTCTGAATTGCTCTACAAACGTGGGACTTCATCACTTTCTAAGACTTAAGAAAGAAAAAGGTCACATGGAAAATTTAAACTTGGGCTACCAGGGTGGATCAGAGAGAACAACTAGTGACACGTATCAGAAAACTGAACTCTTTTTTTTAAACAGTATTCTTCATATAATGTGCTTTAATTCAACAGAATTAGATTATACTTATCACTTTATTCTTTCAAGTACAATTCAGAAGCATCTTGTGATAGTTACTCTCAGTGAAAAAATGTCCTCTAGTTCACTGCAAGATTCGTGTTTCAGAGATACAATATACGAGTTAAAATATTATGAACCTAATCAATTTCTGCACATACTGCTTAATACTTTTGAGCTTCAAGCATCATCAGTTAATTTTGAAGTCAATTATTTGTAATTTTACTATTTGCCTTAATGTTCATGTCATCTCCAAGGTGGATTTTATTAAGACAAATTTTGTAAACAAGCAGTTATTAACATTGAAATACCAGCATACCTTCATCTCACAGTAAACCAGTTTAGTGACACCATGAGCGAAAGAAAGGACAATGTTCCCCTCAGTGCATAAAGAAACTAGATTAAAAGTGGGATGAATGAGGGGGAAAAAGAAAACACGCAAATCCTCCTTTATAGGTCTAGCTCATCACTATTTCTGCACGTCACCTCTCCTGCATTTATTAGCAACCTCTCCTTCTCTCCAGGAATAAGGGTGGTCTTCTAGTTAAAGTACGTGACCAGCAAAATCAGGACACTCAGCTTCTGGTTTCAGCTTTGACATGTCTGTTCCTTGGATTTGGGAAAATTATATCATTCCTACCTACCATGATTTTCACAAATGCCAAACAGGCCAATAGCCTTGGGAGGGAGCGTGAATATTGACCCCCCTCCCCAGGTGAGCAGCCCAGCTCCTTTTCAGCCTGTCAATCAGAGGGATGATCCATCCTTCTTATGAGCAAACTGGGAGCAGGAGCCCATCTTCAGAGCCACCAATTGCCCTCACCTCTCGCTCCCCCATAACCACAAGTAAACTGCAGACCCTTACATGGGCAGCTGCCTTCAGATGCCCAAGGAGGACAACATGACCACCCGCCTGTGTCCACGGGCAGAGCAACGCCTTTTCACATGTAACTGGCAAGAAATTTATGCCTCAACATTAATCACAGACCCTCATTTTGACATTTTTCAGATAAATATGCTAATGAAAAGTACTCTTAATATTATAAGTCATTGTAATCACTCTCAAAATAACAATTTTTCCCTCATCTGTAAATCAGTTTTACATATTTATGGGCCTTAGTGCAAAGATGTGAATAATTGAAGTACATATTGAAACGATTATGTAAGAAAAGGTTTTGATTTCTACATTACACATTTTTACATACACTGAAGTCCATTAGTTTGCAAATTGGATGCAATTTTGTACTTGGATATATACATTACAGCGACTGGTCCCTTTACAGAACCTTCACTCAGCACTTGGAAAATCCACTGAAGCCTTGGATTTTTTTACTTCTGAAAGTTGACCTGAAACTTAACCCCTTGCTTAGAAAGTCCTATATGTCTCAGTAGCACCCAGTCTTTTTGTATCTCTAATGTGAAGTGAAAAATCCACTGTGTGGCACACTGTTAACCAAGGGAAGAGGAATAGGATATCAGCCCTTTCGATATGATAAGGAATACTGATCTAGTTATTTCCCTTTTGCAAGCTTGCATGCTCCTTTATTGCTGCTGGATTGACCTGGTCTTCCAACAAAGTCTACGTGCAATTTTGAAATAGGTGAAAAGAGTAAGGCATGAAGAATTGGGGCACAAGTGAGACAGTATGGATTTCAACTTGTAATTGCTTTGTTTAGCCTTTCGCAGCCCTGCAACTTGTCCCTCATATTAAAAAACATGATGTATTTCCTCCTATTTATTATTTGCACTGGGCTACTGAAGGAAAAAACCCAGTGAAGTATGCCTCTGAGTCAAAACAGCCTCTGCCAGGAAAAACAGCAAAGCTCTTGCACCAGTGCCTCATTAGTTTATGGAAAACAGGTCCCTAAGGAAATGGCAGGGTGTAAATAAATTTAAAACAGTTTAGCCTTGCAAGTAAAGGGGATGCCAGATTTTTAAAACAGTGGTGGCTCAACGCTGCCTTAACACTGTGTTGCACATATCATAAATTTCAGCCAGGTTCTCCAGGATATTTATAAGCACCATAGAGTGATACTATTACAGACACATATTTTAAAACTGTAAAGTGTATGTGTGCTCGTTGTCTGTCATCTCTAATGGTATTTTTACTAGTGGTGACAATCCCTGTTAGATGTATTTGATAGAGGCACAGAAGAACCTCTCTGCCCCTTGACACACCATCTCCACTGTTCTGCCCAACAAACTGACGTGCTTTGTGTTCAGGTGATATCCACAAACACCACAGGGTCAGTGCAGAGTGTGCTGAATAAACATCTCTCTGAATGCTCAGTAAAGTCAAACTTCTGGACAAAAATCCTACTGCTGATAGAGACTCACATGTAGATAGCTCATCCAGGTTTCTGAAGAACCCATACCTGGAATCAGCCTGGGAACAACATCCAGTTCCTCCATGCCAGCTCCATGGCTCTCAACTGCTGACCTAGCCTGTGATGGGTTTTCCCATTTGGGAAGCTCCCAGACTGGGATGTCCTTCTTGGAAAGGGTACCCAGATGCCCTGCAGTATCTCAGAAAGACAGATGCCAACTCCAGCCCAGGCAGTGAGACTTGTTTTCATGTATCTGGGGGTCCTTACACAATTTGAACATGCAGTCATCTTTCAGCCAACAAATGTGTGAAGACAGATATAAGGGATCCGTTAGTCAGTCATTACATAAAATAATTGTCTAAAATCGGGTCAAGATCCTATGAAATGTTTATATTTGTTTAGGAAAGTAATTTATCCAAAAATAAGGAAAATTAGTGCCCAGAGGTTTAGATGAGAAAATGTCAACATAAAAAAAATAAACATGTCGCCAAGACCAGATCCTTCAATACTTTTATATACGATGGCAAATAAATGTCCTCTGTGGCAAAGCCCAGCCAGGTCAGGGAAAATAAGGGAGAATATACCTTTGTTATGTTTTAGATCACTGGAAAAAGGCATCACACAGCCTCACTTAAATGAGCTACCTAAGGCCAAAACAAGTCTGTGATATAGAAACCTTGCAGGCCACCACTGCAGTAACTATCTCATGTATTCTGGTGAAGCAATAACCCTGTCTTGTGTTACACAATATAGGCAGGAGGCAGTACCTTATTCAAAGGTGATATTCAGGCACATTTTAAATTCTAAGTCTCAGAATACATGGCAAGTGTATTTCTGTGTCCATTAATAAGACACTCCTTATTGCTCAAGGATTCAGTGTAGCCGTCTGACAGCAATAAGCCCTGTTTCTACTTAACACATAGGAGCAAGATTATATCCATCCTGAGCTGCCAAAAATTTATGAAGCAAAAACTCTCCAGGGAAAGCCAGAGCTTTATATAACATCAGTGGATATTTACATTTACAGTGGGACATGGGACTTCTCCATTAGCAGGTATGTGTGAGAAAACATGTGAATCCAGCCATCCTCCCCATGCCTGTACATCTGGGAAAGCTACTGCATATCAGTTATTTCATCTGAAGGCTGCAATAACTGTTTTTACTGGCTCTGGTCTTCATCTAAGCCAATATCAGCATTGAAAATTTGATTTTACAATATATTTCCCTGTTTTGCAGATGGGAGTGGGGTTAATCCCCATCACCTCCACCAGGAATAAGCTCAACAATAAAGATGTGAATATCTGGAGTAAAGAGCAATTCAGAGAGTCACTCAGAGCTCCCATGTTTCATTTTTGACATGCAAAGATGCTCACCTCCAAGAAAGTGTGTGGACCTGTGAAAATCTGACAGCTTTGGAAAAGCCATGTTGTTAGGTCCCAATCTGAGCAAGACAGTTTGATGCTGAAGTTTTTGCATGTGAGCATGGGCAAGTTTCTCCCTGCTTTTGCTTGACGGGCTGCAGAGCTTGCTCCAGGATAGAGTGTCACACCATCCCACAGGAGGAAATAAGCAGGTTGTCCAACATCACCTGCAGCCCAGGCAGGGGAGGGAGGATGGCTGGGGAAGCCCTGCCAGACCTGGCAAGGTGAGACCTTGTCAGCTCAGAGGCTTACAAATGAGTTTTTGAGATATTGCAGGGAAGGTTTTTCTGCAGGAACAGGCACAGGTGACTCAAGTGTTGCTGAATTAAAGAAAAAAAAAAAAAAGGGGGGAGGGGGAAAAAGCAGCATTTGAGAATCCTGACATTTGTCCACAGACACAGCTCTGCAGGACAAGTGCTTTTCTTTTCTCATTAGACTACACTAGTTTGGGTAGACTGTATTAATGAAGATGCCCAACAACCTCTGTGCATGACTCTAGCCATCCTTGGCGAAGAGCCTGGCTGTGCCTGTGCTGCTCTCCAGAAGAGTGCACCAAACTCCAAGGCTGGACATCAGAACAGAAGGAGGAACAAGCCCATTGCTCCATTACCACAGGATCCCAGAAGCCTCCTTCACTCTGGCTGACTGATCCCACTCACAGTGCCGGGGTCTCCTGTTACAGCTGAATGTGGGCACAAAAGGACACACCTCAGCAGCAATGTATCTATCCTTCCGAAAGTTCTCAGGTCTTCAAACAGGCTTAAACTGGATTATTCAAATTTGAAAGGTAAGAAAAAAACTTTTTTGTCAATTGATGTAGCTACAGGCCAAATATAGTACCTGGCGCAGCATTATCCAGACATTAAGACTAGAAAATTGCTAGAAAACACACCGAAAGCAGACCAGGATCCTTTTAATGAACTTCAGGGTGGTTTGCAATTTGCTTTGTGGGAAACACTTCCTTCCACCACTGACATCAAGGAATACAAGTATGATCTTCTCTGAAGAAGCAGTTGGTGCCAGTGTTTCAAAAAGATGGACCCAGTTTCAAAGATACAGTGATTTCAAATTCAAAAAGCAGAACTAGATAAAGGTTGCCCATCAGTTTCCCTTGAAACATTTTTTTCTCTAGCTTGAGTCTCTGTAACAATCAGTGGGAACATTACTGTGCCTTCCTTCTGAAAATCAGCAATCAGCCACATGTTGCCAACAAGTTAAAACCTTCCAGAGCCTGCTGGAGAGGAGTGGGCTGCTAAGAGAGCAGCAGAAAGCAGCTGAAGGGCTAAGAAGGGCATTCATGATGAAGAGGAGGTTCCTTGATGAGGGAAATGATATAGTGCATGTATTTCAAATGGGGTTTATTTCCCTCACAGTAAAACGAGATTTATTTCTGATTCGGCTTAAAGACAACAGCCAAGTCTGATTCCAAACCCCAGACCCAAGAGCCTGAGATAGCAAATGATCCTTAAAATTGTAAAGAAAGACTTAATTTAACTGCACTTCATGTCTAAACAATAGTTCGAACCTTCATTTAGTAGGACTAGAATAGCCTAATGTATTCCAAGCCTCAGTGGGTTTCCAGTGACTAAACTGTACAATAAAATTGAATGAAAAGTGTTAAAGAGGTAGAAGTCATGTAGCATTTGTTCCTTGATGTTTGCTTTTGTGTGTAACTTGGATTTGGCTGTAACAACACGACATAAAACACTGGTGCATGTTCAGCAATGCCTCTGGAACAAAAAAGGATGATGATAGGAGATCTCGCTACAGCTTCTGCTATTAAGTCTTTGGGAGAGCTGAGAAGAGATTGCTCATTAAATAAGTGTTATAAAGCATTCAGCACTGAGAGACTAGTTCAGAAGTAGAAAGTGAAAGGTCAATTGTTCCCCCTAGAAAAGTATCCATCACAGCCAAGCAGTTATTATTGCCTATTGTCACAGCGCCCTTCCCAGAAACGTGGGAGAGGTCTTGGAGAAGTGACAGAAACTAAAATAACAGTGATTAAAGAGGACAGCAGTACACCCTGGAGTCAAGAGGACAAGGCAATCCAGAGAGCAGTCCCGTGCCACTGAGAGGGAACTATCTGGAAGCTGCTTCCACTGTATCCTCGTTCCATTCTCTACTGAGCAAACGTATGTGGACTGAGGAAGAAAATGGACTCTGGGTCTGTGGCACCTGATGAAACAGACCATAGAAAAATGAGAGTAATTTTTAATTGCTTCTTGAAGGTAACAAAAAAAAAAAAAAAAGGAGCACATTTCCTACTTTTTCATCTATACTTCAAACATCTAATGTGCTCTACATCAGAGCACACTGTAAATATTTCTGAAAAGCAGAATCTAACTCATAAATTATTGGCCTTCTGTGCCAGACAGGCTTGTACTAATGTTTAAAGAAGCAGATCACCTGGGAGAAATGTGCTCTACACGTTGCAGGAAAAACTAAAGAGACAATTAATGGGCATTGGCTGTGCTGCACATATTGTTCCCATGTTGTTCGGGCCAAAGTTGACTACCTGCCAATGGATTTAGAAGTAATTGTCAACAAGATTTACAGTTACTTTTTCATTTGCACAGTTAAAGTAGAAAGGTTGAAAGAGTTATGTGATTTGTTGAAGGTCTGTGCTAACAACTGATAGACCATAGCATCCTGCACCAGTGATCGGTAAAGAACGCAGAACACAGACTTCACATTTTTCTTCATTCTGGAAGCTATTCTTCATGGCAGAAAGCTGAAGTGCCTTGCTATCATCAGCAACTGGTTTTTATTTCATACATCCGTCTGAAAAGCCATCCCTCGTGCTGCCAAACTAGGCACCAGGCAAGTTCTAATCCTACCAGTGCAGGAAAAAAAGAGTATTTTTTATCAATTTAATGTAACAAAATGAAGGATGTCATGTTTCAGCTTGTGTCAGAACTGCTAGCAGCTCCCAAGTTCGCCACACTTGTGTGTGAATGTGGATGGCATTATTTAATTATCTGTGTTAGGCCGAAACCTGATTGATATGCGTCTCCACTCTGCCAAAATATAAAATGGGAGAGTAAAAACCCTGTGTAAGTCAAGGAAATGGGTAAAACTAATCAGGCAATGGCAAAAGGTCAGAAGGATCTCTGCAGTTTCTAGGAAGCCCTGTTGCCAGTAAGATTACATGGGTATGGCCATGGTTATCATTCAAACACAGGAAATAGATGATACAAATTACTTTGAAGGAATAGCCTGGCCCAGAAACCCTGTGACTTTCTCCCAGGCTGCACAAAGGATCAGCAACAGTTCAGGATGAATTTGGAGATCCAGGCAGTCTGTGGATGTGTCCTGGAGATGCTGGATTAAAGAAGGATTCATAAGGTCTTATCTTTGGTGGCTTTCTGAAATACCTCTAGAGCCTTGTGGAAATTCCCTCCTGCATTAGTTCATGGAAGGCAATGAAATCCAATCATCCATCGAGGCCAGAAGACGTCCTCTCCTAGGCTATCTTTTGCAAAAATGACTGTACCTCTCTACTGGCTCCTTCAGAGCTCACTCCTTGTCAGCTCCACAGGCTTGTCCTCCAGCAAATCCTCCCATGGGGGCTCCCAAGCAGGGCAGGGGCCGTGTCTAATGCTTTCCTCACCCCGAGCTAACACAGCGTCCAACAGGTTTTGGCTGGTTTGTAGCTGCACCCCGCTGGCCAGTGTTTGCTTTGTGCTCTGACAGGGTAAATCATGACACAAGTGGCTCTTTCAGCCTTTTCTGAACAGGATCTTCAGTCTCTGAAGGAGAACAGAGTTTAGAAATGTGGTTCTGACACAGTTTGGTGCTGTCCACCAGGTTTGTGAAAACATTTCATAAGCCGCCTCAGCTGGAAGCAGGCTTAACTCTGTCCTCTAGCAGAGGTGAAGTCCTTTGTCACGGCCAGTGTAAACAGGGCTTAAACTCAGCAGAAATTAATTGGGCTAATTAAGAGGTAACCCTAGATTTGTAGGATGATTCTATAAGGATTTGTATTCCCATCAGCATTTAAGACTGTGGCAAATGTTACTCGTTAGAGTAATTGCTGTGTGATTGTCACAGAAATACTGCAGGCCAGAATCAATAGACTGCAGCCACTCAGCAGACTCAGAAAGGATGGAAAATGTGATGTGTCACATTAGGGGCAATAAGTGATGATGATGCTGAATAAACATGACAATAGATGTGGAGATATTTGAAGACACTTTTCAGCCTTCCACCCCCATAGAAAGGAAATGTGAAAATGCCAATATAACCTCCCACAGTATTTTGACTAGCCATGGGGCTGGGGGATCCCAGGGCTGGGCTCCCTTGATTTATAACAAAATAAATCCTGGACTTCAAGAAGCCTTTCCTCACTCTTGCATTTTCTGGTGCACTTCATTAAAATGAGTAACAGAGGAAAGAGGGGTTCAAGCTTCAGGTACAAAATCAGCAGAACATAGAACAACTCCTGCATGTTCAGGCAAGGGGAAAGTCAAGCTAGCTCTGAACTCTTGGGTCAAGCCTGACCAGTTCTTCCTCCAGAAATACCACTATCATGAGGTCAGGGGGAGAAAAAGCCAGAGGGAGAAAGTACAATTCATTTTCACTCCACTGCAGAGAAAGCTTTCATCCCAGCAATACGAACATCAGTTCTTAGTCCAGATCATCAGCACCAATGCTTCACGACTCCATTGCATCCATCCTCCAGGGTCCCTTCAGAAGGTTCCCTAACATCCTTCTTTAAGGAGGGATTTCTAGAGATGAGCTTCTTGGAAACCATAAAATGCGTGGACTTGCCAATCAATCTGTCATCTCTATGCTAAATCTGTACAACTTCACACACATTACCCCTACTCAGTAATACCTCCTCACTCTTTTAGTTTCATTGTCCACACCACACAGTGGTTGCAGAGACTAACAATAGGTAATGTGAGACCTTTGGGTTAGCAACAGCTCAGAGGTGGGTAACACGCTCTCTGGGAAGGAAGAAACCATCTCACAGCAGGGACCCATTGTGGCCAAATGCTGGGGAAATAATTTTCTCAGCACAACTGTCTTCTCTTTTACACAGAGGGAAAAAAAAACCACAACAACTAAGAATGTTAAGGGGTTTAGAAAACATGACCTATGAGAGAAAAGCTGAAGGAACTAAGTTTGTTTAGTCTAGAAAAGAGAAGACTGAAGTGGCACATGATGACAGTCTTCCAACTTGAAAAAGGCTGTTGGAGACAGAGATGATGAACTGTTCTCTGTGGTCACAGAGAGAAGGAAGAAAAATTCATTTGCAGTAAAGATTTCAGAGTGATGCAGGGAAAGAGTGGTCAGCCTGTGAGGTGATCAGACTGAGCAGTGAACCAGAGCTTCAACCTATTGGGGAAGACAGTGCAGATCTTTAAAAACAGAGTAGACATATGTGTCTTCCATGGAATCCTGACATGGTATGGGGGTGGGACATTTAGTGACCCCAACCAGCCCAATAGCTTTGTGGCTTAGCTCTGGTACACATAAGCCTCACATTGAAGCCAATGAGTTTGTCGGTCAAAGGACTGAGATAAAACTTCAGGCATTAGCCTGCTAACTTCAAAATCAAAATAGAAGGTTGCAAAGCACAACTGGATGCCCATTAGAACCAAATTTTCGTTCCTAACCCTGACTAAATATGGACTATTCATTAAGGGAAGCAGGAATTGGACATGGTTTATCTTCAGAAGACAGGCAGCTTGCTGGGTGACAACACAGAGAGAGGTCTCCTGAGTGTGCCTTGGTGAGAAAATACAATTCATTGGCACCAGCAGAGCCAAAAAGACTCTGAGGCTGGTTACAATGCTGTAAATCCAAGGTAATGCAGAAGAAATCAGTAGATTTATAACAGAATAACTGTAATTAGCATAGAAGCCATTGTATATTTTCTTGGGAAACGGTAGTTAGGCATTCAGCAAAGGCTCTGCTTTCTCCCCTCGAACCTCTCATGCAATTCTGTGACACATTTCTGGCTTTTTCCATGCGCAGAAGTCACTCTTTTTACTTAGAGATTTCAGTCAAGCTTTAGCATGTCATGGAAAAGACCATGAGGGTAAACCATGCATCTGGTTGTTCAAGTGTTTACAGATTTTTGTTGTGACGTGTTCTTTCTCAAGTTTAATTTCAAAAACGATGGCTTGCCAAAAAGCCTGGCAGTGCCAGCATACCTAGAACAAATCAGGGGAGTTACCTATCTGTTTCAACAGGCTGGGGGTAAAAATGGTTGCAAAAAGAGTTTTGGAAAATAACACAGAATAGTAGCTTGGAAAGATATTTCCCTTATCTACCCAACAGGGATTCAATTTCTGCCATTTTTTTTCCATCCCAGCCCTCTCTTACTGCTTTTTACCTCTTTCACCTTTCTATTCCCTTCCCAGTCATTTTCCTGTTGCACTTACCCACAGGAGAGTCCCAACTTCCCTCCCATAACCCCTAGGGAAATCCAGATATCTAAACAAAACAAGGAAAGCATAACTTGCAAAGAGATACCAATAGCATTTTTCAAGATGTCAATATGAGTGTTGAAACTGTGTTTGGGAGGAAACTCAATAACTCTACTGGCAGGCCACGCATTAGGTTTTTAATTATAATTTAATCTTACATTTATTATTTTAATACACTAAATCAGAAAGATTTAATCTTCTAGTTTCAAATGAGACCTTCAGCAATTCAGAAACATTGCTATTGTTTCGTATACATAACTAGATAAGCATGACCTACCACCACTTAGCTTCTTAATCACCAAGAAATGTACTGCCTGTGTTGCCACTGACCCATCAGATGATGGCAGCTATAGTGAAAAAATGACCAGAGGAAAGAAAGACATTATGAAGTCTGGACGTTCTACATATACATTGGTGTAACTTGAGAGTTATCTAATTTCTTCTTACCTGCCTTTCATTACCTACAGATTCAACTGGTTTGCAAGGTTCGTGGCTCTTCCAAAGAGACAGAATTCTGTACAGCCGTAAAAATAATGTATTTGCAAAGGGTTGAGGTAATGTGTGGATCAGCATGTAAAGTTTCACATTGTTATAGGAAAACATACAGTAAAAAGATGGGATTTCCAATTGTAGATGCTATGATCATTCCCAGATGGTATCAGACAATATCTGTGCAGTGATACCATACAAGGAACTGTATATCGAACAAAGAAATAATGTGTGCTCAGAATTAATATAAAATTATTCTCCAACTCCTCCATGTGTTTGTGCAGTCAGATACATACCCTTTATGTACACATGGGAAAAGACAGGCAGGAGGGAATTCCTTCCAGTTATGAAGCTTCCCATTAAACAAATCACACCCAACCCTGTGAATATGTTAACAAACAAGTGGGCATGCTCCAAGGAAATCAAAATTCACACGTATATTCAACGTTGTCTATTCTGGAAGGACCAAGAGGAGAAAAATACTTTTAAGTAATTTAAAATACTTCAAGTGTGTTGGGTTTTTTTTATCAGGAAAACACCCTTGAACCCCTCAGCCTTGCTGAAGTGAAGGCATTGTAGAGCAAACCCGGTGCAACTCAGAACATTTTTAGACAATAAATGTATCAAACAACTGAATTTTGGAAAGAGTATAAATTTATGAGTCTTAGTAATGCTTGGAAAAATAATTTTGGCTGGGATTAAAAAATGAAGGAATTCTTTTTTATGTAGAAACTTTTCATTTAGCAAAAGAAATATTTAGTTTGGGAAAAGTTTAGCTTTTGAAAATGAACTTGTAAGCCTGTGTGGGTGACAAAAGGGAGGGGAGGTAAAGACTACTTGACTTGCATCCACCAGGAAGGAACTGTGGTGTGAAGATACAGTTATGGAGCTGTAGGTTGAAATCTGCCCCATAAAGGAGAAAATGTGCTCATTTTGGCCAGAGAGGTCTACAAAGCCCTTCTTTCGGTATGCACACACATCCCGAGATCCAGCCTGGATTCCAAAAGGCCCCTTAGTTTTTGAATAGTCTCAGAAGTGTGTTAAAAGCTTAATGAAGATGACAAATGTTGCCTTTAAGGTTTTACAGGCCTTAATCACACAATATTTTACACAGAAATGGACCTTTCTATGCTCATCAGAAGTAGCACACATTTATGTAGTATTAAATATAAAAGTGGCCTCAATAATTTCATACCTATTGGTGAAAATGGGTGAAATCCTTTATCTCTAGGAATGTAGGAGTTCATATCAATATATTATAACTGGCATGTTGACTTCTGTGAATTTCTGATATTTTCCCAGCTACAGTTACAGGTTTTTCACCAAATGGTTCTTAATACACTTTTTATTTTGCATAGAAGCAGGTAAGAGTGGTCCTGGAGAATGCCACAAAGGTGCCTAGAAGGACCACATTGGTAGGTCAGGTCCCAATCCTCTTTTCTCCTTGCACCCTGTGGATTTCAGTGGCATTTCTCATGTCTGCCGGTATCTTCCTTTGTTACTCAAAGGACAGGATCAGGGCATTGGTCAAAGAAGAGGGTCACAGGTTTTTAAGGGATCAGCACTAGAATTTTTGTCATACTTTTTATGTCTCCAATGCAAGTGTGGTTAAATAACCCATGGACTACAGCCACTGAACATTTCACTTAGCTATCCAGGGGTGAATATTACCATTTATTTGGGGACTTGTCAAAGTATTATTTTCATTACACTAATAAATACTGTAAAAGTCAAAATAAAAAATGTTATAATTTCTGGAACATGTCTTATCTAAATCTATATGATCTGGAAATATTTACCAAGGGAGTTCAGTAATACAAAACAGAAACAGAAAGGGTCCTGGGTAAAGCCTGAGGGAAAAGATGAACTATTAATTACACATTAAGTGGATGGTTTTTATTTTTCTGTTGAAACAGCAACTATTCAAAGTCTATGCTACAGTGCAACAAAAAATACTCTCTGGTATAACTTAGCATAGAAGTCCAAGCTATTTTGATCCCTAGAGTCAAAGTGCTTTAAAAGATGAAATAAAATTGTGTTGGGATTTTTTAAAATTAGGAAATAGGACAGACAAATTCTGGCCTATTAGCACAGAACTTGGCAAACACTAATGATAAATCAAAGCTATGTTCTGCAAATATTCTTGTAAGTTTAACCGTATATTTGCAAATTCTTTTTCTCACCTAAATCATTTTCCCAACTTGAATTTACTGTTGGTAAATATCACCAATACTGCTAACGATTCTGATGTAGTCAAAAGGACTGCCCTCCTTTGCAGTGTACAATTGCCTATACATGAGAATGTTTGCCCAATCAAACCCAACAGCTGTTACATGTCATTGCTTGCACTGCTGGCCATCCATTTAAATTAATTATAAATAATGAAGATTATCTAAAAAAGGATCCCAAAATACTTCACAAGACATTGCCATAACCCTGTTCACACTCTGCACAACCATGGGAATCTTGCTTTTGTGTGCAAAGACCCCTGAAACACCCAAGTCCTCCTGGATACACTTGTGTGTGTGTTTACACAAAGGCACAAGCTGTGTCATCAAAATGCAGACACTTCCAGGATGGAGAAGAGCCTCTAATCAGAGTGTGGTATGCTCCTTTGCTCTGGGGAAAAGGTTACATTTTGGTCAGGACATGGGGGTAAATCCTTCCCTAGTATGTAAAGCACCACGGGATCTTTAATGTCTAGGCTGAGCAGACATGACCTCAGTTTTCTAAAGTTTCCTTAATTCCGCAACTCCCACCTGTGAAAGGTCACAGAGCAGTTCCAGTGTTATTGAATTGATGCTTTGCTTTGGAATTTTGGGAGGACTGTTTTGGGTTTTAGGGGGGGGGGGTTTGGTTTTCGGTTTTTTGGTGGTTTGGTTTGGTTTTTGTTTTGTTTTTGTTGTTGTTTTTTTAAATTTTCATTTGACCAACCTGTTTCCTCCCCATATTTGTCTGGTCCTCAGAACCATTAAATCACTTTCTGTGAGTGCCTTGGATGCAAGGTGGGAAAGAATATGTAATCTGGAATCTTAAACCAGACAAGACACATCACTCCATGAATCTCTGCACATCTATGTCCTTTTCAGCCTTTACCAGGAGCATCCTGGAAGCAGAAAAAGTACAGCAATATAAGCATAGATCAATTTGGACATTATGGAAGGGAGTTGTCAATGTTCATGTCACCCACAAAATCAAGAGAAAATGAAGCTATGAATCTCTCTTAGACAGACTTACTCCAATAAATATAGGCCTTCAGCTATCCTGTATATTGAACTCACCATCCAGCACTGAAGGGAACTCAGGAGCCCCTGAATGACCAAGGAAGTCAAACAGAACTGAGGATAAATTTATAAGATAAATGCTTAAAGATTCTTGCTTAGTGGAGACCTTTCTTCTTCTGAAGGTCCCCATCCAAGGAAGAAGAGCCTGTCTCTTTGCTCATAGTGATTTCTGCCAGCTGTTGCAAGTGAGCAACTGCCCTCCTCTAGGTATGATTAGTAACCTACCTCAGCATCTGGAACTCATCACACTGTCCAAAGACTGCTCCACAGAAGATGTGTCAGAGATCTGCAAAGGTATATGAAATCCATATGACTACAAATTAATAAAACTCCCATCTCAAAGGACTGAGATTTTCAGGACAAACCTATGACACTTTCCCAGTTATATCGTGGTGTATTGGGTCTGGCTGAGGTGGAGTTAATTTTCCCCATAGCAGCCCTCATGGTGCTGTGCTTTGTGTTGGCAGCTGGAAAGGTGTTGGTAACACATCAGGGCTTTGGATACTGCTGAGCAGGGCTCTGGATACTGCTGAGCACAGTATCCCACAGCATCGAGGGCATCTCTCCAATGCTTCCTCCTCACCAACAGGTTGGGGTGGGCAAGATCTTGGGAGGGGACATAGCCAGGACAGCTGAACCAAACCAACCAGAGGGGTATTCCATACCATAAGACATCTGCTCAGCAATAGAAGCTAAGAGAAAGGGAGCAGGGCATTCATTATTATGACATTTATCTTCCAGAGCAACTGCTACGTGTACTGGAGCCCTCCTTTCTGGGAAGTGGCTGGACATCTCCTGCTGATGGGAAGGAGAGAATAAATCTTTTGTTTTCCTTTGCTTCCACACACCACCTTTGCTTTTGTTTTATTAAGCTGCCTTTATCTTGACCCATGAGTTTTTTTCCATCATTTTCTCCACTCCCTGCCCTGTGAGGAGGGGAGTGATAGAGCAGCTTGGTGGGCACCTGGTGTCCAGCCAGGGTCAACCCACCTCACCTGAAATCCGTAGAACTGCTGCGTGTGAAAGAACTCAACAGCATGAAGTCCTGCTCAGCAGAGGATGCACCGTAATTCATTGACTTGGACTTGGATGCAAGCAACAGTGGCTCTAACACCCTGCAAGTCTTCCATCAGAAAGTAACATGCTAGTGATGAACATTTCTTCCAAATGCATATTCTCCCTTTTTTTCATGTGTGAGCATTCTTTTTTGTGGTCTCCCAGGGAATGTGAGAGAGGATTTTCATCATCCACTTTCACAAAGTCCTCCCTCCCCACGAGGATATCATCCACTTGACTCACTAGTTAAGGTCAACATAACCTTAGGGAAGATACCACAGTAAAGGCACATGCATTTGTCTAGAGCAGGACAAACAGCCCAGCATTCAGCAGAAGCAGGAGTTGCTGTGAGGAACTTCACAGATCTGAACCAGGTGAGGTCTCATGAAGTGCCAGGGCCAATGAAAACCCCCAGTTGATCTGTGTTCACTGACACAGAGGGCTACCAAGGGGAAACGGGGAGGAAGTCATTGAATAATGGTGGAATGGAGAGACTGTACATCGTAGTTCACCCTTACAGTTTAAAAAGTCAAGATAAGCTTGCCAAAAGATGCTTTATCTTTTTTCTACTCTACCTTCCGTTGACTTTCCTCTGTCTGCCTCCTCCCCCAAGTTCCACTGGTTACATGCTCTTCTTATTATACTAAAGCCATAAAAATTTTAAAATACCTTTGTTTCACCTATTGACCACTCTTAGGTCTCATAGTCCATAGCTCCTTTAATGAAGTCCTCAGGCAACATTTCTCTGTATCCTTATCTGAGTTTGGTAATAAAGGAAATATCTTGAGCCAACCTCCTTTTACAATATATGAACTAGAGCTAGGCAAGCTTTTCATAGCAAATGTTTTATTTAGTGGATTAGGCCTTTTGTTCCCTTTGTGAATTATTATGGACAAACTCTGACTTTAATTCATCTGGTTGTTATTCACAATTGTTCAAATAACTGTGTCAGTGAACATATTTCAGCTGTTCAGATTGTTCTCAAGTGATTCACTTCAGTTCTTTCTTTTGCTATTTGTTATATGGTATTTACTATTCAAGGGCTGTATTTGGTTTTACCCACCCCACCTGGTGACAATATTACCTGATTCTTACATTACTGGGAGGTCTATGTAGAGGAGTAAAATCAAAGAGATTTCCTACTGCCCTCTTTTCCTACTGTTCTCTGTTCACAACACGCATTTCTTACAAAATTCTGTACAAATACATTATGAGTTATCTGTGATGAGGCCTATTTTCCACAAATAGGCTTTCAGTAAAAGTAATTAGGTATCCTCATGTTAATGGAAACCATTAAAAGGTCTGAGCATACCATCTAATGGACTGACAGCTTCAGTCAAATATCTAAATTAAACCTA
Source organism: Nesoenas mayeri (assembly GCF_963082525.1). Classification (NCBI taxonomy): domain Eukaryota; kingdom Metazoa; phylum Chordata; class Aves; order Columbiformes; family Columbidae; genus Nesoenas; species Nesoenas mayeri. The sequence goes on from NC_137543.1 coordinate 25,717,640, forward strand.
GAAGTAACAAGGTAATGGGATACCAGACTTCATTAGTTCTGTACCTCATTGAGCTCCTTCTTTTGTTGAAATGAGCATTTCTAAATATTTTTTGTACAATATTCACCTGGCTTTTATGTGAACTAAGTAGCATATGTATCTTCAGATTTTCCAGTATAACTGCAGAAATACATAGTATCTTCCTACAAGTATAAATCAAGAGACAGAATACATCTCACTAAATCTATTTCAGATTGTTTTGATTTTTATACTTCATATAATAATATAGCATGTATGTAATAACAGATCATGCATCTATTTTTTGCATTTAAAGAGATTCCCAGAAACTGCAACATTTTTAATCTAAACTTAAATTTGAAATGCAGCAAAATCAGAGTGTACCACTTCAGGATATAGTTCTGGTCCATAAAATCTGTGCTATGTGCCTCATGGCTCTGAAAATACAATTTCCACAATGGTTTTCTCCACACATGCATAAAAAAAATAAAAGCAACACAAATTTGTCAACAAGAAAATAGGTTAAAAGAACTACAATGGGCCAAGTCAACACTGGAGCTGCAGGTACTGTTTTGTGGAGAGACTTTAGCTCTCGGTTCTCACATTTGAACAAAGTTTTCAGCCATGAGAATAAGTTCTTCAGATATCTGCCGGAAAAACTTTAGCTTTAACATTTACTGCATTTTTTGCAATTTGTCACTCTTTCTACCCTAGTACAGTATGAGCTCTTCAATTTGCTTAAGTAAATACTGGCAGCAAATCAAAGAAAGTACTGTAAATCCATGGAACACAATCTTAAACTAACTATGGAAAGCATGCCAGGGACAGCCATGATGTTAAATGTGTTAGGCTCACTAATTTTCCTATGTGGTATATTCTTCCCTGACTATATGCACACAAAGGGGGAAACACAGCCTATGAAATGTTTTATTGTCTAGTTTCTACAATGTCTTTAGAAATACTCTGTTCATTTTCTTTCAAGGGTCATTACAACACTATTTATTTAGACAAAGCTGGCAATTTGACTAATGACATTTGTTAATCTTTCTATCACATTTCTGTAATATTTTCATTAGTGACACATTTCTCTTAGATCTGTATTTTCTAGAGTTGTACTATAGCTTTGTATTATTCTTCTTTGGTTACCAGGAACTCCAGCAGGGCACCAGAAAATAGTGCTATAAAAGATTATTGGGAATCCTGTCTGTGAGCTTGTCTGGACTTGCTTACATCCACCAAAGGGTAGCTTGCAGCATGCTAGGCATGAACTGTCTTTAATTCAGCGGGAGTGTGGTCAGGACCTTATTAAGCTCCCTGTGGAGCTACTCCAGATTTATACTAGTGTGATTGTGATTAAGGTTTAACTCAGGCTGCAAGATGTAGCTGTAAAAATGTATCTCACTCCAATTTCCAGTGGCTGTAGAGTTCAGTCTTTTCAAACACTTATCTTCTTTTCTATAAATTGTGTGTAAACTACATGCAGGTACCCCAGAGCATATGAACACATTTAATACTAAAGACTTCAGTACTGTCCTAAAGGAATTGTAATAAATAATGGAAAACCCATGACTTACAAAAAAAACCCAACTGTAGTAATCCATGATTCACATTTTACATCAGAACTATAAAGAAAATACAGCCTTGCTGCAGGTGCAGTTATGTAGATAGTTGTATTTATGCCTGGAGAATAATCACAATTCATCATAATGTTCATAAAATGCATGATTATATAAAATCACATTTTACATTCATAGGACAACTTCACTTTCACAGCTCAGTTTTCATTTGCTAGTCGTGGTTTTTCCATGCTGGACATAACATGGACATTTGTAAAAACAAATAATAGAAGCAAATTTAAAACTATACTAAAACTAATAACCTGCCTTTGGAATCATACAGAAGCTTGGTGCTTGGGTAGCAGGCATGGAAACCGTTCACACTTTGGTCTCCAACAAACAGCAAATCCTCACAGTTTTTCTCTTGGAGGAAACTTTACTCCCTCCTTGTTTTTTGTACAAATATAGACTATGATAAAGTCAGCACGCACCAGCCAAGCACCCCCTACCCCAGCTTCTTTGTGAAAGTGTTCCCTTCATCGAGATGTCTGCCCGTCTCAGCCACCCTTGCTCTTCTCCTGCTTGCCTGCAAGCACAGCAGCTTCTCCTCCCTCACCTCTGCCCCTTATCCTCCACAAGTTACATCTCATCTCTAGGAATGAGTCTTTGCCTCTCTCTCACAAGAATCCCACAGTATTGCCAGGTCTCAAGGCCAAGAGGGGAGACACCAAGGACATGAGGTGCCCTGAGTGGGTGCCAGGGTGGGTGAAGATGATGGCTGGATGAAGCACCAGTGTGTGCAGGAAGAGGATGGGAGCTCAGCAGCACCAGGAACCTGTGACTTGGTACAAAGACTTCAGTGGTGGGGACAAGGCAGGCTATGGGCAGGGCCCTGAATCCAGTCCACGGTTTGGCTTGTGGGGTTGCCAGAGACACAAAAAGGAGTAATTCAGTACCTATGGCCAGGAAGGTACTCAGGAAAAGCAAGAAAAAGAAAGAAGGAAGAAATCATTGGGGAAGTAAAAAGACAAGGAAATCAAAATCAAGATCCATAGATACTCAGATATCCTAGGAGTATTTCAGCTGTCTAGAAACCACTTGCAAGCAAAGGACACAGCTCTAGAACCTGGTCAATGCCCAGCCCAGAATGTTTTACCTTTATGAAAACAGTATGTCTTCAGGCAAATTACTTTTTCTTCCTGGGCAGCTGTTCAGTGGCTCTGCCCAGAATTTGCCAATACACTGAGTGAAAGAACATTGCTTATCATAAGATCTTTGATCCACACAGAGGAGCTGTAGCTAAAAATACTTTATTAAACTAATGATCCATTCTTTTCCTCAGTCTTGGACCACATTGCATTGATTTATCCCTTTGCCAACTCCAGTCTAGATTCCTACCACACAGTGCTGGGGCCACACTGGAGACGCCTCACAGAAGCCCGGGTGAAGAAGAGAGATGCCTGTTTCAGGGTGGACTTTAGCAGTACCCACAGAATGAGTAGATGGTTATGCTTTGCAGGGAATGAATAGTTACAACTTAGATTGTCTACAAATAGAAATACTGTGGAGCTGGACCTTGACTCAGATGTATTCCCCAGATAAACGGCAGAAATAAAAAAAAAATCATTAATTCCAGCCCATTGAGATAGACATCAACAGCTTCATATCTGAACTCTAGTCTTGGACAAGCAAGATTCATTAAGCCAGGCAACTCTGTGTTTTCAAAGTTCTGACAATACAAGAAGCAATGACTGAATGCCAAAAACCTCAGTGTCTGAATTGTAGGTGCTGAAATAGAAACCAGCCCCTCCACAGCTGCGCTTCCCATGAGTGCAGTTCATGTCAGAAACCCCAGGAAGGGATCCCAACACCCCCAGCACCGAGGGGACACATACCTAGAGCTAGCTAACTTGAATCATGAGCAGCAACAGGATGTCAGCAGCTCCCTTTCCCCACAGCTGAAGTTCCTTTCTTTGTGCTGCAGACTGTCCTTCTCCTTGAGATCAAGAACTCTCGAGTTGTTCCCAAAGCCCTTCTTTCAGAAACTAGCTACAGATCATTATGGTCTTTAAAAAGCTGCTGTACAGAGATCCTACCACCAGTGTTTTATACAGTAGCTTAGTGGACAGAGCACTCCAGCAGCTCTTTCCTCTGCCTGAAAAGTTCAAGCTCCCTGCCTCAACCACAAGACATCCCTCTAGGCTCCCAAGTGAAAACTATGTAAGCATGGTTGCATATCCAGCTGGGACTCTCACCTGGAAAATGTGGGACTTGAGGTCCAGTCTGTACTCCGAGGCCTACAGAGATATTATCATACTCATTTCATATCCATTGGGGGTAGGGGTGGCAAAAGAAGATACAGCCACAGCCTTTGAAAGAAAGGAGGCTCTGCTGCACCCTTGTTAGTATTTATTGATGTTGTCCCTGAGAGCTGGGTTCTGAGAACATCTAGAAGATCTTTCCCATCTGGAGTCCTAGTTCTAGATCCCCACCTGGTTTAGATGCTAGGACTCAGAGGGCTATGGGCCTGACCGGCAGCACAACTGCAGGCAACTGAGGAAATATCAGGTAGAAAAAAAAAGAATTAGAAACCACTTGCGAAATCCCCAAAACTCTTGATCTGACGCCATTGCCTCCCTGAGGTGCTTAAAACCCATTTAAGTCTTAGGTACCTAAATCTAACTGGAGTGTGACCTTCAGCTGCAGACATCCTCATTTGTTTATATTGTTGAGAAATGCTGACTTTTATTTGAATGAAGGTGATGAGCTCTGTCATGCTTACAGTAAGATAATTCATGTCAGTATTCACAGGTGGCCTTTATGTAAAGACTGGGTAGGTGACTTTACCCAAAAACAGGAAAATACAGACTACCTCATCCTAGCTACAAGCAAGTGTTTGGGAGATCTGTCTAGTTTCCATGTTTCAGAGAATTATCACTGGGATGGCTACTACAAAAAAGTATTATACTTGCAATTCTCCTTAATCAGAGGAAAGAAGATGAGATTAGTTCCATAAGGGTTATTACTGTTTATTTCTCTTCATGCTGCTTTTCTGGGTCATTATTTAGATGAAATTTCAGTAAATTTGTTTTCTTTTTGTCCTATAGACTTTTTCAGAATACTCGGAAACCTACAGAAGAAGAATAAAGAAAGCCCATAAAAATACTCTAGAGAAAACAAAACTATCATCAATAAACAACCAAACAAGAGAAAAATATTAATTCATTTGGAATCAGAATAATAATTTAAAGAGTTTCAAAACAACAGCTTGTTCTCTTTTGGACACACGCAATTTCCAAAATGTAAAAGAGTTTTGGACGGTGTCAATCACTTTCAGTGGACTTAGACAGGGAAAGCAAGGAGCAGTGGGATAAAATCAAAATTAACATAGATCAGGAGCACTAAGAACTTACTATCTGTAGAAATGTGTGCTTTATTCCACCACAGATTAATGAAACACCTCACAAATGATGTGCATTTGTGGAGAGCGGGCAGGTCTGTAGGCAGCATACATATTACATAGAGCGCACTATTCCTGTGCATTGCTTTCGAGCATCATCACCAGAGGCTTTTTAAGACTTCACAGCCATGGAATTAGCTGTGGTATTGCCAGCCAGCTGTGTATCCTCCATGGACTTTGGAACAAGTTATAAAAGTAAAAAGAAAAACATACTTTGCCAGCTCCTCACAAAACAGAGCCAGCACTTTAAAACCAAGTGGGTCCTTTTCCGCCCGGCAAATCTTGAGGTCGGCCTCACAGGTCACCACACGGGATTACGTCAGGGACCAACTGGTTGGGTTCAGGCAGGCTCGGGTTGGTCTGGCAGGCTGTGTGAAACAAACAAAAGCCAGACCAAGACAAAAAGTTGAGGGAGTGGGATAGGAGGAAATGAATAAGACTGTTCCAAAGGCTTTTAAATTACGATGGCCATGTTGTTGCAATACTATTGGAAAACTAAATGAATCGCTCCCTTCCTTAGCCCCCTCCTGCTGTGGCTATATTTCTTTTAGCTAAGGGCCTGAGTCAATAAAGATGCATCCAATTTCTCCAAATGCTTGGAATCACTGCAGAAGCCAGATAGAGATTTCAGTAAATTGAGCTTTCATGATAAACAAGGCCGTTCATTAGGTGGCTCTTGGCCTGCAAAGTTTTCAAGACAACTGAACTACTGTGGGAAACTCACAAATTTACCTTAGAAAGGGCTGATCTCCACAAAACTCTGCTCATCTATTTTCTTAAAAGCAGAGGACTTTAAAGAGTTTATGTTCAGGAACCCAAAAGCTGAGGCACCTTGACCCAAATCAGTGCTGAAATTAAATAATAATTAAAAAAAAAAGCAGCAGACTATCTTTATTATGTTTCAGTTCACAGTTACAGTACTGGAAAGCCAAAGGTTTTCTAGGCACTGTAAAACCACATAATAAAAGCAGTACACATTTTCTGTAAAAGCCCGGGGCTCTTTCACTTCTGAATCCATAATACAATTTGCAAGGATGCAGCTACACAGAAAACATTTTTTTAGTACACCACAGTAAAAATCATCTAAGTTTTGCACAACATTTGAGCTTCATCTGGCACAGGTTTCCAGAATCTCATCGGTAGCATTCCAAGACAACTCTACTTGTTACACATGAAATCTAAGACCCTTTCTTGAGTTGTTCTGTAGCCAACAAACACCCCATGAGTGCAATGACAGCCAGGTAAGTGAGCAAGCTCCCTGTACAGCACAAAGAACTATGTTAAAAGAAACTGAAATTGTAGAGCATAAGTAGTTGTGAATTTCATGGTGGATTCCTCTTCCCTTTGTTTGCCCTTCTTCCCCCTTAAACACCCAACGTGTCTGTTTAAAGAGTGAAGGTTGTTTTCTGATTTGCGTTTTGTTTCCTCTTATTTTACCCATGTAATTTGTTGCAGACTTCAGGGCACTAACCTCTGCAGAATTTGCTAGCAACCTACAGAGCTAGCATAAAATAAAAAGTTACAAGTCCACATAACCTTAATTTTATGGTTATAAGCTATATTTACTGCTATATTATAAGTCTGGAAAGACTGCTAAGTGTTCAGTGTGGGAATGCAGGGAATTTCTCTTAGGTTAGTTTTATGGAGAAATCTGTTGTTAAACTGTAGGAAAGGTTACGGTCCTTTCAAGTCCTCCAGAGCAGAATGCCTATTAGGTGTTTTTAGGGTATTTATAAAATACCCAAACCACTCCCTCAGTATCATTCATTGAAATTCAAATTCAGGACCTTTGCTCTGTTCAAGTCCCTTTGGTTTTAACACTGTAAACTAATCTGAGTGAGAACACTATCAAAAATCAAAGTGGGAGAATTTTCTTTTTAACTCTTGCCCACCTGTACTTTTTTAACTTTATAAGTGTTTCTCAGTGCAGTGCATAAATACAGTGCAGCCCAGTGAGTTTATAACATACTAAGCTGAGAATTCATCAACAGGAGAGAAGGCAGTGCTCTTAGTACTTCTGTCCTGATTTTGCCTGATGAGCCCAGGCAGGATACAACCTCCTGGGTGCCTCAGTTTCCCCACCTGTAAAACTACAATGAGGGTACTGACTTCCAAACGTGCTGAATCCTCTTGTGATCTGCCAAAGAACAAATGCTAAACAAGAGAAAGTACTGTCACTCCACACACCGCTCAGCCTGCCCTCATTCCCTCAATCCCTCACTCTCCCCTTCCAAGGCAAGTGCAGTTTGCAGGGTGGCCACGCAATAAGCAGGACTAAACACTGCCTGCAGACAGAGACCTAACGGGGTGCCTGTGTTGTGGAGTCAACCTGATCCTGTACAGTAAATCCAGTACTTCCTGAAAGTGCAATGGCACTACTGTTATGGGACAGGACAGGCCACTTCATCTGCCTTGTGTGGTAGCTACATCCCTGCCTGTCTCCTCCGGGTCTGTAATGTGGGGGCTGCAGGGCTTGGGGCAGAGACAGGAGGAAAGACAGAAAACTGGCACTGAAGGCTATGTACTGCCTATGGGTACGTGGGCACCCCGTAGCTTCTGGTTTGATACACAGCACACTCCTGACTTTTAAAAAATCTCCTTTCTTATATCCACTTTTTGAAATTACATTTGGCATTCACATCTACCACATATTATGAAGTTTCTCTCTTCTCCTCATTGCTCACATAATTTTTACTTTAATTCTGCATTTCATTTTTATAGGGAACAGTTTATTATTTTTTACAGAATGCCAAGAGGATCTCAGCCTGAAACAAGCCTTTGCAATTCAGCCTACAGTGTCGTTTAAAATAGGAAATTAAATTGTGTGAAAGAGACACTGAAAAACAAATGTTTTCTCTTTCAGGCATTAGGGCTTTTTAGGAGAAAAACTTCATTTTACCTTTAAACCACAGAGTTTGCTAGCAGCATCTTTTGGTTTAAAATGACTGATAATCTACTCTCCCAGTGAAGATCATTAAAATAAATTTTAGACTAGCCAAGGAACCCCTTAAAGTTCAGTTTACCTTCTGCCAGATTGTCCTAAAAACCAGTAATTTCACCCTGCAATGCCCTCTGCTGGGAGGCACGACGTGGAGCTGGAAGGAGAGCTACCAGTTCGTGTTCTGAAGCAAGGGACACTTCCAAGGAGATGAACTGGATTTTCACTTTCTGTGTGAAATCCTGACCCCGCTGAAATCAGTGGGGTTCTAGCTTTTAATTTTCACTTTGTCGTTAATCATTCCCCTTTTCAAAAACTGCACTGATATTGAACACATTAGAAGAAAACTGTTTATTTCAAGTCCAAATGAAAACCTCATTACTGACTTACAGATATGAAGATCTCCTGTTGGCATTTATTGAGCACCTAGAGAGAGGTTTCCTAAAGAAACTTTCAGCTGCAAAATACATTGTTCCTCTTGACATTCTTCTAAGTCACTTTAACTATAAAAGCCTGTACAAAATCACACATGCAAACAGCATTCATGTACCACAGGTGTGATTCTGCCTAACACACATCTTCACTGAACAGGATTCTTGTACTAAGAAAAGGATGTCAGGAAAATGCTATGCAGTAAAAGAAAGGAGTATACCTGGAACCTGATGTGTGACAACACCAACCCTGTCAACTGCCACCTCCAGCTCCTGAGATGCAGCATCCCTGGGCCTGAGGAAGAAAAATCTGAATCAGCCCTGCCAAGGAGTGGGATACCAGCATGGAGTTTGCACAAACACCAATCTTCTCTCCCACATGCATACTGGTGCCACAACCCCATAGCTTACAGACTGGTTACTCCCAGATCACAACTCATCTGGAGAAATCATCCCTGAAAAGTATTTTCCAGCCTTGGCAAGCGGGATGTAACACTATCACTGCTTTGGTTTCAGCTCCCGTGTCCCTTGACTAGGATGGTCTTGTGTGTTCTTTGTCTCTCACCGCAGCTGTGCAATGGGCAGCAGGGATTTTTGCACAATAGCTCCCAGTCCACTCTGCTGGGCACTTGCTCTCTACTACTCATGTTCCACAGCTTAGGTCCTTCCTGGCAGCCCAACTATTTTATATTTACTACCAATTATTATTTCTGTCTTTCAAATGGAAACATTTTTTCCTTGTGATGAAATGTTTCCTCTGCATTAATCTGCTTTATCACCATGTGCCTCCCTCTACCCTGCTTTACAGGGAGAGACACCCTTGGTGCCAGAGAATGCAGGTGCAGCAAAGCCACAGAGTGCTTGGCAACACCATTTTTATTTGAAGTTACACATAATTATCGTTGATTTGGAAGTGTAACCTTCTTGATACACAGCCTTACGAACTAACAGAATTTCTTCCAAAAACTACTTTACAATGTTTGTTATGCCCTCACGGAGATCAAAATGTCATGCTTATAAGCAGTTTTCAGGACTATGCCAGGTTCATTAAAAAGCCCCCAGACAAGTATTTCTTTTCTTTGTTTTCTCTCCTCAAAAACAACTTCTTCCCTTGGTAAGCGCCACACTGTCATGCTCCTTTGAAAACAGGCATGTGTGGCTACAAACCCCCTGTTTATCCCTGACAGCAAGGGCTCAGATTGTCACTCTGGACACTTACCTGCTCTTCTCAGAAATACCTTCCTTTGCAAGAGAACTGGGTAGCGCAGGGACCAGATGGCAGGTGCTCACATACCCTAACCCTGAAATTATTAATTCAAGGGAAGGCTGGAAGTAACTGAAAGTTGTTCCAGTCCTGATGCCAGTCTGGTCCCTCACAGGTGAGGAAGCTGTGCCAGAAAACCAAACTGGCACCTTTGATGAAAGGACTGGCAGCAAATTTCAAGACTGCGTTGGCCTCCAGCTTCAACCGTCCCCTGATCCAAGGCTGTCTCCCAACATCACAAATGAGAAACATTATATGAGGAATCTTGCACACACTGCTGTTTTTGCTGCCAAGTGGTCTTTCAAGAAGTAGTCTACCAATCTGATATCTTTACACAGAATAATTTCATCCACAGAAATGCTTGCTAGTGGTTAAATTATGGCCAAGAATCAATATTCAGCCTAAATTTGCTCACGTTGATGCACTATACCACTACTGGAAAATAAGTGTGGTGTCACTCAAAATGGCATTATACTGGAGTGTGACAAGGAACAGAATTAGAGCAATATCCTGTGACTGGGAGCAAAGGATTGAACTGGTTCTGCATTTGCTGGAGACACCAGAACACCTTGGTGAGAGGTAGCTACTGTGCTACCTCCATCCCAGTTTCTGAGACAAGAGACAAGAAGGCAGAAAGGGCTGCAACATGCTGTTACCACTATCAGAAAGAAGAGTGCCTCCCTGCAATCATTACCCTCCAGGCTGGCAGCAGGTAGCACTGAGGAAATGACAGCTTTGGTATTCCCTGATTCTACTGACCTCTGTCATTGCCTGGGCCCTGGAGAGTTCATCATTCAAACAAGAAGACTAAGGAAAGCTCTGCTCAGCCTTAATTAAGGCTCTCTTTGATTTCCAGAGAAAACAGAGGAGGCAAATCAATATCCTGCCCTAAGAAGTTTTTTTTGTCCTCATCACTGCAGTGGCAAAATCCAGTTTTATCAACACTGCTGAGAAAGCAAGCTTGCAGTGGCTTGAGGATTAGACAACATGATGGCTTTTGCCCAGGACAGCCTTCCAGCTTTCTGTCCTCTCTTCCTAAGCATACACTGAGAAAGTATAAAAGGAAAAAAAAAAAAGCATAATCATCAGACAAAGTGGTCATTCTGTACTTCTCCAACCCTCAAAAGTCAGTAACCTTGCTGTCTGCACCAATATAAGCCCCAAGCTGTCAGTGAGAGACATGATTTGCACAAGTAAATTCACTCATTTCCTAAGAGAGGGCAAAATTCAGGGTATGACCTCAATTCCTTTCTCCTGGCCACAGCTTAGCTGAAGGCCCAGTATGTCAGATTCACCTCAGTGTGATTCCAGGGACTGGTCTGGAATCAATTTGACCCAGTAAGTCTCTTTGATTGCATCAGGCCCTTCAGAAGTTTTGAACAACAAGGATCTAAACGGCAGGCAGCAATCTGCACAAAAACAATCCTTGCAGTTCAAGGAATTTTTAAAGGTCTGTGCCTCTTTTTTTTTTTCTTTTTCCTTTTTTTTTTCTTTCATTCTTTTTTCTTTTTGGTTTCAAATGCTTTCCAACTGAGCAAATGCTGCAGCGGGTTCATGGGAGAAGGCCTTGAGGCACCCCTGACTTTGGCACTGTTATCCCATAGACACTCCATACATTTTTGGCACCTTGCAGCAGACACATTGACAGCCGCAGGATTGATGGAAAGGGAAAAAAGCTGTTTTGCAGTCAAAAGAGAATGTACTCGGATTTCTAAGGCCATTTGAAAGAATGCCAGAATGATACTGGATTTCGGCATTCTTAAGCTCCTTTAAGATGATGCAGCAAGTGGTCTTTTCCACATGTGATGATGTATTTCAGGACAAGAGTTTATTCAAGATTTTCCAAGCCTGTGGGCTCCTGATCCTTTTTCAAATTACAGAGATGATAGCATACCGGGGAGAATTGTGATTAGTTTAAACTCTCCACAGCTGCAAGAGATGAATGTAAAAATTCCACCAAA